>NC_091471.1:347198950-347518950 GCF_036971445.1 Narcine bancroftii
TAGAGACCACCGTCAAGAGGCAGGGTTTCAATAATGCTGCCATTGTGGCGAACAGGACACATGCAGGAGTTGCTGAGCAGCTCCCACTCCCGAGACCGGACCACCCGCCCCTCGGGGATGCGTTTTGCCCTTGAGGAACGGAACAAATTCACAGCAAGCAAAACAGAAAAGGGAGAGGCGCACAAAACCTACCCGAATGACAGCCAAAGCGCCCCCCAAAAACCAGGGACAGAAATACCCTCCTCTCCCCCCCCCAAGAAATCAATTTCAAGCGAACAAATCCCTCTTGGAGAAGCGGTTCCATGACCTCACCGTAGCTGCCTGAGCCCAAGACCCAAATTCCTCAGATAACGGGAACAATGTTGCACGTTTCAGTAGCGGACGGAGAACACAATGTCGCCACGACTCCAAGACGGTACCTGGCGTTTACACACGGGAGCCAAGACGTTTTCCCGCAGCCTGCACCCAAAGTCGCGGCAGCCTCGCAATGCGGCGCGTTTTTTTTCCCTCCCCTCCACGATTTTTTTTTCTCGCCCACTTTTAACCTACAAACTCCCCCTAATGAGGGGAGGGGAATTAAAAAAAAAGAGCTCCACCTCCACCCCAGCCGAACACACGGCTCCCTCCCTCCGCCGTCGCCGATTGGCGCCTCATTCATTAAAGGGAGCCCTCCCATTGGCCCGTCGCCTTTGTCCAGTCGCCCGGCCTTGCGATTGGCTCGGGAGCCTGCCCATCTCCGGGGTGATTTAAAGCCGGGTCTGGACGCCGATTGGCTCCGGCTTCAGTTCGCCGCAGTGGTTCCCGGACACTTCCGCCCTGCGGGTTAGGTTGCGGTAAGAGATGGCGGGATGGGTCATCGCGGGAGTAGATCATTAGAACTGGCCATCCTTCCCCCTCCACTCTCGTTTTCCGGCTGAAATTGCAATACAACAAAGAAATGAAATGCACCACCAATTTATAAAACGAACGAGTAAGCCCAAGGGGCCAAGACGCTTTGTGAAGCGTCTGCTGCAAACCAATGACATCATTGTCTGTGCGGGGATAACTGCAGATGCCAGGGGCTTCACAGCGCCGTCCGGTGACAAACATTTCCCACCGCCCCAGCTTCTGAAAACAGGGACCCTGCTAAGCACCAAACAGGCCCCCCCCCCTCCCCTCCCCTCCCCTCCAATGCGCATTAACAGTAGCCACAGACCTAATTGCACCTTCCCAATTAAAAATCATTCCATTTCAGTTCAATTAGTTGTTTGGTTGCAAAATCTCTATTGTCGGTCTAACTACATTTTATGCATTGCAGCCTAAATAATTCTGCTCACGTGTAGAATTTCCTTAAGCAAGAAGATTCATGCTGCTCTTAATCCGGTTCCCCCTCCCCCTGTCTAAAAGCCTTCCTATCTGAATTGGCCGTCCTTATCGGTCAGAGCCGACATCTGGTTTCATTGACTTGGACCGTGTGACTGCGAGAGGCTATTCACTGACCTTATAAGGCAAATGACACTTGGTCCAAGTCCCACGCAAGCCATGACATCACCCGCCAGTCGATACATCACCCGCCAGTGGGATCCACCACTGCGCCCGGCCGGCACCGCACTCTCCGACGGGCTGATGAATGGAACGGCCACCCGATTGGGAGGAAGTGGATCAGTCGTCAATTCTGCATCGTCTGTTTATTACCCCCGAGTTTCAAACGGCATCGTGTTAACAGGATGCAGTGTCCTGTGAATTGGACGTCCCCCACGCATTGAAACCGGTCTGTGTGTCTCCTGTAACTCACCAGCTGATTAACAGTGAGGCTGGAAACACCTCAACTATGGTCCATGTTGAACTGAAATTAATCTTTAATTGCATTAGAGCCTGTGATTCTGCAGGCATTTTCTACATCAATGAATTTCTGTCTTTCTCAAGAAAGAAACATTTTAGATCAAGCTTATCAACTTGATTCATTATAGTTATGCAAGAAGCCATTCTAAATGATGAGTTTCCCATAATGCAGAAAGTATTGTTACATGAAAGATTCACTATTCTTCAGAGAATCTTTTTATCAAACGCCCATCCTCTTGTCGAAGCCCAGGGAATGTGCATTTTAGCACGTTGATCGTCACAGTAAAATCAAAATTAAAAGACATTCCTCCTCTCAATTTTGGACACAAAAAAAACATGAGCACGTCATAATTTCACCCATTCAAAATCATCCAAGTGCACATATAATTTCCTATTATCCAATACCGAAGTTTTGCCAAGAGTGAAATGAATGATTTTAATGCGACCAAGACAGAGAGAAAAGTTTTGTTTTCTGTGGTCTCCAGGCGAGTCAACCCATTCAGGGTGGACAGTAATAAAACGAAGTGCAGGGTGTATTGTTCAGAGGACAAGGTGGAGGATGCAGAGAAATGAACAGTTGAATACTACAGGCACGTTTTTTTTAAATGAATGAGTAGCTCATTCAAGAGTCTGATAACAACAGGAAATGCTTCTGTCCCCAGGTCCTGTCCTTGAACCTAGAGGTTTTTGTTTTCAAGCTTGTGTATCTTCTGCCTGATGTAAGGGGGAGAGTGCGGCTGGGGTAGGATTGGCAACATTCCCGAAGTACAGTTTCACTTTTCAACCTTAGTTTAGGATTGCTAAAGTGAATTATACACTTGCCAACAACCCCAAATTAGCTCAACACAAAATATAGGATTAAATACTGAATTTTTTCAGGTGCATTTCCAAGCCACATGATGGACTAAGGTCAGTGGCAGTTTAACTACCACCCGGGCCTTTAGGCTGAGCTTTAATACGGCTCCTCCTAACCTTGCCCCCACTCTTTGTTGAATAAAATAAAGTAGGGGTCCCCAAAGCGGTTCATAAGCGCCGGGGTGGGGGTCAAATTGACTATTCAAGGGGTTGAAAAATGCCAGGGGGTCGATAAACAACGGGGGGGGGGGTATTTTGGAGAGACACAAAGGTGTGGAGGTTGGAAACACAGGGAAAGATGTGGGAACACTGCTGCTGCATTGCGGTTCCTAGGAATCCGGGTTGGGAAGTGCAGTCACTGAAGGGAGATTCCAGGAATAGCACAGTCAGGGAATTCGATCTATATGCAGAAATGTGGGAAACTGGGACTGTGGTGGCTATCAAGGACATCTTTGGGATAGCAGGCAATTTGCTTCCACTGTGGACCATTGGACGAAGCCAGTGTGGGGGCAGCCGAGTCTTGAAACAGGTGGGGCAGGAGGTGCCTGGTTGGACAGATTGAATTTCGATGTGATTGCAGTGGGGAATTATAGGACTAGATTTGGTCCATTTCAGGAAAGCACCAGAAATAGGGAGAACACTTCCCCCATCCCCAACCTTGAGAAGGAGAGGCATAGGGGATGACCCCATATAGGACAGTGACCACGGCACAGACCAGCAAGGGGCTCAGTGGCTGAAGGACCCACACAGACTGTGGGACTGTTGGCTACTTCCATTTGAATGATTCACATAGGATGCGGCCATTAGTGACTTACAGTGGAAGGATCCTCATGCTGTGGACTGCTGGAGACAGGCTCATGGGAACCAGGTTTCAGAACTGGGATTGGAGTGGCTGCTCAGAGCAAGAAGGGCTCCCAATGTCCTGAAGGCTTCCTGATCATATCAGAGGTTGGATCAGTTTGTTACAAGATCAAACCAGCAACCACAAAGAGGGCATATCACACAGGGGTAAAGATGAACAATTACTTTATTAACAAAAAATTCACCTTCAAACTTTAATTCAAATCCTCCCCCACTTTTATAACAATGCCCACTAGTTACTATGCAAATTTCTATACAGTGTAAAACTAATAAATTTCCCAGCCTAAATATAACATATGTAATTAAAGTCTAAGTAATATTTCCAACCAGCCCACAGAAAAACTTAGACTCAAAACACACAAGACTCACAAAACTTCTATCTCAACTGAAGCAAAGGTCATAAACAAAATTCAGTTTGTTTGCCAAAAGATCTTTGAGAGAGAGAGAGAGCACAAAATTTGAAGTTGTCTTGTGTTGTTTGCAGAGAGAGGAACTATTGGCTTGGTCCGGATCCTTCTGGCTGCCTTTGGAATGTTCATCCTTTTTGAAATCCCAACATTCTAAACTGTCCTCCTGACCATGACTCATGCTCTGGGCCTTCTTCCACTCCACAGCAGTAGTGGTTTATCATCCAAGTCCAGAAATCTTTAGATCATTTTCTGCACATGCTCAGTCCATCTCCAACTCTCTCAGCAGTCCACCTTCACCTTAGCTCTCTAAGGCTTGTGGGTTAAATCATATTCCTCTGAGAATTTAGCCAATTCTTGCCAAGTTTTTATATTTTTTTCTGCCAAGTGCATTTGAATATCATCAGGAACACAATTTTTAATCTCCTCAATCAGAATGATTTCCATGTATAGCGATTACTTGGAAGAATAGAAATGTATTGTCTTTAGATAGGTGGTATTCCGAGATGAAGTTTTGTTTGGTTATGGAAAGAATATCTTTTTCTATACAAGATAAGATGTCTTTTTGAGTTAAATTGGACTCCATTTATTGATTATATACAATTTAAATAAGTTTGAATTAATCATTTTTTTTCTTTAAAAAAACTTTTTTTATTATATATTTTTTCTATATATATGTTTTCTCTTTTTTCTTTCTTTTTTTCCTTTTTTTTCTTTTTTAGTTTTTTTTATTATTAGTTGGATTTTTTTTCATTTAAGTTCTTTTTGTTTTTATTTTTTCATATATATTCTTATATAATAAAAAAACTTTGGATTAATAATTAATACTTAATTAATTTTTTTGGGTTTTTTTATATATATCGATCTTTTTTTAAGATATATATTTTTTATTTATTTTTTATTATAATAATAGTATTAATTCTTCACTCTTTATCGTGGGGGTGGGGAGGGGGGGTTTAGGGGTTAAAAATAGTTTTTTTTAGTCTTAGTTTTTAGTTGTTAGGGGGAGATGCCGAGATTGGTATTGTATTAACTATGTTACTTTGTACTTGTATTACTTTATTTTGTATTTTTTCTGTACGTGAATTACTTACTTTCTTCATATGTTAAAATTAATAAATAAAGTTTCGAAAAAAAAATCAGAATGATTTCCCAAAATAAATCAAAGTTATTTTCTACTTTCATCGTTGCACACAACTGATCAAAACACACAACCTTCCTATAAGCAAAATCCAAGTAAGATTGGGTTGCTGCCTTTTTTAAATTCCTGAACTTTTATCTATAAGCCTCTGGGACTAGTTCATAAGATTGGAGTATAGCCTGCTTTACAAATTCGCAATCAGCTGCTTGTTGTGCCATGAGACATGAATACACTTGTTGGGCTTTCCCTTTAAGAACACTTTGTAGCGGGAGTGACCACTGGTCTGGTGGCCATTTTAAATTTACAGCTACTTTCTGAAAATGCTGAAAATACTGGTCTATTTCAGCTTCCTCAAATGGAGGAAATAACCTCACTTCTCTCCTGACCAGAACTTGGGTTTTGGGCTTCTCCCTCTCCTTGCATTAGGATCAGCTTTAATTTAGCTAGTTCTAGCTCATGCTTCCGTTCTTTCTCGCTCTCTCTCTCCTCTATTTCTGCCTGCCTTACTGCTTCCCATTCGGCTTTCCTTTCTGCCTCTCTTTTTTCCTCTAACTCTAGTTTTCTCAAAGCCAACTTTACTTCCTCTGAAGTTTTCTCCTTTGGAAACTGTTCTACTGCAGCTTCTTCAAATACCCCCATTCCTACATAGTGCTTAACAATCTTTCAGGCAACTTCCTTTTTTTTTATCCCATTTTTTACTGTAAGAAGTTTTAACTTGCCAACTGTAACCAGCAGTTCTTTTTTTTTGAAGACTTTATTTAAAATTTTATAACATGAATACAATAAAGAATTACATTTAAAGAAAAATAGAAAATTTTTTTTAAAAGGTATGATTACAATATTACATCAGAAAACTACACAAAATAACCCCCCCCCATTAATTGTAACACAATATTAATAGTCTAACTTAAAATTAGTCCAACCCTCCCCCCAAAATAAAGAGTGAAGAGTTAATAAAATTGACAATATTATATATGAAAAAAAATACCCACTTACAAAAAAAAGAGATAAAACTTAACCTAAAAAAAATTCTAACAACAAAAAAAATTGTCAATACTAAAATATCACACTTAAACATATATTTAAATCAAACTTAAATGCATATAATTAGCAAACGGAGTCCACTTTAACTTATAAAAAGACATCTTATCCTGAATTGAAAAAGATATCCTTTCCTGTAACCAGCAGTTCTGACTTTTTAGCCATTTTTAAATTAACCACTGAAGGGTTCGCTATGAACTGGTCAATATTCATAGTTACTGGTTTTTCTGCTGGTGATTTATACATTCACGGTGTATTTTTAATTTCAAGCTGGAGATTGAGTCAAACTCAGACGACTGATAACTAAGCACAAGTCAATCACCCCTAAAGCTTCCAAATTGGTTTGATCCCGGACGATGCCCCCAGAACTGGAGTCTGTGTAACTGCAGAGGTTGTGGGAGTGTATCCACAGACACTTGATAACTCTGGGGGCCACTCTGCTTCTCCTTCTCCTATTTTAGGGGTGCTGGGCGATACTCATGGCAACTCTTTGCCTTAACAGCAGACAGAAATTGAAGTATATCATGTATATTACATTTTTAATGTGACAATAAAAGGAACCTTTGAACCTTTTATACAATAGAATGAGAAAGTTACTGCCTTTGACATCAAGCAACACTTGAGTTTGGCAGCAAAGAGCCCTGAAGGCAAGGAGAATCAATGGGAAACTTTCATCTGGTTGAAATCGTACCTGGCACAAAGGAAGATCATGGTGGTGATTGAGGTTTAATCATCTCGGCCACAGGATATCACTATAGGAATTACCTTGGGGCTGTGTCCTTGGCCTATCGATTTTCCTCCAATTGCAAGTAGGAATGTTCACTGATGATTGCTTGTTGTTTTGTACCATTCACAACTTAGACAATGAAGTAGTCCATATCCAAATGCAGCAAGGCCTGGACAATATTTAGGCTTGGACTAATAGGTACCACGTGTCAATTACACCATGCAAAAAAAAACATGCAGCCAGTACCCACTGACATTCAATGGCCTTACCATCACTGAATCTCCCACTTTCAATGTCCTGGGTTTTACCATTGAGCAGAAACTGAAACTGTAGCAATATACATGAGGAGGCTATAAGAGCTGGGCAGAAAGTATGAATAACTCACTTCATAACTCACCAAAATCTAACCACCATCTTGAAGCCTCAAGTCAGGTGTGTGATGGAATAATCTCCACTTGCCTGGATAAGTGCAGCTTCAACAATACTCAAGAAGTTTGAAACCAGGGGGGCGTGGCAAGATGGCGTAGAGTCTAGACGTGTAATCTCAACCTCTCTGGCCAGACTGTTAAGAACCCATTTTTAACTCTTTGTTTTCAAGTTTAAATTTTTTAAAACTTAGTTTAAAGTATCAAGGAACTGTTATGGCCATTAATGGTAAAAAGATTAAACCTCAAGTGCAGAAGAAACTACATTTTCGGAGTGCTGAAGATTTAGGGCCTAAACAGCCTGCTACAACTTCAGCTTTAATTTCTTCCATGCCTAAGCCACAAAGATTGCCTGTGGGAGCTGAAAAAATGACTACTACTCACCAGGAGAAGGACATCGCTGGAATTACCCGTTCTCAGGAGGAAGGTGAGTGTGCCCCCGAAGTGGATCCTGATTCTGGCAGCTTGCCGACTTTAACAGAGGGAGCACGCAAGAAGACGACTCCGTTGCTTGAAATGCCTCAGGAAATACTCCAATCTGAATATCTTGATCTCTTCCGTGAGTTTTTGCAACAACAACGGGTTGTAGGGGGAGACCAGCGTTGACCCCCCCTGAGGAAGTCGGGGTGCCGTTGCTGGGAGTCCAGACCCGTAGTAAAACTGTTAAACTGCCTGTTGTTGAGATGCAGCAGGAGCTGCAGTTATCTGGTTCTACCATTACGTTAGAGAAAGCAGGGCTGAGCTTTTCTGAATTACAATGTAAACAGTTAAACGCCATCATCCAGCCTATGTTGAATGAAATGACTCAAAGCCTCAGTTTAGACCTGAATACAGTTAAAATACGTGTGGAAGCATCTTGTGAAGATTTTTAAAAATTTCAGGCTGCTTTTTTGAAATGTCAACAACAAGTAGCTTCTAATACAGAAAAAGAGTTGGAGGTGGAAAAATCCGTTAAAGAATTGTGAGAACGTGAGCGGGAGTTAGAGAAGAAAGTAGATTATTTGGAGAATCAAAGTAGAAGGAATAATGTGAAGATTGTTGGTTTGCCAGAAGGTATGGAAGAACAGGATCCTCTTCGTTTTTTTACCGAATGGATTCCACAAATACTGGGGCAGGAATTTTTCTCTGGAGGTCTGGTATTGGAAAGAGCTCATAGAGCCTTAAGAAGAAGACCTCTGCCTGGTCAACCACCGAGACCCGTGATAATCCGATGTTTGAATTATTTGGACAGAGTCAAGAGGTTATTCTGTGTCGGCGTCGATTTAATCCAGTTAAAGAGGTTTTGAGGTGTAAAGGCTATAAGTTTACTTTTCGCTATCCGTTAGTATTGAAGGTGTTTTGTGGAGACTTTCAATCTCGGTTTTTTGAGAATGAGCGTGAAGCAATGAATTTTGCTGATTCATTGCCAGATATAAGAGGACAAAGACGTAGCCCACCATTGTCTCCTAAAAAAAAAATGTGGTTGTTCTGGAAATGGAAGAAATGGCAGAAATGGGAGAAATGGGAATGGAAAGAGTCCAATTCCTCTTGAAATGGGGTCACCGAGTTTGGAATCTCTTGGATGAATAGAAGAACTTTCTTATTCTTACTTTATTTTTATGTCATTATGATATTTTATTGTCATTCTTTGTTTGGCTGGGGAGGGAGAGATTTGCTCTATGTTCTATTAGTCATCAGCCACTGGTGGGTGATCCACACCCAAATTTTGTTTGGGGATTACTACCTCTTGGTAGTTTTCTTTTGGGGTTTTTTTTAAAATTTTTTTAAATTTTATTTTATTTAGTTTCTAATTTGTGGTTTCTTTTTCTCCTATTGGAGGGCCTATTTACATTGATTTGAATCTTTATATATCGATATTGTTAGGTTTTAGAAATATTAGTGGATATGTCAAAGTTGAAGTTTGCTACTTTTAATGTTTGGGGTTTAAACACTCCGATTAAGCGTAAGTGAGTCTTGGCGTATATTAAGAAAATGAAAATTGATGTTGCTTTTTTACAAGAAACACATTTGAATGTGAAGGAAAGTATGAAATTAAAGAGGCACTGGGTTGGACATGTATATTCTTCTTCATTTAATTCTAGGGCTAAAGATGTAGCAATTTTGATACATAAAAATGTATCTTTTGAATTACAATCAATGGAGGAAAAGGCAGGATGTATTCTTAAATTGAATTGTAAGATTTTTAGTGAATTTTGGACTTTACTTAATATTTATGCCCCAAATGTAGATGATGAAATATTTATTTTGGATGCATTTCTATATCTGGGTCAGGCTAATGAGAATGTTTTAGTTGGTGGTGATTTTAATTGTGGTTTGGAACCTTTTTTGGATAAGTCTCCGAAGAAAGTTAAGAAATCTAAGATGGCAGTTCAGGTTCAAGCGTTGATGAAAGATCTTAATTTAGTGGATATTTGGAGACATCTTAACCCAACAGAGAAGGATTTCTCCTTTTATTCAGCTCGACATGAATCGTTTTCAAGGATTGACTTTTTTTTTAGTATCGGCACATCTACAGGGGAAAATACAACAAGCAGAATATAAAAGTAGGGTGATTTCGGATCATTCTTTATCATACTTTACATATATAACTTCTGAAAAAGTTCAAGTGGCTTATCGTTGGAGGTTTAATATAATGCTGTTAAAAAATGTGGAATTTATTGATTTTTTGAAAAAACAAATTAATTTTTTGAAAGAAAATTCTAATTCTGTTCAAAGTACATTTGTAGTAGGGGACGCTATGAAAGCTTATTTGAGAGGACAAATAATTAGTTATACTTCTAAAATAAAAAAGAATCGATTAAATCAGAGTCTTGAGTTAGAGAAATGGATTAGTGAGTTAGAAAAGGAATTTCAGAGAGACGTTACAGAAGATCAGAAAATAGAATTGTCCAGGTTGAAATTGGAATATAATACTTTGCAATCTTATCAATTTGAGTGCATCATGAAGAAAGCCTCTACTTCCTCAGGAGTTTGAGGAGGAGTTAGTGGAGTTGTTCAAGTGAACCAGTACGGACTTGAAGGGCCGACATGGCCTGTTTCCGTGCTGTAAACGGTTATATGGTTATGGTTATATGATTAAGCAATGATATTATGACTAAACAATGATATTATGAATGGGGAGAGAAAGCACATAAGGTATTGGCATGGCAATTAAAGAAAGAACAGGTTTCGAGGACTATTAATGCTGTTAGACGGAATTCGTTTATTACATATAAACCTCACGAGATTAATGATGAATTTTGTTCATTTTATAAAAAATTATATACATCTGATGGAAAACAAGAAAACAGATCGATTGATCTTTTTCTATCACAATTTAACTTACCGACATTAGAGGATGTAGATATACAGGAGTTGGAAGCACCATTTACTGACTCAGAAATTAAAATGGCTATGATGGAAATGCCGAACGGTAAATCGCCTGGTGATGATGGATTCTCGGTCGAATTTTATAAAGTCTTTTATGATGACCTCTCTACAGTGTTTGGAGATGTACTATGCCAGGTCAGAGAACATTATGAATTGCCTGAGTCTTGTTCTAGTGCTTTAATTATGGTAATTCCAAAGAAAGATAGAGATCCTTTGAAAGTATCTTCATATAGACCGATTTCATTGTTGAATGTAGATTATAAAATTATAGCTAAAATTTTGGCAAATAGATTAGCTAAGTTTTTACCTGTTGACCTATATGGATCAAACAGGTTTCATAAAGAATAGATATGCCTCAGATAATATTTTACGTGTGATTAGTTTGATTAATAGATTTCGACAATCTTCAGATCACCCGATGGTGATATCGTTAGATGCCGAAAAAGCGTTTAATAGAGTTGAGTGGAATTTTTTGTTCAAAGTTTTGGAGAAATTTAAGTTTGGTCCTTTCCTTACTGGTTGGGTTAAGGCTTTATATAGTAAACCGGTAGCCAGAGTACTGACAATGGTTTGATTTTGGAACCATTTAAACTGACCCGATCTACTCGTCGGTTGTCCTTTATCAAGCTTTGTTTGCGTTAGTGACGACCCTTTAGCACATTTGATAAGACAGAATACACAGATACAGGGTATGAAAGTCTTAGATGAGGAATATAAAATTAATTTATTTGCTGGTGATGTATTAGTGTACCTAACAAATCCAGCACAATCACTTTTGCATTTGAAGGAGTGTTTGATGCAATATGGACGTCTTTCTGGATATAAAGTTAATTGGGAAAAAAGTGAAATATTACCGGTGAGTGAAGGAGATTATTCAGCTTATAAGAACATTCTTAACTTGAAATGGACAGATCGAATTAAGTATTTTGGTATAATTATGGATGTCAATGATCAATCTTTATATAAATTAATTATGTTCCGTTAATTAAAAAAATTAAAACTGATTTGATTAAATGGAAAGATTTACCTATTAATTTATTGGGTAGAATAAATACAATTAAGATGAATATTTTTCCATGTATACAATATTTATTTCAATCTATTCCGTATTTACTTGATTTTTTTTTTGCGATTTGAATAAAATGTTTAGGGAGTTTTTATGGAGGGGTAAATTTTCAAGAGTAGCTTTGAATAAATTAACTTGGAAATATGAACTGGGGGATTACGTTTACCACATTTTCGAAATTATTATGAAGCAGCCCAACTTAAATTTATTAGTTCATTGATGGATCTGGAACGTCCCCCAAGTTGGGCCAAAATTGAGATGGCAAATATTTTTGAATTTGAAATACATCAATTTTTGTTTAGATGGAATATAAATTTGTTACAACAATATAATGTGCCTATAATAAAACATTTAATGAAGTTATGGATAAAGAAAAATAAAATGACAGGCTCCAGGGCTAAATTATCGGCTTTGACTCCGTTGTATAATAATCAACTTATTTATTTTTCAATACATAATCAAAGTTTACTGCATTGGAGATTTAAAGGTGTGAAAAATTTGGGACATTGTTTTAAAGAGGGTAAGTTTTTATCTTTTAATCAGATGAGGGAAGGTTATGGTATTAATAAGAATTCTTTATTATCAAATTTGATCTTTGGTAAAGCAAGTGTTTGGTAGAGATATGACTTTACCTGAAATGACTAAATTTGAGACTTTTCTTATGAAGGTACCAGAGAAGGGTTATATTTCAGTTATGTTTCAAATATTACAGGATGGTATGGATAAAAAGGGTTGGGATAAATCTAAAGGTAAATGGGCGAGGATGATTGGTTAGATATCTGTTATGATAGTGTAACTAGATTGATAAATGCATGTTATGCAATGATTAATTATAATTTTTTACAACAATAATACTTAACACCTGAAAAACTAAAAAAGTATGGTTTTTTGTGTTTTAGATGTGGTAATTCTGTTGGAATTTTTTTCATGCGGTTTGGTCATGTATATATATACAATCTTTTTAGAAGAAAGTACAATTGTTTCTGGAATACCTGTATAAGATTAAAATACCTTTAGATCGGACAGTATTTTTATTGGGTAGTTTGCAACCTCTGAAAAGTCTGGGATTAGATAAATTTCAACTTGCTTTTGTATATTTAGCATTATCTGTAGCGAAAAAATGTATTGCTAGTACGTGGAAAGATACGAATATGATTGGTATTAATAGATGGCATAATGAGATGAAATATAGTTTAATAATGGAAAAAATTACATATGTTTCGCGTGATAACTATAGTTTTTTATTAATAAGTGGTTGTTATATTCAGAATATTTACATTTTGATTTACATTGATTAGATCTTAATACATATGCTTAATTTTTCTTTATTTTTTTTCTCTTTATGGCTCTCCTTAGGAGAGTTGGCTGAAAGGGGGGAGGGGTTTCCTTTTTTTCTTTTTTTTCTTTTATATATATAAAATATGTTGTTCATGCTTTGTTTATTGTTATATATGTTACTTATTATCTGTATTTTGAATGAATAAATAAAGTTTAAAAAAAGTTTGAAACCAAACGGGAATGGCACCCCAACATTAACCATTCACTCCCTCCACCACTGGTGCACAGTAACAACAGTCTGTACCATCTACAGAATGCACAGCAGCGACTCACAAAGTCTCCTTAGACAGCACCTTCCAAATCCATGACTTCAAGAAGGAAGAAGGCAGCAAAGGCATGGAATACCATCACCTGGAATTTGCCCTCCAAGCCACGCACTGCTCAGACTTGGAATTATATTGCCATTCCATCATGATCACTGGGTCAAAATGCAGGAAATATTTGCTTGACACCATTGACACTTTTCAAGGACTGTAGTGGTTAAGAAGGCAGTTCATTACCACATTCTCAATGGCAAATAGGGACAGGCAATTAAATACTGACTCAGTCTGTAAAGCTGATTTAAAAAAACCAAGATCTCGGATTATAAATTGCATGATCCACTTCAGAAATAGTTTTTCTAACCTTACTTCTGTGTAGTTTGGATATTGATTCAGTCAACGTGTTTCCTTTGCCAAGTTCTGACTTCATATTTATGTTGCTGTAACAATTTTTCAAAAGGGCAGTCCTTAAACTATATTTTATATAAAAATGATTCCTACCTCTCGATGAACACCGCTGTTCTCTTCGCTTCTCTCGACTTTTGTGTTTTACTACTAACTCGATTTGCTATGTTAATTTTCTAGTAATTTAATTACCTAAATTCTTGAATGATTTATTGTACTTCACTATCTATTAAATTATACTTTTGATATTACAATCAGAAAACTGGAGTGGTGATACTAATTCAACTCCTTACCATCAAATTTCCTCTGTTACAATTTTTATATACATAAATGCATAGAATGTTTATGTGGCACGGTTTAATTTTACTTGCCCCATGTTTTATGAACTGAGTAATGACTCTCTGGATTAAAATGTCCCATTGGTCTTTTGATTTATTTATCATTCTTCTGTTGCTTGGCCACATGCTCTGAATAATTCCAAATGTTGCTGTGATTTATGTGAGATTTTGTCTCGAAATGTCATTTCCTTTAAACCTAGAAGATTAATGGCAATGTTGTACTAAAGTTTAGCCAACAGAAATGTCCTTCTGCTTATGAGATGTAAAGAAGGGAGAGGAGATATCCATTTTAAGCTTCAGAAATCTTGCATCAGCTGTTGTTTATTCCAAGGTGAAGAATTCCATTCTGAAGCCTTGTTTGGTGATAAAAGGTATAAATGGATTGTAAATTGTTAAACATTTGCTGTTACTTTTGTATTTTACTTGACAAAATCAAATGAGATGGATTTATTTTTCTGTTTGCCACTAATGTTTATAATTTCACACAAATAAAGTGAAAAGCATTGTGAATTAATGAGATTTTTCATTCCTATTCCAACCCCAGTGCTTGAAATATAATGTTGATTTATTTTGCACAAGCCAACTACGACTTCCCTCAATTGTTAGCAAATTTCACAGGGGGTGAGGAATTTTTTCATTTTTGCCGAAAGATTTTCGATGATTAATGCACTTCCACTTTTGATTTTAGAACTAAGCTGACAGCAAATTGATTCAGAGAGAACTTTATGAATTTTGACAAGAGAAGATTCCTCATTTTACTTGAAATAAAAGATACGAATTTACCTCAACTAATTTTTTATTATCACTATTCATCAGACTCGGGGAGTGTTGGGGTGGGGTCAGAGGAGAAAAGTAAAGTGTTGGGCAAGGATTCTGGATCTTTATATTTGCAACTACCGTCGAGACATCAATCATCTCAACTTTACCACTGTCCTCACTAATTCTAATCTCACCCCTTGAAACACACTGCCTCCACCAATTCTAACCTCACTATCAAACCTGCAGACAAGGGTGGTGCTGGTGTGGTTTGACACACTGACCTCCACCTTGCAGAAATCAGATGACAACTCTTAGACACCTTCTCTTACTTCCCTTTGAAAAGGACCCCACCAAGCCACCATCTCATGCATCACTTCTGGTCATCTCTCTCCCACATCCTCAACCTCGTTGTTTCCCAACCCTGCACTGCCCGGTTCTATCTACAGAGGTCCACAAATCCAATTATGCCGATGTGACTAAACTGCTGCATCGCGGCCTGCTATGGGGACACCGATGTCTCTGAGTGGAAACCCCTGCAGAAGGCAGTGGACACAGCCTTGTGCATAACAGGAAAACCCTCCCCATCATCGAGAACATCTGCAGGGAAGGCTGCTGTCAGAGAGCAGCAGTAATCATCAGGGATCCATAGCACCCAGAAAATGGATGGTTCTCGCTGCTGTCATCAGGAAAGAGATTTTGGTGCCGCAGGACTTGTACCACCAGGTACAGGAACAGTTGCTATCCTTTAACTGAATATATTTTTCTGTATTTGCACCGTTTATAGATAAGTGGAAATTCTGCCTGACTTGCAGGCAAATGAATATGTGATGTATGTTCTCTGACAATAAACTTGAATGTTCAAATTTGCATGTTTCTTCACCACTGAACTGATATTTTGTCCCCTCAGTCCAGTCCCTCCCTACTTACATCCGTGATACCTCACACACCCTCCAGCACTTCAACAGCTTCCAGTTCTTTGGATGACCACCTCATCTTTACTGTAAAATGTCCAATCTCGAGACATCTTCATCCCCCATACTGAAGGCCTCAAAGGCCTTTGTTTCTTTCTCAACAACAGACCCAACCAGACCATCACCACCGCCACCCTCCTTCGCCCGGCAGAACTTATTCTTACCCTCAATAACTTCTCCTTTGACTCTTCTCACTTACTCCCAGTGAAAGGAGTGGACATGGCTACAAGCCTGCACGGGCAAGGGTCCTCAACCCTTCCTCCACTATATTGACGACAATATTGATGCTGCCCTCATGCACCCATGATGACATTATCATCATTATCCTCTGCTGTTAACTTTCAACCCAACTTCAAATTTGCTTGGTCCATCTCTGGCAACACTCTCCCTTTGCTTGCTCTCTCTGTCTCCATTTCAGATCTTCTACAAACTCCATAGTTACCTCAACTACATCTCCTCACACCATTTTACCCTGTAAGAATTCTACTCCTTTCTCTCAATTCTTCTGTTTCTATCTTCCAGGATGAGCTCTTCCATTCCAGAATATCTGAGATGATGACCTTCTTCAAAAAAACCATGGTTTCCCCCTCTACCACCATCAATTTAGTCCTTATCCACATCTCCTCTATTTCCCGCACATCTGCCCTGGCCCCCTCTGGCCCTAGACATAACAAGAACAGGATTTCCCTTCTCCTCACCTACCAGCACACCAGCATGCAGCATATTCTCCTCCACAATTTCTGCCACCAACGTGATCCCTCTCCCCTCTCCCTTTTCCCCAAGGGCTACTCACACTGTGACTCCCTCATCCACATCCCTTTAGATTAGATTTAGACTTCAGATTTAGAGCGGCAGCAAGCATCAACGATCCACACCACCCAGCACAAGCTCTGTTCTCGCTGCTGCCATCAGGAAAGAGGTACAGATGCCACAAGACTCACACCACCAGGTTCAGGAACAGCTGCTACCCCTCGACCATCAGTCTCCTCAACGACAAACTCAATCAGGGACTGCTCAATCCATGACTCCCTCATCCACATCCTTGATGCTTGCTGCCGCTCTCTAATGCATCATTCCCTGTGGTTGTTCTTGATGGAGGGGAAGGTTTTGCCTGTGATGTCCTGGGCTGTGTCCACAACTTTTTGCAGGGTTTTACACTCAGGGGCATTGGCGTCATGAGGCAGTCCAGTCAACACACTTTTCCACCACAATCGGTGGAAATTTGCCGGGGTTTCTATGTCAGACCGAACCCCTGCAAACTCCTGACACATCATGACTGCATTTTGTATTATTTTTGAAAAAATAACAATTTGTCATATTTTCTTTGACAGCACCCACCAAACCTGTGTTCTCTGCCAGCTGGAAGAACAAGTCGCGGGTACACGTGGAGCCCAAAAAATTATGTTTTGCTCTAAGTCATACGAAAATGTGGCTTTATTCCTTCACTATTACTGAACTAAAATCCCAGGAAAACTCACAGCGGAGGAAGTGGGGCGAACCTGTATCGCAGGACCACAGCAATCGAAGAAGATTGTCAATTATCATCCTCTCAAAGGTATTTAGGGTTGGGCATTAAACATTGAACCTGAATCTCAAGGGAGTTATTTAAAAAATACAAAATTTAGCTCAATGGTGTCCCCTGGTGGACTTTACTAAACTGATATTTCAATGCTTAAAACTCAAAATAATAGTTGCAATCAATTATTGCATCAGGTTAAGTGTTTCTGAGCTATTACATGGTTGAACATTAATAGGGTCGATGAGAATTTTGGGGAGTTTCAGCAGTTGGAAAGAGCACATGGGAGGTCAATGAGATCTTTTAATGGAGACAGAGCACTGGTGGAACCAGAGTTCATAATTACAGGGGCTTTGTGTTTCCGCTGACTTGGATGTATTGTGGAGCAAAGTTTGGGGGTTAAGACTGTGGGAAGCAGATGCCTGCTGCAGTCTATCATTTTGGTGTTCCACCTATAGTTATGAATTTTTTGTCCTACCAGGACTTGGTTTCTATTATAAGGTTCCAGGGTGTTCCTGACCTCTATAAACACCTCATCCCGTTTCTGTTCATCTGAAACAACAATTCACCCCCGAATAATCTGTTGACTTCTGTCCACGTCTGATGCTAAGTCTCAGACCGTACCCCTAAGTGGTGTGTATCACCTGGGCATTTCTCCCTCTAACTGCAGGAAGTATAACACTTGGTCTTACAGCTCCTCCCTCACCACCTGAGAGGATCCTTCCACACAAGGCAAAGATTCACATGCACCTCCTCTGACTATATTCGGTGCTCCTGATATAGTCTCCTCGACATCAGAGGCCAATTAACAAGGTTTTGCTGAGCACCTACACTCTGCAATGACCATTGTGAGCTCCCAGTAGCTGAAATTTCAAAACTTCTCTTCACAATCCCACACCAATTTGTCTGGCCTAGGCCTTTTCCACTTCCATGAGGGAGCCCCGACTTAAACTAGAGGAACAACACCTCATATTCATACCCTGCTGCCCAGGGCTGGCACCAGGGGCATTTGTGGGCATTGCTCCCATATGAGGGATTGACCCCACCCCCATTTGCTTACCGCCATTGCCCCCCAAATGAGTTATTGTGATCCCCCCCACCCATGGAACCAGCATCGGTAGGGTCACTAGCATCACTAGTCTCCACGTGATATAAGCAGCGCGTTTGTTACGTTGGAGGAAGGGGGGAAGTGTGATGGCGGTGGCACACAGAGGAGAATCATGGTAGGTAGGTAGGCAGCGCCACTGCATTCCCTCGCTGATTGAGTTTTTGAACATCAGATTGTGCCCGATGTCATTAGTCTAATAACCCAACCACCCCTCCGATCAGACTTGTTCTGACACTGACCCTGCTGCTGCCCTCAAGCTCTAAGACACTCTGAAGGTCTCAAGTTCTATGACCAATACGCATCCATCATCACATTCAAAGCCAACATGTCCTTCCTGGCTACTTGTCTCCGCTGCCATCTGATGCCATGTGGATACTAGCTCCTGTTTCAGGCCTCGCCGTTTGGCCCCCACTAGGATCTCAGGAACCTGCGCGGAATTGACTCTCGTTTTCGCTTCTCCTGCTATATCCTATGGACCACCCTCTCCTTGATGCGCAGATACCAGTGAATTCTCGCTCTCTCGCTACCACAAATCTGAGCGTCACTCTCCATGACCTGCCTACATTTCATACTCCACCAGATCCACACATTCAACTGCCAGTTCTAGACACACCTGCTGTCCATCTCGGACCAGAAGATTGCCTCCTTGGAGACTGGTTCCTCTGTGACAGCCCACATGAGACTCCACCCTGGCCCCGGCGTTCTACACAACCAAGCTCCTGACTCAGGATTCCACTTTGTTTTGCCTGTGATTACCTGGTCTGTGTGCACTACTTTTTGCAGGGCTTTATGGTCAGGGGTATTAGTGTCCCTGTGATGCAGCTGGTCAGCACACTTCCACCACACATCCGTAGAAATTTGCCAATCTCCTGTGTGATTCCAAGAGGTACCAATCTTTACCAAGTAATCGGAAGTAGTCATACATTGCTTAAATCCATGATACATTCTGTGAAATAGGATGTTATGCAATGTGGACATTGTGCAAATACCATAATCATATATGTAGCAAAGCTATATAGGATACTGTAGTGTACCTGTATTGACTAAATAGCCAAGATACTGTACACATACAGTACTGTATTTCAGATAAAGTATCTGGTAAGATAATAGATGGGTTAAATAGCTTAATACTGTGCATTGTAAATATAGATGACTGTATACATAAGCTAATATGTTAATCTGTATTTACCACAATTGGTGCTTGCAGGGCTAATGTAGGGTTGGGTGAGTCTGGAGGCTGTTGCTGGTACAGTTCTGTACTGTACAAGATTCTGAACTTACACTAAATTAAAAGTTTTAATTTTTTTTCGCTTATTAAAATTTATGTAAACACTTTCTTATACAAATGTAACCAAGAGGGTCAGGGTCATCATTTCACTGTCTTCAAGTTCCTCACAGTGTTCAACTGGAAGAGTTTCAGTTCAAATAACCTCCACTGATGAACTGTCATCAACAATCATCTCCTGTAATGGCTGAAGGATCTGGCTTGGGGAGCTGTTGGCTTCTTCAGGAATATTTCCAGTGTTGTTTGCCTAGTTTGCTTTTTCTTTTCTTCACACATGTATTTATATGCAGCAAACACTGCATGGGCATTTCTCTCTATCGTGAAAAGCATTCAGTGTTTTGGTCCATCTCTTCAGCAAGCTGTTAAGCTCTATAAAGAATTTGGCTAACCCCCTTAACCCCTGTTCTTCTCCTTCTGCAGTTTCCTTTTCCCTTGCGTCTTTTTCAGCTATTCACTCTTGCTCTAGCTCCAGCAACTCTTCATTTGTTAGTTCCTCAAGAACCACCTCCAGGAGCTCTTCAATGTCCTCATCATCTAGGTCTAGGTTCAGGTTGTTGTTTACCATGTCGACCGCAGCTCTATTAATCCTTACAATCTTATCATCTATTCTAAATCCCTTAAAGTCATGCACATAACACTTCAGTAGGTTTTTCCACATGCCATTCATGTGGTCACATCATCCCAGGCCCAAGCAAGGTTTTTTATGCAGCGGAAAATGTTGTACTCCCTCCAGAACTGCATCAGTGCCTCATCAGTTGCAACAACAACCTGAGCCAAAGTCCTCTGCACAGAGTAGGTCTTGAATGCCTCTATAACCTCCGTGGGTGGATTAAAGAGGTGGTGTTTGGTGGGAGGAACCCCACTTTGATGTTGGGGTGGAGGTCACCGATGAAAGGGGGAATGTCCTGGAGCATTGTCTACGATTAGCAAAATCCTGAAAGGTACGCCTTCTTCCAAGCAGTTCTTTTCCATTTCACCGGCCTAGCAATCGAGAAGGGCATCCTAAAACAGCGTTTGTGTCATCTAAGATATTTTATTGCTCCTGTAATAAACCGGTAAAGTGTGTTAGTTAATGTTCTTGAAAGCCCTTTGGTGTTCACTAAACCAAATAAGAAACAGCTTTAACTTGTAGCCAGCAACATTGCCTCCTAACAACACTGTCTTTAAAAGCCTTAAAACCTGGCATTCACTTGGCCTCCTCATGGATGAAGATCCTTTCAGGCGTTTGCTTACAGAATAAGGAGTTTTCGTCCATATTAAAAATTTGTTGGGGAAAATAACCTCTCTCTACGATTAGTTCATCTAAGGTTTCAACAAATTCTTCAGCACTTGCAGACTCACCACTCACTTTCACATTAATGCGATGAAAAACGTTGTTTGAAGCACTTGAACCTCACAGAGCTGGCACTAAACTCAATATCGTAGACTGGTCCTGCTTTATCTTTAAACACCTCGAACAAGCTTCGTGCCTTAGCAGTAATTGTCAAGGTGCTGAGAGGGACTCGCTTTTGTGTTGGGTCCTCACTCCATGTCATTAGCAAGTTTTCCTTATCCCTCTCACATTTACGTTAGTCTTGTAGTTTTCAGTGGAGCTGATCCTTTAACCGCTTTTTTTTCTTTGTTTTTGAGGGTCGTCGTGATTGTCGAGGGCGGTATTCCTAAATCACAAGCCACAGCGTTCACTGTTTTTCCACCATCATGTTGTTTAATAACCTTTTGTTTCACTTCCAAATCGACACTTCTCCTTTCCTTCCTGCTGCTGCTATTACTAGCACAGGTTTTGTTGCGATTGGAAGCCATGATGCACTACACGGTAATATTTTTGAAAGAAAATTAAACAGAGAGATAACGCTACAATACTGAAGAGACATGTGATACACACAAATACTGCTGCCTATGAATCAAAGCATACATTTTATTTACAAGTGGGGAAAGTTCACATTAAAATAACAATAAAAAGTACAGTAGATACACAAGGCCAAACATTTTGGCAGTTTCCGCAAAACAGGACGTCAAGCGCTGAAGAGCTGGCTCTGAATGGGCAACTAAAGCGGCATCGGCTGCAAAGAGTAGTTCACGGAAGAGTTGCCCTTGTGTCTTGGTGTGAGCTTGCAGGCGCCTCAGATTGAAGAGACTGCCATCCGTGCGCTACCGGATGTAAACAGTGTCTTCATTGTTGGGGTCTTTCATGGCTTGGTTCAGCATCATGCTGAAGAAGATTGAAAAGAGGGTTGGTGCGAGAATGCAGCCTTGCTTCACGCCATTGTTAATGGAGAAGGGTTCAGAGAGCCCAAATGTTTGGCCTGGAAGTCAGCCTGAAGAAAACTGAGGTCCTCCATCAGCCAGCTCCCCACCATGACTACAAGCCCCCCCACATCTCCATCGGGCACACAAAACTCAAAACGGTCAACCAGTTTACCTATCTCGGCTGCACCATTTCATCGGATGCAAGGATCAACAACGAGATAGACAACAGACTCGCCAAGGCAAATAGCGCCTTTGGAAGACTACACAAAAGAGTCTGGAAAAACAACCAACTGAAAAACCTCACAAAGATTAGCAAATACAGATCCGTTGTCATACCCACGCTCCTGTTTGGCTCCGAATCATGGGTCCTCGACCGGCACCACCTACGGCTCTTAGAACGCTTCCACCAGCGTTGTCTCCGCTCCATCCTCAACATTCATTGGAGCGACTTCATCTCCAACATCAAAGTACTCGAGATGGCAGAGGCCGACAGCATCGAATCCACGCTGCTGAAGATCCAACTGCGCTGGGTAGGTCAGGTCTCCAGAATGGAGGGCCATCGCCTTCCCAAGATCATGTTATATGGCGAGCTCTCCACTGGCCACCGAGACAGAGGTGCACCAAGTAAGAGGTACAAGGACTGCCTAAAGAAATCTCTTGGTGTCTGCCACATTGACCACCACCAGTGGGCTGATATCACCTCCAACCATGCATCTTGGTGCCTCACAGTTCGGCAGGCAGCAACCTCCTTTGAAGAAGACCGCAGAGCCCACCTCACTGACAAAAGATAAAGGAGGAAAAACCCAACACCCAACCCCAACACACCAATTTTCCCTTGCAACCGCTGCAACCGTGTCTGCCTGTCCCGCATCGGACTTGTCAGCCACAAACGAGCCTGCAGCAGACGTGGACATTACTCCTCCATAAATCTTCGTCCGCGAAGCCAAGCCAAAGAAAAAAAGATACATAAGCCAGTAACATAGGTGTTTATAGGCAAATATATTATAGGTTATATATGTACTGTACATTATACGCCTGGCAGCGCAATCACTTTGTATACAAGAGACACGTGATGCACGTGTTGCGTGTGGGAAGCTGTTGTATTCACTACGTCCAGTTGTGTCCGCTAGATCCCGTTCTATTATCGAGATTTCTGAACTCAGCCGTTGCCCGAACGGAGGTTATGCAGTGCATGACTGTAGATGAAACTGTCAATTAGTTGCTTTCAAAAATTTAAAGGACCACCTTGAGTAACTGGCAAGAAATGTAACTTTCATGGATATTTCCAAGGAAGAAAAATCATCAATGAAAACTTTATCCATTGTTCCAGCTTGTTCAACTTATTGTCAGAAGATGGCAGTATTTGTTTTTTTTTAAGAACATTACCAACAATTACAATACTTACGTCCAAAATTACTGTGAAAGTGGGAGCATAGGTCTACTTCATGGGTATTTTGGAAAGAGTTCTAAAGGGTAGGAGCAGTGGTGGGTTAACCTCCACCTGGGTCCTGAGGTTGAGCTTTAGTAAGGCTCTCCCTAACCTTCCTCCCCCCCCACCCTTCATTGAATAGAATATGATGTTAAGTTATGTTAAAAAAACATATTAGCGGTCTCCAAAGTGACTCCTGGGGGGGGGGGAGGGGTCGATAAACACCAGGGGGTCGATTGAACTTTTGGGGGTGAAAGAATTATAGAGCCCGAGGTCCCCACCCCTGCCCGGCCTCCTCCCTTCTTGGCCCCTAGGCTTAAGTCTACTCAGCCTAATGGTTAATCCGCCTCTGAGTAGGAGAAGGGTATAGTGTGAAGGGGCAATGTGTTACCCTGTGTATTTTATGTGCTGGCTTGCCAAGTAAAGTTAGCTTGGTAGGATTTAACTTTTATTTTGATATCTGTGTTTGCATATTTATATTTTAGTGAATTTTATTGATCACAAAATTGTAAAACTTTGCACAATTAATGGAATAAATAGGGTTTTGCAATGACCAAATTTCTTTAGACAAATCCTAGATGTATTTTAAATCCAATAAATGTGTTTTCTTAAATTTGAAAGGTCCTGAAATACTCTTGTAACAAATTCCACCATTTATTGTGTGATATAAGAATATTAAATGCACTTAAACCTTTTCCATTTTTGCAGAGTTGCAATTCATTTGAAAATATTTGTCAGTAGTATTTCTCTATCTTGGTTATAAGATAAATTGGGCTGGTTAGGCGAGCTCCTCTGAGTGGTTCCCATTCCTAAGTAAGTCAGTCCCAGACATATACGGGTTTGATGACTGGACTGAGTGATAGAAGCCACAACATCTCTTAAACTCAGATTATCAGCCCCTTTCACACTGGCGAACCAGTAGATTGGCCGTTCAGTGAATCGGTTAAGGAAGCTTTTCACTTTTCACATTGGTTCTCTGTGCCCTTTCACACTCATCATACGGCATTCCCAGGGACAGGGGATTCTATTCTCCACTGGTGGCGCCTGAGTGACGCATCGAGCGACAGTGGGCCTGCCCTAAATCCTGGTCAATGTATTATGATCTTGTATTTAAACAAAATTAATCATGACTAATTATAACATAATTAAGCATTATATACAGCACAGTATGATCCCTATGTTGTTGTGTCGACCTATGTAAACCTTTATAAATTTATATAAGACTGTGGGAAAATGGTATAAAGCACATTGGTACAATTTATAAACACCGTGGGAAAGTCCTAGTGCCATCCGTGCACAATTTAATAAAGACCTTGAGAAAGAGCTATGGCGGACCTGCCCTCCCAGAATTCCATGCGGCAGAGAAAGGGCTGGATGCATGGAGCACCCATGGAGGGGTTTCTCTATGGAATTCTGAGAGGTCAGATCCACCATATCGCGCTCTCTCTCTCTCTCTCTCTCTCTCTCTCTCTCTCTCTCTCTCTCTCTCTCTCTCTCTCTCTCTCCTGCTGCACTTTTCCCATGGTCCTTCAGAAATTTATAAAGGATTATATAGGTCAGCAAAATTTAGACCTTTTTAATCTTTTGTTTCCTTCACGTTCCTGCACTCACCACATTCCTGTCCCAGGATACATAGTATCCCTATCATGTTGGGCTAATCAGCACACAGGTATCAATCATACACCAGCGACGATACTACCTACCGATGTAGTATCATCTGCAGCATCTGATGAGGCCTGCATACCGATTAAAGAGCTTTCATATTGGACTCTTAATGTGTTGATTGACCATCAATTACTAGGATAAGGTGCCAGTGTGAAAGGGGATTTCTCTCTGATCCTCTGCTCGTTGGGTCTGGCATTGGCCTGGAGCCCCATCCATTTCAATGGGGAATTCTGGCCTTAAGAGTTTGGAAGATTATCTACATTTTTAAAGGTTTTTAAATTCCATTTGGCATTTTTGCTGCCTGCAAGTATTTAAATGTGTTCTTAGTTAACAATATTATTAATTTAAAAAATTTTTTTTAACATTTTTTGAAGCAGGGGAGGGAAGTGGCAGGCCAGATATGACATGATCTGATCTATGATTCTCATGTAGTTTATGATGCACCATTTTCACAGAATGTCATAGGTAGAAGCTCCAAAGTCTGGGCTTGGAATAGGGATTACTTAAAGTGATATGTGAGGAGAAAGAGAAAGAATGAGAACCATTGCTTTAACTGTTCCCCTTTCTACAGATGCTTCCAGATCGGTAGTGTTGCCAGCATTTTCTCCATTAGTTACAGACGACAGTGTATTTACCCAATGGTTAGTAACTTGCCTAACCACAATTGCACTGCATCTTATTTTTTAGTTTTCCCATTTAAGGAAGTGGAGACATTAATATGTTGGTACATATTCCCATCTATAATTATCTCATCAATCATGCCTATTGGCCAGTTGTAACTGTGGCCCCTCCCCACAGACTTCTGTATGAAGGCGGCTGTTCCACAGACCCCTCCTCAATGCAGGACAGCCGAACATGGACCTCCTCCCATACCAGACCATACAGAATCCTTAGTAATGTTTTTTTGTACTAATGTTATTTGTAAATCATAATTCCCATATATTACTGAATGTAATGGCAAAAGTAGTGAAATAAACAATTAGAAAAATTAAAATTACACCTTTAAAATACAATATCATATGCACAGCCTAAATGTATTTACTTTTACATAGTTTCATGTGGTTAAAGTGAAAATTCGGTAAGAAAACAATAAAAATTTGTGTTGATATTAACGTTGCTTAAATGTAATATTTCGTAGATTATATGAATACTAACAACAACATTGTTTTGTAAAATCTTTACAACATTATTAGTAACTGAGTGGAAGACTTTTTTGATTTTTCTCCTTCTTTTCGTTAATTACTACTTAATTCTCAAAAATGTTATTGCTGTCAGTTTACAAATACTAATGACCACAATATTGTAGCTAAAACACCAGAAAAGTTAACAGAAGCAGCGACTATAAAAACACCATCAGCAACAAAAACAACAGCGCATGCTTGTCGCGCGTGCAGACGAAACCATGTGATTCGAAGTATCATCGTAATTGGCTAATAACAACAGTTCTGACCGGAGCTCATTGGAAGGTTCACAAAGCAAATTAGCATTGAGTTTTAGCCTTGTAGTATATTGATACATGTAAGCTCTGACGGCGTCACCCAGTGCGGTCCACACCCCCCCCCCCCCCACCAACCCCCCACACTGCCATAGTGAGTCTGAGGAAAAAAAACATTTGAGGGTGTTTAGGATTTGGAAGTCATTGCCTGTGGGGGGTACACATAAGAGGGATAATTTCACAGGACTATGAAGAATGAAGTGATCTATTGGAAATGGTAAGATTGAAACAAGGAAATGGGTTGATCTCACAGGGCCAAGAGACCTCCTTCTGCTCCATAGCAATTCTATAATTTTACTCTATGATTTTATGTATAACAAGGAAAGATCTATTTGCTTTTATACAGCAGCCATTCACGAATGCTGATGGAACATATTTAACTGGAGAATAAATGTCTCCAACATTACAATGGAGTCTACACTTGAGGTGCAAAAGTATTTGTTTCCTTTAGAATATAGTGAAATGTTTTAAAAAATTATGAATTTTATAAATTACCTGGATGAAGAGGTAAGTTTGCATATAACATGAAGGTTGGAGGAGTTGTGGATGGAGCTGAAGGTTATTAAAGTTTGCAAGAGGATGAAGAGTTGGGCAGAAAAGTGGCAGATGGATTTCAATCCGGATAAGTGTGAGATGATGCATTTTGGAAGGACTAACCACAAGGCATAGTACAGGGTTAATGGTTAGTTACTTAAGAGTGTGGATGAACAGAGGGACTTTGGGGTGCAAATCCAAACATCCCTCAAGGTCGCAGCACAGGTTGATGGGATAGTTAAGAAGGTCAATGGGATGTTGGGATTCATTAATGGGGGATTGCTTTCAGGAGTAGGCCATGTTACAACTCTACAAATCTTTGGTAAGACCACAATTAGAGTTTTGTGTTCAGTTCTGGTCACCTCATTATAGGAAGGATGTGGAAGCCAGGGAGAGGGTGCAAAGGAGATTTATCAGGATGATACCTGAATTGGGAGACAAGTTTTATGAGGCAAGGTTAGCAGAGCTGGGACTTTTCACTGTGGAGCGTAGAAGGATGAGAAGAGACATGATAGAGGTCTACAAGATTATGAGAGGCTTAGATAGGGTGCACAGCCAGTGCCTGTTTCCCAGGGCAGGATCAGCAAACACCAGGGGACATGTGTACAAAGTTAAGGGAGGGAAATTTAGAGGAGACATCAGGGGCAAGTTTTTTTTTATATACACGGAGTTGTGGGTGACTAGAATGCCTTGCTGGTGGTGGAAGCTGTAACACTGGGGGCATTTAATAGACTGATATATGGATGAAATAAAAATAGAGGGTTATGGGTTAGGGAGAGTTTACTACATTTTTTTTATTTTATAGGAAGGGATGTACTGGCTGGCACAACACTGAAGGCCGAAGGGTCTGTACTGTGCTATATTGTTCTATGATTCTGTATTACCATTATTTCCAGTCAGCAAATATTGCTATAATCACATTTTTGAATCAATAAAATCTTTCTGAAGAAGGTATTTTACAATGTAATTGGGTAAGGAATCCCAGGAATGCAGACACAAGAATGATCAAGGAACAGGGATACATTTCCTCGTCAGGTGGATGTAGGACTTAATGAATGATTTACCCATGTGCTTGCTGCCCTGGCCCTTCATCATAGTTGAGGTTACATAGGAACATAGGAAGTAGGAACAGGAGTAGGCCAAAAATGGCCCATCGAGCCTACTCCGCCATTCAATACGATCATGGCTGATCTAATTTATGACCTAACTCCACCTACCTGCTGTCTCCCCATATCCCCTAATTCCTCTATCATGTAAAAATTTATCTAAGCGAATTTTAAATATGTTTAATGAGGCAGCCTCAACCACTTCCCTGGTTAGAGAATTCCAAGCATTCACTACTCTCTGGGAAAAACTATTTTTCCTCATCTCTGTCCTAAATCTACTCCCCCGAATCTTGAGACTGTGTCCTCTCATTTTAGTTTCCCCGGCCAGCTCAAAAAACCTTCCTACATCTATCCTATCCATACCCTTCATAATCCTATATATTTCTATAAGATCTCCTCTCATTCTTCTGAACTCGAGCGAATACAATCCTAGACGATTTAATCTTTCATCATAAGTCAACCCCTTCATCCCAGGGATCAACCTAGTAAACCTCCTCTGGACTGTCTCCAAAGCCAGTATATCCTTCCTCAAATATGGAGACCAGAACTGGACACAGTACTCCAGGTGCGGTCTCACCAGTACCTTATACAGTTGCAACATTACCTCCCTACTCCTGAATTCAATTCCTCTAGCGATGAAGGCCAACATTCCATGTGCCTTCTGAATAACCTGCTGCACCTGCAACCTAACTTTTTGCAATTCTTGCACAAGCACTCCCAAGTCCCTCTTACACCACATTTTGTCCCCTCCTCCAAGTCATCAATGTAAATGATGAACAGTTGTGGGCCTAACACTGACCCCTGTGGCACCCCACTTACCACTCTCTGCCAACCTGAAAAACTCCCGACTCTCTGCCTCCTGTCAGACAACCAATTTTCAATCCAGGCCAATAGACTTCCCCGGACTCCACTTTCCTGTAACTTACTGAGAAGTCTCTTGTGCGGCACCTTATCAAACGCTTTCTTGAAATCCAAATATATAACATCAATCTGTTCCCCTCTATCCACCGCACCCATTATATCCTCAAAGAATCCTAACAAGTTTGTCAAACAAGATCTTTCCTTTCTAAAACCATGCTGCATCTGCCTGATTGAACCCTTACATTCCAAAAGTTTCACTATTTCATCTTTAATGACGGCTTCAAGTATTTTTCCAACCACAGACATCAAGCTAATTGGCCGATAATTTCCAGTCTTCTGTCTACATCCCTTCTTAAAAAGTGGCATGACATTTGCTGTCTTCCAGTCTGCCGGGACCTGCCCAGAATCCAAGGAATTTTGGTCTATGACCTATAACTTCTGCCATTTCCTTCAGAACCCTTGGATGCATATCATCAGGACCAGGTGATTTGTCTGGCTTTAGTCCCATTGAGTGATTGGTGATTGCTGCCAGAGTATCTGATGATTAGTTCCAATTTGTGAATGGGATATGAGAAATAGGGTAATAAAACTTATAGATTCAAATTGAACAAATTCCAATGTTCCATTAGAGGAGGCAAAAATAGATAATCCTAACCCTAGGGGGCCACAAAGTTAGCACAATGCTCTTATAGTGCCAGCGACCAGAGTTTAAATCCAACGCTGTCTGTAAGAGTTTGTCCCTGTGACCTGCATGGGTTTCCCCCGGGAGCTTCAGTTTCTTCCCACCTTCCAAAACATACGGGGTTGTAGGTTAATTGGGAAGCAAGGGTATAAATGGCTGGAACTGGCTTCTACCATGTAGGACATAACATTTTTAAAATGTAAGTATATTTCTGACTGTAGAATTTTTACATTTCCTTCAGCAGTTTAATTCATGAGTTCGTAAATTCTATGGGTTGTCAGGCATTTCAGTCCATAATTAATTGTCCTGGCTCTGGAATAGCTGATTTTTTCTTTCCCCTTAGGAATCAATTTGAGACAAAACACTTAAACGGCTTGAGATAGGAACAAAACACATTCAGATTTTATGTTGCACATATTAGTCATCGTGCTGAAGTTTTTTTTTACTGTTTTAACATCCCACACACCAAGCAAAATGCTGCAGCCTCTATTTTACCACTTAATTAAAATATTAAACATGGTTGCAATGATTAACTGATTGCAGATGTCAGATAAAACTGAGAATTCAACACAAGCAAAGAGAAAAATACTGATCTGTAGGACAGTTGAAGCTTGGTTGAGCATGTTGCAGAGAGTATGCTTTTTAACATCCCACACACCAAGCAAAATGCTGCAGCCTCTATTTTACCACTTAATTAAAATATTAAACATGGTTGCAATGATTAACTGATTGCAGATGTCAGATAAAACTGAGAATTCAACACAAGCAAAGAGAAAAATACTGATCTGTAGGACAGTTGAAGCTTGGTTGAGCATGTTGCAGAGAGTATGCTTTTTTCAGGAAGGCAATGGATGAAGTAAGATAACGCTGACTCATACAGACAGACAAAGCTCGGTCTTATTAATGTATTCTGTGCATTAGGATGGCATTTAGGCTTACGTACTGCACAGAAGTACAGCTTGAAGCCACAGTGAGAAAACAAGGAGGCAGAATGGCTGCATTGTTTATTTATCTCACACTTATTCTCAGAGTACAGCACATCCTCCATCACTTCCCTTTGATCATTGCTATCTGTGACCATTCAGCAGTCTCTACTGGGGACAAAGTAGCTAATGTGTGCCTGGTGCTCAAACAGAATGCTTAAGCCTTGAATACTCAAAGAGTGCTTTCTATCGGCATTTAGTAAGGAAGAGAATTCTGACAAACTATTCCAACGAAAGAGTAGAGGTGGTAAAGATACGGAATGGTTTGAAAATTGATCAGCTTAAGGTGGATACACTACATTACAATGAACGCCTTGCACCCAAGTTGCTAAGGAATGCTGAGGGTGTCTTAAACTTTCTCAAATACAGGGGAGGTGGTGGAAGATTAAAAACTGAATTCATTGTTTGAAATTTTGAGACACACCTTATCATCCTAATTGGCATTCTTCTTCATGTATTCAATTCAGTCCCTGCTTATCCAAGGCTTAGGTTTCTACTGATATTGTCTGCTACTTCCCTATCTTCTATTAGCCTGTGGTGATTCCCAATGTCCTTGTCAATTGTTGCTAGCCATCTGTTTCCGTAACTATCTATCCTTCTCTTTGTATCCCCAGGTGGTTCACACCTTTCTTTCCACTCACATACCACCTTAAGTAATCTCTTACTAAGCACAAAGCACTTATGGCATCCTATGCCACAGGTACTCTATAGTTAGTAAGGAATTACTTATTCACATTTGTCCCCAGTAGGGACTGCTGAATGTTCACTGGTAACATTGATCAAAGTTAAAGGATTGAGGATGTGCAGTACTTTGAAAATTGCAGAGAATAAATGTGAGTATGTAATCTGACCTTAATACTTGGTTCTGCTTTTACCTACAACTTCAGTTGTTGCATCTCATAAGTTTCCATGACTGAAAAAGTCTCTACAATCCAAAATGAAGCAAATTCCATTGGGCTTACCTGATTTCCTGAGCTAAATGTCCCCTGTTCCATCCTACTGAGTGTTTCACTTTGTATTATGTATGCTGTTAACATAGCCTAGGTTGGTAACTGCTGGGTTTTGTTTGAGTGTAGTCCAGCGTTTTCAGTAAGGTAATAATCTGTTGTTGATACATTCATATATAATACATATTCTGTACATAGATACGTATTGCTATGTATGCGTATGTTCACAAACACAAAGTTCATATTACACATATATCATGAAACTAGTTAATTTATGATTATTATAATATATGATTTTAAATAAAATTTGCTATATTCCAATATGAGAGGCATATTTTAAAAAAATATAATAATTTGAATAAGGGACTTGGATGTTAAGAGAACATAGAAGACCACAGCACAGTAGAGGCCCTTCAGCCCACAATGTTATGCTGACCTATATATTCCTACCCAAAAAAATGAAATCCTTCTTCCTATTTTCTTCCATGTGCCTGTCTAAGAGTCTCATAAATGCCCCTAATGTTTCAGCCTCCACCACCATCCCTGGCAAGGCATTCCAGACTCTCTGTGTTTAAAAAAAAAACTTACCCCTGATGTTTCCCCTAAACTTTCCTCCCTTCACTTTGTACATATGTCCTCTGCCATTTTCTATTCCTGCCCTGGGAAACAGGCCTGGCTAGCCTCCTGATCTGCGCCTCTCATAATCTTGTAGACCCCTAACAAGTCTCCTCTCAAATTTCTTTGCTCCATAAAGAAAAGTCCCAGTTCTGCTAACCTCACCTCAGAAGACTTATTTTCCAATCCAGTCAACATCCTCTCCATAGCTTCCACATCCTTTCTATAATGAGGTGACCAGAACTGAACACAATACTCTAAGTCTGGTCTTACCAGAGATTTGTAGAGTTGCAACATGACCTCAATCCCCCTATTAATAAAGCCCAACATCCCATAGGCCTTCTTAACTGTCCTAATTAAAAAGAACTGATTAAAACTTCAACCACAAAGTAAAAACCACAAAGGACCAAGGCTCACATTCCAATGGGTGTTATCATTTTTTTAGGTGCTAGAATTAAGGTTATTCCAAATAAGGCATGCAAAGCAGCATAAAGTAAATAGTCACATATGAAAGATACTTGAAAAAAAATCTATACATATTTAATGGCCATGAGAATCATAACTCATGAAAGATCATCTCATACAAATGTATTGATGGAACTTTCCAAAGTGAGACGACGTCTTGTCAGATTCACATTTATTTTTGTGTATTTCAAAGTCAAATGTGTTCACCTTTCAAATTTTTGCTTCTTCACCAATATTTAAGTGGTCGTTTAGAAAATCTTAAAGTGTCTGAAAGTTTTCTTAGTTTAGATCTTAAAATAGCACCGGGCAATTCTCATGAATGTAGCAAATTATTTATTTAATTATCATTCCAAGTTTTGTACAGATCAGTTGTCCATTTTCCTTTAAGACTAATTTGTTGAATGCTAATCAAAAATCCATTGGATAATTATCAACTCCATCTATTAATTTTATCACCATCTTTACCCTTTCTTCAGTTATGAGAATTTTCTCTGAAAAATTATTGGCACTTTACAAATCTACTTCACATCAGCATTTATGCTGCAGTTGTGTTATTTTAAAGGGATTGAATTAATTCTCCTGCCAAAACAAATCTTGATAATATTATCTATTAATCTGCTTCAAAATCTATAAATTAGTAGTAGATCTATAGCAGTGATTCTCAACCTTTCCCTTTCCACTCACATACCACTTAAAGTAATCCCTATGCTATAGGTGCTCTGTGATCAGTAAGGGATTGCTTAAGGTGGTATGTGGGTGGAAAGAAAATGTTTGAAAACCACTGTTTTAATCGTACCTAATTGACTCGTTATGTGCACGGTTTCACAACTCCAAAGGAAATGGGCCAATGACAATTTTTCTCAAGCAAAATATTTCAGTTAAAATTGAGTCTAGAGCAGTGATTCTCAACCTTCCCTTCCCACTCACCTTAAGCAATCCCTTACTAATCACAGAGCATTTATGGCATAGGGATTTCTTAAAGTGGTATGTGAGAGAAAAGAAAAAGGTTGAGAACCACTGATCTGCAACTTACTTAACAGCCTGTAGAATAATAAAGGAATAATTCAGGGAATTGGATGCAGAAATCATACTATGTCAGAATCTTTCGACCTTCATTAAAAAAAATCAAGATATAGCCTCATCTATTTGATTCCAACATGTAATGTTCACAGTTATTGGCTGATGGTACAAACACAAGTTATTTAGTGCTTATTTATTGGTTAATGGGTGTTATCATTCTTTTAGGTGTTCGAATTAATGTTATTCCAAATAAGGCACGCAAAGCAGCATAAAGTAAATGTGAAAGATACGAAAAAAATCTATCCATGTTTATTGGCATGAGAAGAAGAATCAGTAGTACATATATCTCATACCTCATTAAAAACCATCTCATACAAATGTATTGGTGGAACTATGTCAGTTTCGTCGATCAAAATAAATTGACTGAAATGAATGACAAGACTAAGAATATGGCAAGCTTCTATTTTATCAATTTTTCTACATTAACTTCATTCCCCAGGCACTCCAAAGGCATTAGAACATTTCCGGCTGACAATTGTGCTGTGCAAAATGAAGCAGTTCTTCCAGTCAAAGAGGGAATGACGCAGAATGTCAGTGAGTCACCAATTCCCCTGGGAAGAGACATTTCCTCAGCTTTATTCATTCTCGATAGACCTGCATCATGCTTCGCTGTAAACTGTTAGCTGAGCACACCAGACGGATCAAGCCTACAAGATGTCAGCCAGAATGCTTATTACTTCTGCTCTTCTGTGGTTTTTAGTTGAACCTTAGCTGTTGTCAACAGAAGGCTTCAGCAAGGAATAAATACAAATCTTACTTGCAGTTCAAAGGATGAAAACATTGTCACATTCTTTTTTCTATATACCAGTCTGTAATTTCTAGAGGGCAGAATCCAAATATATAAAGAAAGGATATTGCAAAGACAGAGAACTGTAAAACATCCAAACCACAGTGACTCTTTCAATTGGTTTTTAGTAAATGTATGTTGAAAATTCCATCTCACATGGTAATTTGAGGACATATTTTTAATAGTCCATTCAGAAAAATTGTGACATCTCAGTAATGTCCTGGTAGGCATCACAGTAAAAACACTCCCCACCGTCAAGAACATCGACATGGATCGTTGCATTAGAGAGCAGCAGCAATTATCAAGGATCTACACCACCCAGGACATGCTCTATTCTCACTGCTGCCATCAGGAATGTGGTTCAGCTGCCTTAGGATTCATACCTCCAGGTTTGCAAATAGTTGCTACCGCACAACCATCAGGCTCCTAAACAGGCACATTTGGAACATAGGAAGTAGGAACAGGAGTAGGCCAAAAATGGCCCATCGAGCCTGCTCCGCCATTCAATACGATCATGGCTGACTCAGTTAAAGACTCACACATTCGTCATTGTTTATTACTGAATATTTATATTTCTGCATTTGTTCAGTGAGTTTGTTTCTTGAGTACAGTTTACAGTTACTAGTAAATAGAAATACTGCTTGACCACCAGGGAAAATAATCTCAGTGATGTCATGTATGTACTCTGACATTAAATTTGAACTTTGAATTTTGATAATGCTTCTGAATCATTGATTTTTGTCCAGTGTTGCAATGCTCTGACCCAGTGGTAGATGTCACAGTAAGCTGTGCAGATGAGGACAAGAAATTTAAAAGATTCCCATACGTAAGTTAGTGTGCGGCAGACGGATTTCAAAGGTGGAAACATGAGCTCATCCAATTTGGATCTAAGAAAGATAAAGTAAAGTGCTTTCTTAATGAGAAACTAAACCATGAACAAGATAACGTGCTCTCCGTGAAACCAACTGACAGATAATTGACCTTCTCGGAATGGAGAGAGAGAAAAACACAAAACAATTCTCAAAGCCATTCCATTTCCACAAAATGTACAAAAACAAATGTTCATGCTGATACATTGGACATGTTTTTGACATCAATGCATCAAAAACGGTTGTCTGCTTAGACAACTCGAGGATTCAGATAATTTCATTCCTGTAATCTTTATTCCTTAGAGAATGAATATTCTGTACCTGATGAAAAGCATGTGGATTGCAAATATTTCTCCTTGGCGACTTGTTACAATCTTGCCTCAAGAACTAATGTCTTAAATAATGGGATGACAGGCCACAGAGACAAATAGAGTAAAACCTAACAGTGAGATTGCATAACAGCAAGATGATCAGTCATCTTTTGCGCCAGAAATAATAAAATTCCCAAAGGCAAAAAAAATCTGCAGATGCTTGAAATCTGAAATTTTAAAAAAAATCATAAAATGCTGGAAATAACCAGCAGCCCAGATATTAGTGGAGAGAGAAAAAGAGAGCCAAACATATCAGGCAAATGACCTTTCAACAGAACAATGTTCATTCCCACCTCCGTATATTGCAGTCTTCATTGAATGTTTTCCAATGGAGATCAATAGCAAATTTAAGTTTCCCAAATACTCGATTACAGCAGTGGTTTTCAACCTTTTTCGTTCCACTCACATACCACCTTAAGTAATCCCTATGCCATAAGTGCTCTGAGATTAGCAAGGGATTACTTAAAGTGGTATGTGAGTGGGGGGAAAACGATTGAGAACCACTGCTCCGGACCAAATTTCTACTGAAATATTTTACTTGAGAAAAATTGTCTTTGGAGCATTTTCTTTGAAGTTATGAAACTGTGCATGTAACGAGTCAATTAGGCATGTTTAAAAGTGGTTTTTAAACTTTTATTCTTGATGGAGGTTTCAATTGCTGGTTGGATTCAGTCCTGGATCGTTCTTCTCCCAACTCGGACACAACGATTAAGTCTGCCTCGCTTACTCAGTCCTTCCTATCAAATTACAGTTTTTCTGATGTGTGGTTCATTCTCCATCCAATTAGGAGAGTGTATCCTTCACCAGACCTTTTCTAGAATTGATCATTTTCTTATTGATAATTAACTGATCCCATTGGCCCGCTCTTGTGATTACAGAGTAGAGTGATATCAGACCACGGCCCTATTATATTATCCATGACCCTTCCTGGCCTTCCTCAAATAAAAAGGCACTGGCATTTCAATTCGACCCTACTGTCAGATAAATCAAAAATGTCTGGCCACCCCTGCTAATAAAATGCTAATATCCTTATAGATAGCATCTCTCTCTCTCTCTCTCTCTCTCTCTCTCTATATATATATATATATATATATATAGAGAGAGAGATATAGAGATAGAGGGACAACTCCCTATGGTACAGTATTCCTTTTTCTGAAAGGCCATTACACTCTCAGCTGTCTGTTTTTGCATGCAATTGAGGAATCATAAATATTTGACTAGAATTTAAAGAGATTTAAGTTTAATGTGTCTCCGCATGCATCACTTGTAAATATTCCGTGCCAAGCAGGAGAATGTAAAAATGACATCTGCTAATCCAGTAGGAACCATCAAAATAGAAATAGCTGTTTACTCTAAATAACATTAATTCTTTACTGGCATGGTCACTGTATTCAAAACTAGCCTGATTAAACAATCAATTGTTTATCATGAATAACAGTTATGTTTTGCATTAATATTCTTGTTCGATTTGACCTCCTTCTAAAGTCACAGCAAGAGGCCAATCATTCCATCAGATCCATGCTATTCATTTTGTCTCTCCTTATTTCTCTGTACAACTGCAACTTTATCTCTCACACACAACCAATTGCCTCTCATTTGACTCTGATTTGGTCACTTACCTACAAATGGTAATTAACTCATTTAGTGCGTCAAATGACTCAAGTCTTGTAGATTCAAACCAAGGCTTTTATTAACAAAAGACTGGAGTGTAGTACATTGAGGTCGACCAGTCCAGACTGACATGGATCTGGTGAGGTGCAGCACCTTATGACCTGGCCAGTAGGTGTGGCTACGACTCTCAGCCAGTCATTAGTACTATTTACAAATATATACAGAGATGATAGGATCCCATACTATCACAACCCACCAGCACATTTTTGGGATGCCAGAAGTTATCGCGTTGATTTATTCTTTCTTAACATAAGAAGTCAAGGACATGTCAAAGGAGCAGGGCGAGATAATTGAATAAAGATCATGGATAATCCAATCTTGACATCAATAGTACTTTTCACTCTCTCACCACATCCGTTTTGGGCTATCCAACCAAGGAAGCAGGATTGAAATTGTTGATGCTATTTTAGCTAGACAGATGGACATAATAAGCCATTACTTTATAAAGTCTTGATAATTTATACATAATTATTAAAATGAACTTCACCTTTTTTAAAAACAAATACTTTTTTAAAAAAATTGTCCTCAATCTAGTCTGAAAGACTGCATTGATAACCTAAGGCATGATGAAAATCTAAAGGACAAAAAGTGGCCACAACATCCTCTTAACCTCAGGCTATTTTTACCTTTTTCTTTTAATTATTTTCAGATTATGCTTAGATGGCACTTTTCATTATGATAATCTTGATTTAAATGGCACAGCTAAATAAATTGCCAGTTTATTATTATCTGCCATATTGTGGACAACAGACAAGATGTGAAATCAATTAACAGCAATGTTTGGCAGATGTAAGCAGGATTGCACCTGCTCCTATGAGCTTATTGCTGGTTCAGGACCCTTTAGTGTCCGTGATCAAACAAGAATAAAGACTTGGTGAGGAAGTTACTCTTCAATACTGGGTTACTATGTTTGGCAAAATGAATAATAACAATGGAGAGTTCAAGCATTTTAATGATGAATTTTCATTCAATATTCTGTTCTTTCAGATGCATGTGATTTAATATGTTTCTTTTATTTTATGATCCATAGCAATATCTAAAAGTCAGCAGAGAGTGTGAGTGTGTGTGTGTGTGTGAGAGAGAGAGAGAGAGAAAGAAAGAGAGAGAGAGAAAACAGCACAAAATAGGCCCTTTGGTTCATCATCTGCATCAAGAATCAATAACCTATTTTACTCTAATTCCTCCTAAACTAATTTTATTTTCCCCATTCCCATCAACTACACACACGGGGCAGCTCACAGCAGCCAATTAACCTGTCAACTTGCATGTCTTATGATGTGATAGGATACCAGAGCACCCCAAGAAAATCCACAGTGAAAATGATCAAATACCACATGAACACCCAAGGTTAGGTCTGAACCTGTGTCTTTAGCTCTATGAAGCAAGCTGTGCCACTTCTTCTTTTTCTTTGGCTTGGCTTTGCGGCCGAAGATTTATGGAGGGGTAAATGTCCACGTCAGCTGCAGGCTCGTTTGTGGCTGACACGTCCGATGCGGGACAGCGGATGCAGCGGATGCAAGGGAAAATTGGTGGGTTGGGGTTGGGTGTTGGGTTTTCCTCCTTTGTCTTTTGTCAGTGAGGTGGGCTCTGCGGTCTTCTTCAAAGGAGGTTGCTGCCCACTGAACTGTGAGGCACCAAGATGCACGGTTGGAGGCGAGATCAGCCCACTGGCGGTGGTCAATGTGGCAGGCACCAAGAGATTTCTTTAGGCAGTCCTTGTACCTCTTCTTTGGTGCACCTCTGTCTCAGTGGCCAGTGGAGAGCTCGCCATATAACACGATCTTGGGAAGGCGATGGTCCTCCATTCTGGAGACGTGACCTACCCAGCGCAGTTGGATCTTCAGCAGCGTGGATTCGATTAATGGAAAAATAGACAAATGGTAGCTGCCACTTGAATTAAAATGTCTTGGAGTGGTGAGGGGTAAATAATGACAAATATTCTTCTGGGGAAATAAGATTGAATGGTCTGAATGAGCAAGAATTTCAAGTATGTGAATTCTTTTAATTAAGATTCCCAGTAGGTTCAGCTCCAGAACTGATTACACATAGACGAACAGTGATATATGCTGGTTATTTTACTGGATGTACCAGAAGGCTGTCTTGTTGGGGAAAACAAGTTTGATTTCCACAACAACTGGGTGGAGGCAGTGCAAGGGATGCAGAATGGATGGGGATAAGAAGGCTGCCAACTCCATTATAACACTGGACAACCATTCAAAAGGTTTGCTTCCTGAAAAAAAAAAGGGGGTGATGACAGACAACTTCAAGATTAACACAAAGATCATTTCAGATTTGCTGCATCACGTAGGAAGTTGGAGAAACATTAAATTAACTTTCATTGAATTTAGCATGTTTAATCTCACAAATGCTTTAGTTCAACCAACCTAAAAATATTTTGACACTGATTTTCATTTGTACTCAGCATCTGATGCCTCTCGTGTGAGTGTCCAACAATAGTCGGCCAGCATTGAAGGTTTCCAGTAGTCTTGATACTGCCTTTTCATGGTCACAATGTCCTAGTGAAACCTTTCACCATGTTCGTCACTGACTGCACCAGATCAGCGGGGAAGGAGTCCAAGTGCGAATGCAGAAAAATGCATTTTCAATGGTATGTTGCACTTTATGGTATTGGATGGCTGAAGTAGATTTGATATATGATAAGAAATCACAAAAATAGGTTATATCTGCAAAACAGTAGGTGATAGGAAAATTTTGAGGTGATTTTCATGATTAGCAGCTCAAAATTCATGTAATACACCCAAAAGTGTTCAGGAATCAAAATCTTCATTGCCCAGTGTAATCATGGAGAAAAAAGGCTCCACACGGTGGGCCAATCACATTTGAGATGAACGCATAGCCACCTCAGAAACAGACAAATTTAAATTCCGGCACACATTCCTACAGCTGGGGAATATCCCTCCAAGTAATCCAGTAAATCTGAATTACACAGATTGGAGAAACCACCAAACTCATCTGTTTCCAAAGTGTTTACAGATGAAAGAGATGTGCATCCTTACCTCTCCTGACCTCTATGTGGCTCCAGATCCATGGACACTCAGTGGTTTGATAAATGGGTAATTCTGGGAGATGGACAATAAATACTGGTCTTGCAGGACAAATATGATGCTACGTATGTGAAAAGACAATGCTCTGTTTCTTTGCCTGCAGTAAATATTAATTGTAACTAAGGTTTATTTTGGAATAAATAAATAAATAAATGCTGGGCTTCCAGCAACATCCTTAGACTATTAACATTAGAAATCTTTAGTTAATTAATAGGTTGCAGGCAATGTTACAACTGATAAAGGTAGATATTAAACTATCTGTGCCAACACTGTGTTTGAAAAGACTCATCATGGATTGCGCTTGAATGAAGTGCTTGAATAAAATTAGGAGATTTATTTTTATTTAATCTGAAGTCCACCTATCTGGAACATGCACATTGACAATGAAATAAATGTACAAAAAGAGTACAGTTAGGGAATTCAATGTGCTTGGACTAATCATTCTCATTGAAGCTGAAGGTGTGTTGAATTCTCCATAATTCATCATTCATATTTTAAACAAATCATTAAAGCGATTATTATTTGTAATAGTCATAATTTTCTTTGAATGGTTATTGGTAATAACAGCTTTCATTGTTTGCTAATTCCTTTAAAAGTCAATAAATGGCTCAGAACACTTGAAAACTAAACTTTGAGAAGATCCATTCCCAAACAAAGCTTGAAAAGAGCTGATAAAATGTTGATTTCATAAAGGTACATAAACAAACACAACTTTTTTTTAAGATAAGACATTAAGCCAGACATTGCAGGCTTCAGTTTGGTCATTTCACTGGATACTTCAAAGGGATTAATTTTACATTAACCATTAATCTATTTTAAATGTTTTCAAATATTTTTGTTTGAAGTCTTACAATATTTCAACAATGTAAAGTTTTTAATAACTATGCAGCTTCTGATTTTTCAAATGTTTATGAATATCAGAAATATTCACAGTCATTCAAGTTACTTGACATACAGCTTTGTGTGGGAGCTTGGATATTCCATCGCAAGATGCATACATCAGGATGCTCTTTTTCGACTACAGTTCAGCATTTAACACCGTCATCCCCTCCAAGCTGATCAGCAAACTCCAAGACTTGGGACTCAACACCCCTCTGTGTAATTGGATCCTGGATTTCCTCACCTCCAGACACAATCAGTGAGGATTGGTAAGAACATCTCCTCCACGATCTCCATCAGTACCAGAGCACCACAGGGCTGTGTTCTTAGCCCCCTGCTTTACTCACTTTACACCTACGACTGTGTGGCTCGTTATGACAACAACACGATCAGTCAGTATTGGTGATGATACCGTGCTCATGGGTTGTATAAAAAGGGCTGATGAGTCACCATACAGGAGGGAGATTGAAAACTTGGCTGAATGGTGCACCAGAAACAACCTCGCTGTCACCAAAAACCAAGGAACTGATTGTTGACTTCAGGAAGAGAAAATCAGAGGTGAACAATCCAATGATCATTAGGGGATCAGAGGTGCAAAGGGTGAGCACTTTTAACTTCTTGGAAGTCACTATCTCTGAGGATCCTTCCTGGACCCAACACACAAATGGCATCGTGAAGAAAGCACCTCTATTTCCTCAGAAGTTTGTGGAGGTTTGGCATGACATAGGAAACACTGGCAAATTTTTACAGAGATTTGGTGGAAAGGGTGCTGACAACCTGCATCACAGTCTGGTATTGGGATTCCAATAGCCCTGAGTGTAAAGCAAAAGGCAGTGGGCACAGCCCAGGAAATCACGGGCAAAGCCCTCCCCACCATCGCGAACATCTGCAGGGAACCCTGCCATTGGAGAGTAGCAGCAATCCAAGGATCCACACTACCCAGCACATCCTCTGTTCTTGCTGCTAGCATCAGGAAAGAGGTATAAGTGCCTCAAGACTTGCACCACCAGGTTCATCAGGTCCAGGAACAGCTTCTACCCCTCCACCATCAGACTCCTCAACAATCAGGGGCTTAGTTAAGGACTCTTACATGTGCACTTTATTGATTTCTTTTTCTCTCTGTATTGCACAGTCAGTTTGCCTACATTTCTTTATTTGTTTACATGTCAAGTATGTTTTTGTTGTACTCTGCTAATAAGTAGTAATTCTGCCTCATCTGCAGGAAAAAAGAATCTCAGAATTATATGTGATGTTATGTATACAGTCGAACAATAAATCTGAATCTGGTACAAGGCCTGAGTAATTAGATCAGAACTGACATTGGTCCAGGAGGAGGAGGTTTAGTAGTTTTGAAAATGGTAAGCATGACAGATGAGCACGAGTATTTTACCCCTCCCATTATATTCTGGGTAGTCAAAATAGCCACTTTCAGGTGGAATCGCTGGGAGAATGGGGTTCCGGAGCCGGCTGCGGGTGTGTGCGAAGCAACATTCAGGTGTCAGCGCTGAAGGCGCTGTTCTGGCACCTGAAGGGTCAGCAGCGGGGAGAGGCGCCGCGGAGCAAATGCCGGCTCCCGTCGACTGTGGCCATAGTCCCGTCCACTTTCAGGGATCTAGGGGGAGCGCTCGGAAGCGGAGAATACACCTACCCGAGGAAGGTTGGGTAAGTGCTTCTCGGGTCAGGGCTCTCCGCTTTCAGGTGGCCTCCCAAAAGCCACATTTGGGTATTTTAGGCGGCTTTACATTGGGTTATTCTGGTCACCTGAAAGCGGCTAATCAAACTACGTTCAAATTTGGTCACAGTTCGTTATAAGGAATCTGAAATCTACAGGCAGCATTCAGCATAGATTTAGCAGCTACTTCACTTTTTTAAATTACTGTCTGTCTAATATGTTTGTCACATCCACATATACTTTCTCCACAAAAAAACAGTCAATTGTAAGAGTTGATTCAACACTTCGCTCTCAGGCCTTTTTCATTTGTCAATAGTATTGAATGAAATGAATTGAGAAATTACCATATTTTCTATTTTAGTAATCCTATATAAACTAATATCAGATGGGAGATACCACGTAAACCCTGAAGTATAATAAAACTATATAATAAGACTATACAGAAACCCACATCATTCAGAAATTGGCTCATCGATTGTGAGGACCCTGGTTCCTGCATTCCCTGTCCACTCACTGGGGCCCGGTTCCTGCATTCTCTGTCCACTCACTGGGACCCGGTTCCTGTATTTCCTGTCCACTCATTGGGGCCCAGTTCCTGTATTCCCTTTCCACTCACTGGGGCCCAGTTCCTGCATTCCCTGTCCACTCACTGGGGCCCGATTCCTGCATTCCCTGTCCACTCATTGGGGCCCAGTTCCTGCATTTCCTGTCCACTCACTTGGGCCCTGGTTCCTGCGTTGTCTGTCCACTCACTAGGGCCCTGGTTCCTACATTCTCTGTTGACTCACTGGGTCCTGGTTCCTGCATTCACTGTCCACTCACTGGGGCCCGGTTCCTGCATTCCCTGTCCACTCACTGGGGCCCAGTTCCTGCATTTCCTGTCCACTCACTTGGGCCCTGGTTCCTGCGTTGTCTGTCCACTCACTAGGGCCCCAGTTCCTACATTCTCTGTTGACTCACTGGGTCCTGGTTCCTGCATTCACTGTCCACTCACTGGGGCCCAGTTCCTGTATTCACTGTCCACTCACTGGGGCCCAGTTCCTGCATTCACTGTCCACTCACTGGGGCCCAGTTCCTGCATTCTCTGTCCACTCACTGGGGCCCAATTCCTGCATTCCCTGTCCACTCATTGGGGCCAAGTTCTTGCATTGCCTTTCCACTCACTGGGGCCCTGGTCCCTGCATTGTCTGTCCATTTCCTCGTGCCCAGTTCCTGTTCTCCCTTCTTTCACTAAGCATGAAGTTCTTGTCATTCCTTCCACTCACCAGGGCCTGGACTCCTGTGATCCTGTCCTTACTGGTTGCTGATTCCCATGCTTGGGGCCACTACTTGGGGCCCCAAATGCCTATTTGTTTTCTATTGACCAGAGCCCCAGAGGCCATCCTCTTTAGGAGTCCAGATTTTTACTCTCATTCACTCACTAGGGCTCTGTTCCTGGCGACCCCTTCAAACTTACTTGGTTTAGTTTCCCGCATTCCATTTAAAATGACCATGTTGACTGAAATGTCTTTGTGCGAAATGTTTTTTTTTGTAAAAGTGAATTAAAAGTGTGCTGGAGTATTAACAAAATAACATCTGACAATCTGGAAAGTCTACTCATTTGGTACTACCCAGAATTCCTCTCTGTGAAACAGGGAAGTCTTCAGAAGCAATTATGATAATAAAAACAGAGAAATTCTGGGCAAACTCAGCAGGTCTCATAGCGTCCAAAGGAAATAAAGATACATAACCAACGTCCCAGGGCTGAGCCCATATTCAAGGCTCGTGAGCCGAATGGAGTTTTATTTTTGAGGGTAAATGACCTGGATGAAGAAATAGAGAAATGCCTCAGTAAATTCGCAGATGAAACGAACGCTGGATAATGTGGAAAGTTGTCGCAGGTTGCAACAAGATATTGGCAGGATGCAGAGTTGGGTGGAAAAATGGCCGATTGACTTCAATCCGGATAAGGGTGAAGTGATGCATTCTGGAAGGTCAAAGTTGAGGTGGAGTACAAAGGTAAAGGCCGGATTCTTCTCAGTCTGGAAGAACAGAGGGCCCTTGGGGTCTAAATCCATAGGTCGCTCAAGGTTACTGTGCAGGTTTATAGGATAGTTAAGAAGGCTTATGGTATGCTGCCCTTCATTAGGGTGGCACGGTCAGCGAAGCAGTTGGTGCAATGCTATTACAACACCAGCAATAATCGGTTCGAATCCAGCGCTGTCTGTAAAAGTTTGCATTTCTCCCTGTGTCTGTGTGGGTATTCTCCGGGTGCTACAGTTTCTTCCCATCCTTCAAATAATACAGGGTTGTAGTTCAATTCAGTGTCATTGTAGCACGGGCCCGTGAGCCGAAAGGGCCTATTATCATGCTGTATGTCTAAATTTAAATTTTAAAAATAGCCAGTGGGTTGAGTTCAAGAGTTATGAGGTAAAGTTGCAGTGCTATAAATCTCTGGTGAGGCCACACTGTGTTCAGTTCTGGTCACCTCATTACAGGAAGGATGTTGATGCAATGTTGAGGGTGCAGAGGAGATTTACCAGGATGATGCCTGGATTGGAGAACGTGCCCTATGAGGTAAGGTTAACAAAGTTGGGAATTTTCACTTTGGAGCAATGAAGAATGAGAGGTGAATTAATTGAGATTCACAAGGTTATGAGAGGCCTGTTACCATGCTGTCATGTCTAAATTTAAGTTTTAATTTAATTTAATACTTTATTTGCTTAAGATTCCAGCATCTGCAGCTTTTATGTCTCTTTAAACTGGATAAAGTCTGTCACTTGTGACAGAGTAAATAGATATGTTTTTGGGAGATAAATTGGGAAAGGTTTGTTAGAGTAGGACACATACAAACACTTTAAAACAGATCTTATTTGAAATATTGGATTTCTGCTAATGCTAGACATATTGGCTTTTCACACCTTTTGCAAGAGCTTTGAAGAGTGCTCGAGACTTCACTAATGGATTGTTGTTTACTAAATGCAACAGATGAAAGAGCATGCTGGAGCTGCTGCTGTCTGGAAGGAGAGCTTGCTGTTGTAAGAGGGTCATGTGGTTTTGCAAGCATAGAGAGTCAAACAGGCTTTCTCTCTGAGAAAGAGAAAGAGAGAGAGACAGACAGACAGACAGAAAGAGATCACTTATACAGTGTTACAGCCAGCAAGAGCAGCTGGAACTGAAACAGGACAAACTGGCAAAGCCCTAGTTTGGAAGATGGCCAAGTCAAAGCCCTTGTGGTTCATTCAAGAGGAGAGGACTGGTTGTCTAATGTTTCACTTGGAAATAAGAGAAACAAAAAGGAACTCTGTGGTAACCTGAAAGAAAGAGGTTATCATCTGGAGAACCCTGAAAGGGGCAAGTTTCGTCAGCAAGACACTGAGGTGAATGTGAGAAGTATATCAGTTGTGGATGTCCTGGAACAACAAATCTGTCTCTGAAAACCACCAAGAACCTTTCTGAGAAGTAACCATTTACCTTTCGAGCACCAAAGCCTGGTGAACTTCATACATGTTAAATTCTGTGCACAGTATAAGAATTGCCTGTAACCAATGAACTTGGAGGAATGAGAAGTGAGATTAGATTGTCAACCAAGGAACTTTCTGAACTTACACACACACACACACACACACACACACACACACACACACACACACACACACACACACACACACACACACACACACACACACACACACACACACACACACACACACAAACACACACACACACACACACGTGCGCTTAGAATTAGAAGGGGGTTGTTAGATTAAATTAAGTTAATAGTGATAAGTTAGATTCTATTTTCATGTTTAAGCCGAATTAAAAGCAATTTTGTTTAAGTAACCATTTGTCAGTGAATATCTATTGCTGGTGGGTTTTGGGGTCCTCTGAGCTCGTAACACACTTTGGAAATACCATCTAAAAGGAATAATTGATTAAAATTTACTCAAAAACAGGATGAAGAAATCAATTCTCCCAGCAAATAAAAATATATCAAAAATAATCGCGCATGAAGTATCATTCAAAATATTTATTTAATGTGATAACATGTCACTTTGTAATTTACACAAGTGGAAATGATGTTGAACTTTGAGAGGCAACAAATTACAGGATGCTGCCAATTTCATGGCCAAGAAGATTTTTAAAAAGGAAAAGATCATTAAAATATTACAACCTTTGATTAAAATAGATGAAATGTCCACTTTCAAATTTATTGAGGAGAATGCAAAGAGAAACAAATTGGAAGAATGGAAACCTTGTAGTGGGAATTGAAAATAGGCTTTTAGTTCTAAAAATTCAAGGGCATCTGCATTTAATCTTCAACTGCTTCAAAATAAATACCTCAAATGATTGCCGCAGATGGCATTTTAAATACATGCTCACATTCCATTCTTACTCCTCAAACTTATCATCAAAATCCAGTTCCAGTTGATCAAAAACAGAAGTTTCAAGGAAAAGAAGTTGGGGAATACTGTATCTGTTCCAGGACTTGTCTATATGCATGTACGTAGATTGCATTTCTGAACTGGTTCAGCGTATCAAGTGCACACTGATTAATAGGCAGGTATCTGACATGACAAATGAAACCTGTCACATCAGGTTAACCTTGGGGAATATTTTAAACTTGAAAACTATTAACTGTATGACATTTCTCCTTATAACACTCTGCTGCAGGGAAATGTGCCTTGAAGCAGCTTCTGCTAAGCACACAGTGAAGTGTCATCAAGTATCAGTGTTTCATACCTGACAGTTTTCTCTGCTTCAGCAACAATATAAGCAGCATTATACTTCTGGTGGCTTCCAAAGACAGAGGAAAGTGAAAAGCAAACAAAGCCATAAAACCAATGGCGGATTAACAATTAGGATGAGTGGGTTGAAGCTGAGGAGCCTACAGGGTAAGGGGGCCTGAGCCCCTACCTTTTAGGTGACTGATCTCTACTTACTGCACCTGTATGGGTGAAGCCAGTGGTTACTGTGGGCCAAAGACGGTGTTGCACATTTGCCAGGGTGAAGCACGCGGCGGTTTCCGGAAGTCGACAGTGGGATGAAGATTTTGCGGTATCAGTGGTGTTTGTGTGTGTGCAATCCTCCACCTTTCCACCAAACTAGTAGATTTTTAATGTCCAGTTGGGTCAGAGAGATGATTGGGGGGTGAAATCGGTGACCTCTCCCTGCCCCCTGTGCAACAGAGCCAGGGGACATGGACTTCTCCCTGCCCAGCAGAACGGCGGATGGGGCCTTCTCTCTGCCCAGCAGGATGGGGCTGGGGGACGCAACCTCTCCCTGCCCAGCAGAATAGAGTCGGGAGATGGCAACCTCTCCCTGCCCAGTGTGACGGGGGACGGCAGCTTCTCCGTACCGCTCCTCCTTACCAAGTGGGATGGGGGTCAGGGCCGCAGGACATGACCTCTCTCTGCCCAGCTGGACAGGGGACACAACCTCTCTCTGCCCATTTGGGCGGGGGACGCAACGTCTCTATGCCCAGCAGGTCAAGGGTGAGAGGAGGAGAGGCAATCTATGTTGAGAAGTTGAAGAGGCACCCTTTGTCAGGAAAGTGACCAAACCTTGGAATTTGTGGTATTGTGGTGTCTGGTGGTAAAGGGAAGTTTCAAAGTGGAGTGTGATTGAGGTGCAGGTGGTGAGTTCCGAGCAAACATCAAATTTATCTCCCTCTTACCCCCCCCCTCCCCCCACCACCTTCTCTGTCCCCTTCATCTTTATAGGTGCTTTCAGGCATGTTGTATGTTTCCATTACTTTCTGTATAATTCATCGATGGTCCAGAATGTTGAGAGGCCCAGGTGGGGCAGGAGGGACAGAGTAGGTTACAACTCAGTTACGGAGAGAACAGAGATTACGTTTTAGTCTTACATTTCTGCAACTTTCACGTGGCCGCACAGGAACAGAGTAGGTTACAACCCAGTTACGGAGAGAACAGAGATGATGTTTTAGTCTTACATTTCTGCGACTTCTACACGACCACACAGGGACAGAGTAGGTTACAACCCAGTTACGGAGAGAACAGAGATGATGTTTTAGTCTTACATTTCTGCAACTTCTACACGACCACACAGGGACAGAGTAGGTTACAACCCAGTTACGGAGAGAACAGAGATGATGTTTTAGTCTTACATTTCTGCGACTTCTGCACGACCACACAGGGACAGAGTAGGTTACAACCCAGTTACGGAGAGAACAGAGATTATGTTTTAGTCTTACATTTCTGCGACTTCCGCGTGGCCACACAGGGACAGAGTAGGTTACAACCCAGTTACGGAGAGAACAGAGATTATGTTTTAGTCCTACATTTCTGCAACTTCTACGCGACCACACAGGTGCGCGTGCGCAAAGAAGCCAAGAGTTTCTGAGGTCCGGATTCTTGGGCGGTCCAGATTTCTGGCATCCGTATCTTCGGACTTCATAAATTACGAGAAGGAGAAATATAGGCTGCAATTCATTTACTTTAATGATGTAGGATGCAGATACCAACATTATTGCAGAGCTACTCAGAGCGAAGCCGGAAAATTGGACACATGGGGGTATTATCAGGGCTTCAGAGCAGAAATCGCAATATCATTTTATGAATTCACTGCAGGTCAAAGTCTATCAACCTCCATTGTGCAGAAAAATACTATTCTTATCTTTTTTCATGTTCCATGCTGCAGATTTGAAACCTTCACAGGAACTCAATAAAGGAATATTGATGCTGAAATTGTTCCTGTTTATCAAACCTCAAAGATGCCACAAATAATTACGCTGGATTTTATCATGTTAAAAAAAAAGCGAATACAGATTTGATTTTACACAAGTTTCGCAGAAGGAACGCTGTAACATTTGTGACATTGAGACAAGAGGCATGCTTTGACTCAGCAATCTAGAATCTGGGGGAAGTACACAGAGTGACACCAACCATCTTTTGCAATTGTTGCTTCCACGTTTTATTTGTTAGTATTTTTACATCTGAACAGCAAGGCTAACGGTGCTACAGCGCTTACACTAAAAATAATGAGATGAGAAAAAAAGGATGCAACAAATTAATGCATTACAAAAGGCATCAAAGGAAGTGTGATCAAGAATAGATAAAATAGTTACTAGAAAATTGAGAAAAAGAATTATTTATTAAGCATTATAAATTTAATTGCTTAAATTCCTTTTAATATTTCAAGATCGGAGTGATTGGCGTGGTTTAGCTATATCTGAAGGTTTTTTTTTAAGTTTTTTTTAAAGTTTTTTTAAATTCAGATTTGTTTTTTCTTCTTTTTTGGGTTTTTTTTTCTTTTCTCTCTTTTTTCATATATTGTTATTAATTATATCTTTTTTTTAGAGATAGTTCACACCCTAAACTGATCAAAATTTTTTTTATGATATATTTTTATTCTGTAATATTATTGTTTAATATCTCTGTCTTAATTCATTACTTACTATGTATTTTTTTATATCTCTTTGAACTGTATGTGTTTATAAATTATAATAATAATAAAAAGATTGAAAAAAAAGAATAGATAAAATAGTACTAGAAAATTGAGAAAAAGAATTATTTATTAAGCATTATAAATTTAATTGCTTAAATTCCTTTTAATATTTCAAGAAAACATCTTTGCTGTTCAATAGAAATTTTCATTGCTTATAACGACGTTCATAACGTACCGGGTGTGTAGGTTAATGGGTGTAAATTTGGCAGCACAGACTCGTGCTGTATGTATGTGTATAGCCACCTATTAATGAAATTACCCAATTAATATTTCTGACCCAAAAGCCTTCCATTTTGAATTTGCTTGTCCGGGCACCATGAGTCAGAGTTATTTAGGTGATTGTTCATTGCCATCTTCAGACATTTGTCAACCCATGTGGAAGGAAACCAGATGTTCTTTTTGATGCATGCTGGCCCCCAGAGTTCTGGTTGAAGGATTCAATGTTGGTTTCTTATCCCAATGCACTAAGGTCCTATCTCCCTGTAACACGTACCCACATGCCCGCACACACGCACACCCACACTCCCACTCCCCCCACCCCCCTCCTCCTCTTAATTGGTTGCTGGTGTACTTGATAATCCATCATTGACCAGGAAATTACCTTGTAAGAGGTGGGAGATCCCACCAATTTCTAAACTCCATCATACAGGCTCATTTTTTGCCAAATTTAAATCTATCTAGTTGGAAAAAAATTGAAAATTTGATATATTAAGGACCATTTCCAGGCCTTTATGCTCAAATGGATTTTAAACTTTTATGTAAGTAAATATTTATACATTTATTACGAATGGTTCCCATGAAATAATGTTTATGTAAGTTGTTACTAATCATGCAACATGACATCCTCTAACTGAAACTTGTAAAGACTTAGAAATGGACAAATTATATGAAGAAAAAAAAACGTGTCTCTTGCAATTTCTCTGATGTACATTTTGAATTGGAATGGGTTTGGGGTCTACAATTGGTCCTGCAATAAGATCCAGTTTGAAATAAGTCTGTGATGAGGCTATAAACTTGTAACAGTTAATTTTATGTTCTGTAGGGATTCATTTGGAGTAAGTAACAATTAGCACATTGTTAATAGAATCTGACCACTAATCTGGAATAAATTAAACATGCAAAGAGATGAAAAACTTCCAAATCAGGCTCATTGGGTCTCTTCAGACCATCTCTAATTTTCCATGGAAAGAGTAGTTCAGACTTAATATCCAAGAACTACAACTTCAGCTGGTTTCAGTCATGTGACAGGAGACAAACTGCCATTTCCACAAAATGAATAAAGATGAATAGTAATATTTGGATTTTGCATTGAATTACACATCTGCCCTTTGCCTGTATTTGCTATAACATAAAATAAAAATCACCATGGTGTCAACTTTAGTTTCACAGCAAATTATGAACCTTCATATAAGATTTCAGATTTATGGTCAGAGTATTTACACGACGTCATACAACCCTGAGATTCTTTTTCCTGCGGCCGCACAAGAATTATGACTAATTGGGAGTGTAAAAAAAATCGTATACAGCATAAACATGTAAACAAAGAACTGCAAACAATAATGAATGTAAACAAACTGACTGTGTAATACAGAGAGAATAAAAGTGCACAACTAAGAGTCCTTAAATAAGTCTCTGATGAGTTTGTAACATAACATATAACATAACATAACATAACAATTACAGCACGGAAACAGGCCATTAGGCCCTTCTAGTCCGCACCGAACCAAACACCCCTTTCTAGTCCCACCTCCCTGCACAATGCCCATAACCCTCCATCTTCTTCTCATCCATATACCTGTCCAACCTTTTCTTAAATAATACAATTGACTCCGCCGCCACTATTTCTCCCGGAAGATCATTCCACACAGCTACCACTCTCTGAGTAAAGAAGTTCCCCCTCATGTTACCTCTAAACCTCTGCCCCTTAATTCTTAACTCATGTCCTCTTGTTTTAAACTTTCCTCCTCTTAACGGAAATAGTCTATCCACATCCATTCTGTCTATCCCTTTCATAATCTTAAATACTTCTATCAAATCCCCTCTCAACCTTCTACGCTCCAAAGAATAAAGACCCAATCTGTCCAATCTCTCCCCATACTCCAGATGCTTAAACCCAGGCAACATTCTGGTAAACCTTCTCTGCACTCTCTCCACTCTGTTTATATCCTTCCTATAATTAGGCGACCAGAACTGCACACAGAACTCCAAATTAGGCCGCACCAACGTCTTATACAATCTCAACATCACCTCCCAACTCTTATATTCCATGCAATGATTGATAAAGGCCAGCATACTAAAAGCCTTCTTCACCACCCTATTCACGTGAGTTTCTACCTTCAGGGAACGATGTACCGTTACTCCTAAATCTTTCTGCTCTTCTGTATTCCTCAATGCTCTCCCATTTACCACATATGTCCTATTCTGATTCTTCTTACCAAAATGAAGCACCTCACACTTATCAGCATTAAATTCCATCTGCCATTTTTCAGCCCACTTTTCTAAGCAGCCCAAATCCCTCTGCAATCCTTGAAAACCTTCTTCATTATCCACTATTCCACCTATCTTAGTATCGTCTGCATATTTACTAATCCAATTCACCACCCCATCATCTAGATCATTAATGTATATAACGAACAACAATGGGCCCAATACAGATCCTTGAGGCACACCACTGGTCACCGGCCTCCAACCTGACAGACAATTATCCACTACCACTCTCTGGCCTCTCCCTTTCAGTCAATGTTCAATCCATTTGACTATCTTAAAATTTATACCTAAAGACTGCACCTTCCTAACTAACCTTCCATGTGGTACCTTATCGAAGGCCTTACTGAAGTCCATATAGACAACATCCACTGCGCTACCCTCATCCACATTCCTAGTCACCTCTTCAAAAAATTCAATCAGATTGGTCAAACATGACCTTCCTCCCACAAATCCATGTTGAGTGCTCCTGATCAGACCCTGTCTATCCAGATGTTTATAAGTACTATCTCTAAGAATTTTCTCCATTAATTTACCTACCACAGACGTCAAACTTACAGGCCGATAGTTGCCAGGCTTCCTCCTTGAACCCTTTTTAAATAACGGAACCACATGCACAATGCGCCAATCCTCCGGCACTATCCCCATATCTAATGACATTTGAAAAATTACCGCCAGAGCCTCTGCTATTTCCTCCTTCACTTCTCTCAATGTCCTGGGGAAGATCCCGTCTGGTCCCGGAGACTTATCCACCTTTATATTCTTCAAAAGCCTTAAAACTACATCTTTTGTAATCTCTATATTCCCCATATTTACCCAATTTGCTTTTTTTATCCCACATCTCCCAATATCCTTCTCCTTAGTGAATACCGAAGAAAAGAAACTGTTCAATATCTCCCCCATTTCTCTAGGTTCCACACACAGTTTTCCACTCTGATTTTCTAAGGGACCAATTTTGTCTCTAGCTTTCCTCTTACCATTAACATATTTGTAGAACTCTTTTGGATTAGTTTTCACCCTGCTTGCCATAGTTTTCTCGTACCTTCTTTTAGCTTTCCTAATTCCTCTCTTAAGATTCCTCTTACATTCAATGTATCTTTCAAACATCTCCTTAACTCCATGCTTCTTATATCTAATGTACGCCTCCCTTTTTCTTCGAACCAAGTTTCCAATATTCCTTGAAAACCACGGCTCTCTCAAACCTTTTGCCCCTCCTTTTAACCTAACAGGAACATAAAGCTTTTGCACTCTCAAAATCTGATCTTTAAAAGACTTCCATCTCTCTACTACATCCTGCCCATAAAACAAATTGTCCCAATGCACACCCTGCAAGTCCTTTCGCATCTCCTCAAATCTAGCTTTTCCCCAATCAAAAACCTCAATCCTTGGCCCTGATTTCTCTCTTTCCATAATGACATTGAAGCTGATGGCATTATGATCACTGGACCCGAAGTGCTCGCCAACACTTACCTCCGTCACTTGACCCATCCCATTTGCCAACAGTAGATCTAACACTGCTCCTTCTCTGGTCGGCACCTCTACATATTGTTGTAAAAAACTATCTTGCACACATTTCACAAACTCTAACCCATCCATTCCTTTCACAGAATGTGTTTCCCAATCTATATGTGGAAAATTAAAATCTCCCATAATTACAACCCTGTGCTTATCACAAATATCTACTATCTCCCTACAGATTTGCTCCTCTAGGTCTCGGTCCCCTCCGGGTGGTCTATAATACACCCCTACAAGTGTAACCTCTCCTTTCCTACTCCTCAGTTCCACCCAAATAGCCTCCGTGGATGTGCCCTCTAATCTATCCTTCCTAGGCACCGCTGTAATATTTTCCCTGACAAGCAATGCAACCCCACCTCCTCTTGCCCCTCCGACTCTATCACACCTAAAACAACGAAACCCAGGGATATTCAGTTGCCAATCACATTGAGGAGTCTGATGGTGGAGGGGTAGCTGTCTTTTTGATGCAATGTATATAAGTAGGTTGTATCAAAAAATCTGCAGTAAATAGCAGATTTAGTCAGTATCATTTGGAAAGAGTTTGAATGAACAACTGTGCTCTTTTTGAACAAATTATTTGATTATGAGGATTGCATTCTATTTATGTAACATCTCCAAATATCTATTCAATTATTCTCTATTGTACCCATTATGATCCCACTGAGTACATTTTATTTTCCAAAGTATTTTCCTTGAACTGCCTGTACCTTGTTGCATGAATCAGGAGAATGACATTTGTGAGAATTGCTGTAAATTACTGGTTGTCGGAGAGAAAGCACAGAGAGGTGAAAAGTCCTGACAGGTTATTTCTCTCATCATGTCAATGTAGAGGAGCTCATCTATGATCAAGTTTGTGGAGGAAACTCTAGGTAATTTCAATCTCTGACAGACAGACATAGAAATCTGACCCCTAGGAAACAGTTGGCGCATACAACTTCGGAGTTTAATTTTTTTTGTTTGCAATTATCTATCTTTTAATATGTCCTATAATTAACTGGCATTTTTATTGAACTGCATTGCCATGATTTTCAACTATTCAAAGTCATTAAGAGTTTGTGAGGATCCATCAATGTGGTTTATATGTACTTGAAATAAGCAACTGTACCATACACAATTACTTTGAAACATTATCACATCCAACACTTCTGTTTAGGCAAGAGTTACTGCCTTCAAGGATGGGGTTGTGTTGATACAGTAGTTTTACCTTAAAATAAAAGATTGTACAAACACTGCAGCGGTGATTCAGGTAGGATGTTGATGCTTCAAGGAACAGCAACTAAAAAATATAAAAGCAGCAATGATGATGGCAGGAAGTGTCAGATATATGATCACGCTTGAGGGTACAATTGGCTCAGCTAGTCTTGTTGTAGACTCATATGGATGGACTGAGTGGAGATGTTGCTGCAGTTGAAAGGTATTGGGGAGGACACAGAGAAATAATGACAAAAGTATACATTATATGACAAAGAGATACCAAACACAAAAATAAATCATAAATATTCAGCTACTATAGTGCAAGAAAAAAAAGTGGTGCTACAACATGCAGTTATTTTGTGGTGTCGGAGAAGACTGTGATGAGTAAAACAAGGGGATGCACAAAAGCCTGACAGCCGTTGGAAAGAAATTGTTCTTGATCCTGGAGGTGTTGGTTTTCAGGCTTCTGTACCTTCTACCCGAAGGGAGCAGTGGAAAGAGACCAGGGTGATGGGGATCTTCTTGAGGAAGAAACTCGTGCAGTTTTCTTCAGTGGATGGGAGGTTGTAGACTGTGATGGACCTATTATATGTTTGCAACCGTCTGCAGCCTTCAGTGCTCTTGGGCATTCAAAACACCAAATCAGGCTGTGATTGCAACTGGTGAGTATACTTTCCACAGTGCATCTGTAGAAATTTCACAAGATATAAGAGCAGAAGTAGGCCAATTGGTCGTTGGGTCTGCTCTGCCATTTAATCATGAACTGATCCTTATCACACAGTCCCACTCCCTGGCCTTCTCCCTGTCACCCCAAATTATTGACGTGCAGGAAATTGAAAGTGCTTGACCTTTGTCCTATCAATACAGACAGGTACAGGTACTAAAATCAACAATTAGTTCCTTCGCCTTGGAGATGTTGAGAGCAAGATTGTTGTTCTGACACCACCCAACTATCAATCTCAACGCTGTATTTTGTCTCGTCACTTCCAGTAATTTGTCCAACAATGGTGACGCTGTCAGTGAATTTTATAGATTGTTCTGGAACCAGTCTTGACTATGTCTGTTAAGTGAACAGAGCTGGGGACTAAACACACAGCCTTGGGGTGCCCGTGTTTGATGGTCAGTGAGGAGAAAGTGATATTACTAATCTGCATTGATTGAGATCTGCTGATAGGAAGTCATGGGTCCAATTGGAGAGGAACAGAGTCCAATCTTTTGTATTTTTGCCTATTTATTTTCTGTGATTTTGTTTTTGAGAGTTGCTTTGGGCTGCCAAATGCTTGAATCCGGATAATGGTGATTTTACTGCTTGTAGGGTGAACAGTCATCCAGCAAACATGTGCCGTGAAGCGTGGAAAGGGCATCTCTGCATCGAAGCTTGGTCTAGCCATTCACTGCATCAGACTTCCCCCAGTCCTCTTGGCCCTTACCCTGCCGCTGGATCCGGGAGTGGATGTCGAGATGGTGGGTCTGGACCTGGGCAACCCCTACTCACCTAAATCCATTCACGCACATGCTGTTCCTTTCTGAGGAGTGGGGTATCCTTGTATCCAACCCCACAAAGTGACTGAAGGGAACCATCATCATCCTATGGGTAGATAGCCAGAATACATGCAGCGACATGCTTTACTGAGGTCAAAGTTCCCTTTCATCAAAGGGAGACAAATTTCATTAGGAACTGTCGTTCAGATACTTGGTCTAAAAGGAAAAGCAGAGTAGAATTATGAATAATCCAGGAATCTGTCACGACTGAGGTGAGTATTTACCACGATATAGGTTTTGTGCATAAAATGAGAATGGCTTTCCTGCTGCTCTTCCTTAAAGATTGCTTTCATAACTGAAGACAACATAAATAATACAGCAGTTTAGATAAATTAGATTTCATTTATCACTAAGGAGGAATTTGATTTGTTACTGCTGTGAATAACTTTCCAAGAGTTTATTAGAGATTTCAAATGGATAATCTTACTATGATCTCCAAATAAAAACAAATAAAAAGCATTTTGAGATCTTAGTGATATCAAGGTATCAAAAGCAAATGTTAGTATATAAAATAAAGTATAAAAAGGGTAGAGAGAGTTAATATCTGTCTTTTCCTAAATCAAACAGATGTGGCAGGATGTGAATACTGAGAGAGGTTGCCTGCAGGCATGGTAGAAAATTGTTAAATCTTCAACAATAAAATATCTTTAATGTATTCAGTTTTCTGCATCTACACACTCGATGCCGACCATGGGTGCATCTATAATAGATTAAATGCAAACTTGTCGCATTGCACTAGCGGACTGTTGCTGACGGGGACACAACTGGGATGGAAGTATGAAAATATGAATGGATGCATGAATTCAAAATGGGAATGGAATAACCTGTGAAGCTGATCAATTATCCTCTGCCATCTAGTCCTTGTCGGTTCAAATATACAGTGTCACAGAATACAATCTTATACAATAAAACTTCACTGTAATTGATTCTATACTGCAGAACACAATACAATTAACGTCCACAGAAACAATAGATAGTACATTTTGTGAACTGGATGCCCAGTTCTTTTTGAATCTTGATCCATTTCAAGAGCTCTATATCAGGGGAAATATTCTCTGGAAATTATCAGTGCAACTTTGTCCAGCAATGGACATTTCTCTGCAGCACTCATTGAAATAATTTAACATATTATAGCATTAACATATGATAAGATTTCATTCATCACTGTTAACCCTTCATTAGGTCTCAGGAATCTGTAGCCTCGTTAACAGCAATCTCCAGTGGACTGAATTCATGAGAGAAATTGTAAGAATAAAATAATTTATGAATGAAAATAATACATTTGGCTTTTTTTCCCAAATTATAGGAGTAAATTCTGAGTTAGCGTTACACTTCCTTTGATAAATAATATTTAATTTGTACCTTCTGGGATATACAAAATGTGTATTTTGGTTTATACAAAAAAAAACACAAAACAGATAATCGTGATGGAATGGCATTAAACTTCTGAAGCAGCCGAATAGTAACGACCTAACCCAAGACTTGAAGTAGCCTAAAAACATCAATTTCATTTTCCAAAATTAGCAAACTTACAAACTGTGACATGCAAGCTGTTTTTCCCCCTCTCGGGTAAACACCAGTGAGCTCTGGTTTTGAACTGGTTTTATGACAAGTCACACTCCAAATGCTAAAAGAAGCAGATTACTTTGGAGAAAATGTGAACATTTAAATGTGCTACTAAGTGGATAACACATTGAAAATTGTATTGTAGCTCATTATTTCTCCATAGTATAAGCTAAGACTTGTAATGGGCAAAAATGATTGTGCAAGCATGAACTGATTATCTTGATGAGGGCAATAGGCAAATAAAGCTCATTGCATTTTATTAATGTCATCATTGAAATACAAGTGAATAAATAATTGTAGCTCATTTTCCTTTACTGGAATATACATATAATTTGTAGTTTAAGTGTAAATTTCCTCCCTCTGCTAGCTTTAAACATCTGAAACTTTGTGTCACCTATATCCTGTTTCTTTACTGTGTAATCACTTCTAAATACAATGCCTGCATACCTCAGTCAGTGTATGCTTTATATTTTAACTCATTAAACCCAACTGGCGGACCCCATGGAAGATCAGGATGATTCCTCTGATCATCTAACAGGCACCTACCTCCTTCCAAGCACCTGTCTCTCAATCACGCTAATCTTCTCCACTCCCACAGTCGCAGAAAATCCTCATGGCCTTTCACATCTGCCATTGTGCAAGTTCTCTCATGGATCCCCACAGAGATGTCATAGCTTTGCAACCTCCATTCTAGAACACGTGGGGCCACAGCATAAAATTTCTATGCATCTACTGCCGCAACAGGTCCATGGCAGATGCCGTCTGGCTCACCCTTGGAACACTGGGATAAAAAGAACTCCTATGTCAGACTACAAGTCCACCTTCAGCACAGTACAGTACAAGTCCCAAAATCCAGATTGCTCGGGGAATGAATGGGTTGTTCTGGATTTTCCGGATTCTTGGGCAGAACTTTTAAAATTCAAATTTAAGGAGAATAGATGAACAGATAAATTTGATAGTTTATTAACAAAAATCTTTTTTCATATAAAATGCAAAGTACAAAAAAAAGGAATTCATTCATTTCCACAATTTCTGTATGCACACACACACACAAAAGCCCGGTAAATTTAAAAAGTTTTGAGAGTTTTTGAGAAGTTTGGACTTGTTGGGTAGTCTGGATTTCTGGTATCTGGATTTTTGAACTTTTACTATTCATCCCCAAGCTCCTTGACCTTGGCTTCACCCCACCCTGCAACGGGATCCATTGCTTCCCATCCCGCAAGTTACAATCAGTAAAGATTGTTTGACAACACCTCCTCCATGATCATCCTCAATACCTGGACCCTACAAGGCTGTGTACTCAGTCCTACACTTCCCGCATTCTCATGACCATGTGGCCGAACACCGCTCCAACTCCAGATGACACCACCATTATGGTGAAGGCATGGTCTCTAACAGTGATGAGTTAGAGTATAGAGGGGAGAAAGAGAGAGAGATTAGTGGCTTGGTGCCAGGATCACAACAACCACTCCCTCAATGACAGCAAGACTGAGGAGCTGGTGGCAGACTTCCAAAAGTGGGTCAGAGCTCACTACCCTGTCAGCATCCACGATGATGAGGTGGAAATGGTACTGGTCCACTCATGCTGACGCAATAGCCAATAAAGTGCACGAGCACCTTTACCTCCTTGGCAGCATGAGGAAATTTGGCATACCACCTGCATTCTTAGCAACTTCTACAGATGGACGATTGAAAGTATCCTGTCAAGGTGCAACAATGAGTGTTACAGGAACTTGTCTCACACAAGACATTAAGAAACAACAAAGGGTTGTGAATGTGGCTCACACTGCACACAACCTGGGGAGAAACACACACAAACCCCCCCTCAGTCACTTAACACCCCCTTCTTTTTGGGACAAAGATTCATAGGTGTGAGGTTACATACCACCAGATTCAAGGAAAATTTCCTTCCTGCCAAGTTCAGACTCCTGAAAGAACTTCACACTAGTTAAATGACATTGTTTTGGTCTGTACCAACTAACCTGACTCTGTAACTTGACCGTGCTTCTGTATCACATTTTACTTGCTGCTCTATGTATGGCATGTCCAGCTGAACTGCTCGCAAGATAGATGTTATCACTGTGTGTTGCTATATGTGACAATAAGCTTGAACTTGCAATTGAACTTCAACTTGAATGTCCTGCAGTTCAGACCCTCACTCACAGAGAATCTGGGACACCAGGGAGAAGGGATATTTGTTTTTGTAATTTCAAGACCTGTGACCATCATTCGTGTCCTAATTCACAGTAAAATTGTAAGAGGCCTCTGCAGAGACCATTAACTGTGTTTGGATGAATTGCTGGAAATAGAGGGGAAACTTACCTTGGGATTGGATGCACTCTGTCCAAATCTGATAACCTTCTGAAGTCAGATATTCCACACTGAACAATTTGATGTTAGGATCCACCCTTACAGATAATAAGTAATGTGTACTTGATTATTTGACAGTTTTAGTCGACAACATATCAACAGGAGCATATCTTAAATCATACAAGAAGCTCTTGAATATCCATGCCTGCATTCTGGATTCTAAACATATGTGTTCAAATCTGAGTGTGTTTGCATATATCTGTAATCCCTCCTGGGGTTTCCCAGAAAAGAAAGGTGATTGTTAATGTAATCACTTGATTTGCTTTCTGTTGCTTAGTTTACAGCATCCTAAATGTTTCACCATTGCAGGAGATGAATAATCTGGTTAACATTCAGAATTAATCAGTAGGACTAATATAAAGCTTTAAGGTCTACACACACCAAGATAAAATGTATTTTAGAAGGAAAAACAAGGAATAATATTTAAATTTTATTCCATACAATATATTAATTCCTTTCAGAATCTAATATCTATATGCTTCATGCAAATTCAGGCATAATCACGACTTCATAAAGTGAGAGAAGTCTCCAGGAACTATGGTGATGGGAGACCAGGTAGATCATTGGTAAACCAGTGCCTTTTTTCATGATCTAACTCAGTCATAATAGCAAAGTTGAGACAGCTTAATTATATTTCCATGCTGTTCATCTCGATTTAAACAATGAAACTGGCAATAACAGTTTATAGGAGGATGTGAAATGGGAAATGTTCATGGCATCTAAAGAAAATCATCTTAACTGCAGCCAAATGGGACTAATCCTGAATGTCAATTTAGTCAACATGAATAAGTTGGGCCCAAGGGTCTTTTTCATTTTTTTACATCTCTAAGACTCACTGACAAAGTCAGGTACATTACTACCTAATGAAGAATAATTGTTTCAATTCCTCTTCGGTTTATTATTAACAAGTAGGAGGTGGTGGCATGGTTGGCACAGTTTTTAGTGCAATACCTTTACAGTGCAGTGATCGGGTCAGGGGTACCAATCCTGCGCTGTCTGCAAGGAGTTTGTATGTCCTCGCTGTGTCTGATTGGGTTTTCCTTGGGGGCTCCGGTTTCCTCCCACCATTCAAAATGTAGGTTCATTGGTTATAAGTTGGCCAGCACGGGCTCGTGGGCCGAAATGGCCTGTTACCATGCTGTAAGTCTAAATTTTAAAAAAAAATTAAAATTTGAAGTGATGAAGTACGCAGAACAGACTTCCATGTTTTCTAACACAAGAGACTAAAAGGATAAATTTGTATTACAGAAGATTTCATAATGAAAAGTGGATTCACATAAACATTTGTGGTTTCCTCCAAATTCAACTTCCTCAGATAAGACTTCCAACATCAACTCTTCCTAATAATGGTGAAGAACAGTCTTCACTAGCTACAATTTTTTGATATGCTAAGCAATGAACTGTTGCATTTCTCCAGAGTGCATAATCACTCATTTATTTCAACCTCAAAACTGAATGCATCAGGATATAAAGAAGTTTCTTAACCTTTAAATGTACAAGACATCTGAAATACAAACAAACCTTTTGAATCTCCAGTGATGTTAGGTACATGCCATCTACAAGTTTGCTGATGACATCACAGTTGTCGGGAGAACCACAAACGGCCATGAGGAAGCGTACAGGAGGGAGATAGATCAGCTCGTTGAGTGATGTCACATCACCTTGCACTCAACATTAGCAAAACCAAGGAGATGATTGTGGACTTCAGGAGGAAGTCAGGGGAACACGACCCAGATGTCATCGAGGGCTCAGGAATGGAAAGGGTCAAGAACTTCAAATTCCTGGGTGTCAACATCTCTGAGGATCTGTCCTGGAGTCTCCATGTTGAAGGCTTTACTTTGTGAAGTGTTTGAGGAGATTCGATGTGTCACTGAAGACTCTCAAAAATTTCTACAGGTGTACAGTGGAGAGGATTCTGGCTGGTTGCATCACTGTCTGGTATGGAGGTGCCAAATCTCAGGACAAAAAAAAAATTCCAGGGGGATGTTAACTCGGCCTGTGACATCACAGGCACCAGACTTCACTCCATCAAGGATATCTACATGAGGCGATGTCTTAAAAAAAGCAGCCTCTACCCTCAAAGGCCCCCACCAGCCAGGCCATGCCCTCTTCACTCTGCTACCATTGGTGAGCAGATACAGGAGCCTAAAGACGAGCACTCAATGGCACAAGGGGCAGCTTCTTCCCCGGTGCCATCAGATTCCTGAATGATCAATGAACCAAAGACACTGCCTTACTTTTCGTGCACTATTATTTTTATTTTTTATATGTTATTGTTGTAAGATGGTTAATAATATGAATGATTGCATCTTGATGCTGCCGCAAAACACAGAATTTTGTGACAATAAATTGGTTTCTTACATCTTTGGAGTAATGTACACTGTGAACAATGTGCCCAGAAACCTAGAAGAGTAGCCAATAAAATGATAGTGCATTTTGCAGCCTGATTTTAGGATGTATCAGAGCATTACTGATCCTAGTCAGAGCTTTGGTGCGGAAAACTTGCTGAGAAGTAAAGAGCAAAAAACATTCAGTGGGTCCAGCAGGAGGAAAAGCATGGTCAATATTTTGGGCTGTAGCCATTCAGCTCTGAGGGGAGATAGCCAATATAAGGATGGGAGGGCGGTTGATTAGGAGTGTGTTGGGGATTGGTGAACTGGAAAGGGTTGAAGGATGATTGTTGCAGGGGGGGGAGGGTGGTGAAGGAGGGATGCAGCTCCTACAGTAGATCATTTTGCTTCAGATTCCAGCATCTGTAGCCTTTTGCACGTTCCCTACTTTAGAAAGGGATATTTTCTTTATGGAGTCAAAATGTAGAGTTGAAGGAAAGATTAACACCTCATCATTGCTTGGCTATCCAATTTGTTGCAACTGGATAAACATACTTTTTCAAAATATCTTCCAGTCCAAACAAAATTGAAGAAATCTTTTATATATCAATATACCTTCTTTTAATCAGGCGAAGTTCTCATTCCACATCGAACTTTGATGTTGCACATTATGAACGTGAAACAAAACCTTGCCTTGTAAAATATTATAAGAGAAAAATATGACATTCAAGATTACTCAAGGAATATCATACTTTAAGAGCAAAATTATTCTTCCATCAGTTTGACATTAACAGACTGAGTGGCATGGAGAGTCGAGAGGTTAGTGCAAGACTATTACAGAGCCAGTGACCCTGGTTTGAATCCGGCGCTGTCTGTAAGGAGTTTGTACGATCACCCTGTATCTGCGTGGGTTTCGGTTTCCTCCCACCATCCAAAAGGTGCAGGGGTTGTAGGTCGATTGGGATACTTGGGCAGCGCGGGCTCATGGGCCAGAAGGGCCTGTTACTGTGCTGTATGTCTAAAAAATAAGAAAGTCCTGAGCAACCAATGCTGGTCATTTTTCTCCCAGACGTGTGCTTCTTTCTATTCTCCCTGGAATCCTTTGCTTCCCTGGTCAAAGTAATCCTACCTTTCTGTGTAGATTGCTTCTTTCTCCAATTATGTTCACACAAATTATGACTAAGTGTCATTTGTACATGACATTTATTAGTGCTCGCGCAGCTAATAAGAACTTTCAAGATCAGTGACGCTCACAAAACTGAATAGTGCATATTGTGTTTCGTGCTGCTTGCTTTCTGACTAGATCTCTCGGTGTTGTGTGAAATTGTACTTCGGTTCAGGGATTCTGCAGCCTTTACATCAGGGTTGAATGTTCATAACCGAGTCCTCATATAATGGGTTCCCTTTACTTTTAAATCTTTTAAGACTTTAGAATGAATATTGAAGTGGAACATTGGAGTGGAAATCCAGCATTGCAGGTCAGATATTTGTTGAGGAATATTTATGGCAAAAGCCCAAGCAGAAATATGTTTTGCACTCATATGTGTTGAGTTAGGATTGGCCACACTTTCCTAAATTTCATATTTCAGATCAATTCAGATTATTGTCAGAGTATTTACACGACATCACATACAACCCTGAGATTCTTTTTCCTGTAGGCAAGGCAGAATCACCACTTATTGGTAGTGCAAAAAATAAACTGTACACAGGTAAACAATTAAAAAAAACTGAACAAACTGTGCAATCCAGAGAGAAAAAAATAATCAATGAAGTGCAAAAGTCAAGAGTCCCTGATTGAGTTTGTTGTTGAGGGGTCTGATGGTGGAGGGGTAGAGGCTGGTCCTGAACCTGGTGCTGCGAGTCTTGAGGCTCCCCTTTCCTAGTGGCAGCAGCGAGAACAGAGTGTGTGTAGGGTGATAGGGAAGGGATCCTTGATGATTGTTGCTTCATAAATTATAAGCCTTTTTATTATTAAGATCTTTTACATGAACTAACTATACAGCCATGCGTTACGCTCTGGAAGTGGGGACGCAAATCGATTTGGGCATAAGTCAAGCATTGTAGGTGTAATATACTGTACAACACAAGATACCGTGGTAATTTTCATCTGATTCTTTGAAATTGTGGTTGCGGTTGAGTGAGACCATCCCAAGTCACGTGCTATAACATAGACTGTCTTACCACTTTCATATTGCTTTATCACCTTTAGCTTTTCTTCCAAACATAGGGCATGCCTTTTCGTTTTTGGTTCTGCCAGAGGCTTGCTTTAGGTGCCGTGATGCACTGTATATTTTCAGAAACAATTTTTATGGTGACTTCGGACATATCTGGATTCGGACGTTACTCGATCGGGCGCATGAGTGTATTAAAGATTCTGTACATTTTTGATGCTATCACAGGACAAACTGAATTCACACTCAGATGTTGGTACCAAACATTTAAATAAAGACAAGCAACAGGAAGTTGATGCCCCACATAGAAAGAGCGAATCACACCTTATCATATATTTTGCAGGAAAGCTGGATCATTTTTTGTACAACTATGTGGGATTAGCTTTGGAGTCAAAATAAATATGAGGAGATAAATGATCACCTGCTTTGTAAACTTCAGCCATTCAACAATATCCAACGGCTAACAAGTACAAATATTTATGAATCAAAGCAGATGGAATAATGTGAAAATCGTTGGTTTGCCAGAAGGTATAGAAGGACAAGATCCTCTTCGTTTCTTTAAAGACTGGATCCCGCAAATATTAGGGCAAGAATTTTTTCTCTGGGGGATTGGTCCTGGAAAGAGCCCATAGAGCTTTGAGAAGAACACCCTCAGCTGGTCAACCCCCGAGACTGGCAATAATTCGATGTTTGAGTTATTTGGACAGTGAAGCAATACTTCGACAAGCAGTGCAGAATGCGAGACAACGACAGACTCCATTATTGATTCAGAATAGCAGAGTCTTTTTAAAATCCTGATTTGAGTCAAGAGGTCATTCAACATCGATGTCGATTCAATCTAATTAAAGAAGTTTTGTGATGTAAAGGTTATAAGTCTACTTTTCGCTACCCTGCAGTGTTGAAGGTGTTTTATGGAGACCATCAATTTCAGTTTTTTGAAAATGATCGTGAAGCAAAGATTTTTGCTGATTCATTGCCAGATGTAAGAGGACAAAGAGGTAGTCCACCATGATCTCCTAAAGAAAAATCTGGTTGTTCTGGAAACGGAAGAAATGGCAGAAATGGGAAAAACGGGAATGGAAAGAGTCTACCTCCTTCTGAAATGGGATCCCCGAGATTGGAATCTTTTGGATGAAAAGAAGAATTTTCTTATTTTTTTTTGTTATTATGATATTTTGATGTTATTCATTGTTTGGCTAGGGAGGGAGAGATTTGCACTAAGTTCTTTACTAGTCCCACACCCAATTTTTGTTTAGGGGATTACTACCTTTTGGTAGTTTTTTTTGGGGAGGGGGGGATTTTCTTTTTTTTTAATTATTTTTTTTATTTTCATTTTACTTAGTTTTTAATTTGTGATTTTTTTTTCTATTGGAGGACCTATATACATTGATTTGAGTTTTTATATAAAGATATTATTGGTACTTAGTAATAATAGTAGGTATGTCAAAGGTGAGGTTTGCTACTTTTAATGTTCGAGGATTAAACAGTCCAATTAAGCGTAAGCGAGTCTTGGTGTATATTAAGAAAATGAAAATTGATATTGCTTTTTTACAAGAAACACATTTGAATGTGAAGGAAAGCATGAAATTAAAGAGGGACTGGGTTGGGCATGTAAATTCTTCTTCATTTAATTCTAGGGCTAAAGGTGTAGCAATTTTGATACATAAGAATTTATCTTTTGAATTACAATCAATGGAGGAAAAGGCAGGATGTATTCTTAAATTAAATTGTAAGATTTTTAGTGAATTTTGGACTTTACTTAATATTTATGCCCTAAATGCAGATGATGAAATATTTATTTCAGATGTATTTTTACGTTTGGGTCAGGCTAATAATAATATTTTAGTTGGTGGTGATTTTAATTGTGTTTTGGAACCTTTATTAGATAAATCTCTGAAGAAAGTTAAGAAATCCAAGATGGCAATTCAGGTCCAAGCATTGATGAAAGATTTTAATTTAGTAGATATTTGGAGACGTCTTAATCTGACAGAGAAAGATTTCTCCTTTTATTCATTTAGACATGAATCATTTTCAAGGATTGACTTCTTTTTAGTATCGGCACATTTACAAGGGAAAATACAACAAGCGGAATATAAAAGTAGGGTGATTTCAGATCACTCTTTGTTATATTTTACATATGCAACTTCTGAGAAAATTCAAGTGGCCTATCGTTGGAGGTTTAATACAATGTTGTTAAAAATATGGAATTTATTGATTTTTTGAAAAAACAAACTAATTTTTTTTGAAAGAAAATTCTAATTCTGTTCAAAGTAAGTAATTATGGGATGGTTTGAAAGCCTATTTGAGAGGACAAATAATTAGTTATACTTCTAAAATCAAAAAGAATCAATTAAATCAGAGTCTTGAATTAGAGAAACAGATTGATGAGTTAGAAAAGGAATTTCAGAAAGATGCTACAGAAGATCAGAAAATAGAATTATCTCGGTTGAAATTGGAATATAATACTTTGCAATCTTATCAATTTGAATGTGTGATTAATAGGACTAAACAATGGTATTACGAATGGGGAGAGAAAGCACATAAGGTATTGGCATGGCAATTAAAGAAAGATTTCAAGGATTATTAATGCTGTTAGACGGAATTCTCTTATTACATAAACCTCGTGAGATTAATGATTCATTTTATAAAAAGTTATATATATCTGAAGGAAAACAAGAAACTGGATCGATTGATTTTTTTTATCACAATTGAATTTACCGATATTAGAGGATGCAGATATACAGGAGTTAGAAGAACCATTTACTGATTCGGAAATTGAAATGGCTATGCTGGAAATGCCAAACGGTAAATCACCTGGTGATGATGGATTTTCGGTTGAATTTTATAAAAAAATTTTTGATGATTTATCTACAGTGTTTGGGGATGTATTATGTCAAGTTGGAGAACATTATGAATTACCTGAGTCTTGTTCTAGTGCTTTAATTACAGTAATTCCTAAAAAGATAGAGATCCTTTGAAAGTAGCTTCATATAGACCAATTTTGTTGTTAAATGTAGATTATAAAATAATAGCTAAAATATTAGCGAATAGATTGGCTAAATTTTTACCCAAGTTGATTCATATGGATCAAACAGGTTTTATAAAGAATAGATATGCTTCAGATAACATTTTGCACGTGATTAGTTTGATTAATAGATTTCGACAATCTTCAGAGCACCCGATGGTGATATCCTTAAATGCAGAAAAAGCATTTGATAGAGTTGAATGGAATTTTTTGTTTAAAGTTTTGGAGAAATTTAAGTTTGATCCTTTTTTTATTGGTTGGATTAGGGCTCTATATAGTAAACCAGTAGCTAGAGTATTGACGAATGGTTTGATTTCAGAATCCTTTAAGTTAACTTGATCAACTCGTCAAGGTTGTCCTTTATCACCAGCTTTGTTTGCATTAGTGATTGAACCTTTAGCACAGTTGATAAGACAAAATACACAGATACTGGTTATGAAAGTTTTAGATGATGAGTATAAAATTAATTTATTTGCTGATGATGTATTTGTGTATTTAATCAAACCGTGCATCTTGGCGCCTCACAGTTTGGCGGGCAGCAACCTCCTTTGAAGAAGACCGCAGAGCCCACCTCACTGACAAAAGGCAAAGGAGGAAAAACCCAACACCCAACCCCAACCAACCAATTTTCCCCTGCAGCCGCTGCAACCATGTCTGCCTGTCCCGCATCGGACTTGTCAGCCACAAACGAGCCTGCAGCTGACGTGGACTTTTACCCCCTCCATAAATCTTCGTCCGCGAAGCCAAGCCAAAGGACAAAGAAACCCAGCTCAGTCACTTTTGCACTTGAAGGAATGTTTAATACAATATGGACGTCTTTCTGGATATAAAGTTAATTGGGAAAAAAGTGAAATATTACCGGTAAGTGAAGGAGATTATTCAGTTTATAAGAATATTATTAATTTGAAGTGGACTGATCGAATTAAATATCTGGGTATAATTTTGAATGTTAATTATCAATCTTTATATAAATTAAATTTTGCTCCGTTAATGAAAATAATTAAAACTGATTTGATTAAATGGAAAGATTTACCTATTAATTTAATGGATAGGATAAATACAATTAAGATTAATATCTTTCCGCGTATACAATATTTGTTTCAATCTATTCCGTATTTACTTGATAAAAATTTTTTTCGAGATTTGAATAAAATGGTTAGGGAGTTTTTATGGAGGGGTAAATTTTCGAGAGTACTTTGAATAAATTAACTTGGAAATATGAGTTAGGGGGACTACATTTACCACATTTTCAAAATTATTATGAAACAGCCCAACTTAAATTTATTAGTTCATTGATGGATTTGGTACGGCCTCCTAGTTGGGCTAAAATTGAGATGGCAAGTATTTCTGAATTTGAAATACATCAATTTTTGTTTAGATGGAATATAAATTTGTTACAACAATATAATGTGCCTATACTAAAACATTTAATGAAGTTATGGATAAAGAAAAATAAAATGACAGGCTCCAGGGCTAAATTATCGGCTTTGACTCCGTTGTATAATAATCAATTTATTTCTTTTTCAATACACAATCAAAGTTTACTGCATTGGAGATTTAAAGGTGTGAAAAATTTGGGACATTGTTTTAAAGAGGGTAAGTTTTTATCTTTTAATCAGATGAGGAAGGTTTTGGTATTGATAAGAACTCTTTATTTCTTTATTATCAAATTCAATCTTTGGTAAAATGTATGTTTGGCAGAGATATAATTTTACCTAAAATGACTAAATTTGAGACTTTTCTTATGAAGTTACCAGAGAAGGGTTATATTTCATCTAGGTATCAAATGTTACAGGATGGTATGGATAAAAAGGGTTGGGATAGATCTAAAAGTAAATGGGAAGCGGATATTGTTTTTTTTTCTGAAGAGGATTGGTTAGATATCTGTTATGATAGTGTAACTAGATTGATAAATGCATGTTATGCAATGATTAATTACAATTTTTTACATCAATTATATTTGACACCTGAAAAATTAAGAAAATATGGTTTTAATGAATCAGATTTGTGTTTTAGATGTGGTGATACGGTTGGAATTTTTTTTCATGTTGTTTAGTTATGTATACATATACAATCTTTTTGGAAGAAAATTCAATCGTTTTTAGAATACCTGTATAAGATTAAAATAGTTTTAGATCCAACAGTATTTTTATTGGGATGTTTGCAACTTCTGAAAGGTTTAGGATTAGATAAGTTCCAGCTTGCTTTTGTATATTTAGCTTTATCCATAGCGAAAAAATGTATTGCTAGTACGTGGAAAGATACAAATATGATTGATATTAATAGATGGCATAATGATATGAAATATTGTTTAATAATGGAAAAAATTACGTATGTTTCATGTGATAATTATAATTTTTTATTAATAAGTGGTTGTTATACTCAGAATATTTACATTTCAATTTATATTGATTAGATTTTAATATGTATATTTAATTTTTTCTTTAATATTCTTTCTTTTTTCTTTCTTTAAGGCTCTCCTTAGGAGAGTTGGCTGAAGGGGTGGGGTTCTTTTTTTTCTATATAAAAATGTTCATGTTTATGTTTAATTGCTGTATATAACCATAACAGTTTACAGCGCCAAAACAGGCCATATCGGCCCTTCGAGTCCGCACCGGTTCACTTGAACAACTCCACTAGTTTCCCCCCTACCAGATGGCAGAAGGGAGAACAGATTACATGGTGTTATATATTATTTGTTTTTTGAATGAATAAATAGTTTTTTTTAAAGTACAAATATTTATCATATTCAATACTTCCATTCTGTGTTTAGTGGATAGATAGATGGTAGAATGAAGTTTATGCCTCTATATTAATAATGCATAAATTTCAATTATAATCTGAGATAGAAATTCAAATCCTACCACAGGATCTGAGGAATAATGTTCCTAATAAATCTAAAGTTTTAAGCTTACTTACAACATTTTCTGGCATTGCCAATATCTAATTGGTCTTGAGAAGATGGTTGTAACAGTTGAAAGCAATCTTCTTGAACTGCTGTAGAGATTGGAGTGTGGATACTCACACAGTTCTTTTGATCAGGGTGTTCCAAGATTTAGTCCGTGACAGGATTGGTGGGGGAGGCCGGGGGGTGGGGGGGGGGGGGTGTACCTTTCATCAGCTTGTTGGTTCTGAAGATTTCTCAAAATAACTTGATAGGAAACAGCAGTGTGTGCAGACATGCACATTGAATCCAATCTGTATGAAGGTCTAGGGTGTTGAATGGTGTGCTAAGCACGCAAACTGTTTGCCTAGATTGTGTCAAGTTTCCTGAGAGTTGGTAGAGCTCAAGACCACAGTATTCCATTGCAGCCCTAAGTTGTGCCTTTGAGATGGTGGCAGGCTTTGCAGTGCCAGAAGGTGTGTCACTCTCCCTGCTGTTGTAGCCACAGTATTTAAGTGGCTCATCCAGTTAAATTTCCAGGTAACGATGATCCTCAGCTTGTCGAGGCGGTGGAATTCAGCGATGACAATGCTTTTGAATGTCCAGATAATCTGTTTTAAAGATAGTTGTTGCCTGGCACTTTCACTGAGGACCCCTTCCACCCTGCACACAGCATCTGTCAGCTGCTCCTGCCGGGCAAGAGAAACAGGAGTATCAGAGCCAGAACCAGCAGGCTGACGAACAGCTTTATCCCCACGGGCAATGAGAACTTCAATTGACCAAAGTATCTGCTCACACTAATCATTCGAGACTTTCATTTATACAAAGCAATATTTAAATATTTATTTTTATAAATAAAAATGCTTGTCCTGAATGTGTATTTATCTGTATGTGTGTTACATCTAGTTATGTGCCTGCAAGTTTTGCAGTGAGGACTGGAGGACATTATTTCATCGGATTGTACCTGTACAATCAGATGCCAATAAACTTGACTCGATTTGGTCACGGTAAAAATGAAGAAGTCTGTCCTTTCATGGCCTGGCTTCTTTTGACTCCTGGTTCAACTGTCCTCTGAAAAGGCCTGTAAAAACCATTCATTTCAAAGATAAATAGAAGCAAATTGTATTTACATAGCACCTTTTACTAAGCATTTAGAAAATCCTAAAGTGCCTTGCAGCCAATAAAGTGCAAACTCTGTTGTAATGGAGGGAATTGAGAAAAGCAGAAAATTCTGACAAAATGGTGGGGGGGTGGGGAGGAGGAGAACATTCCCAAAGGCAGGAGGTAATAGGTGGATAAGGGAAGGAGGATACAGCAACAAGTAGGGGGATGAGGGATGGCTCGGTGAATAGAGAGGGAAGGGGGTGGAGAGCTAAGGGAAAGAAGACAAGGGGATAGGGGAAGGGTGGGAGAATGAAGAGTAGGTTATCAGAAACTGGAGAAGTTGCTGTTACCACCTTTGAAGCTTGCATTATTACATTAAATTGGTAGAAAAACAATAAAATTCATACTCTTGAAACAAAGAATAAAATAAATTTCATACTTTGCCGACTTATTCCCAGCAGAAGTCAAAACATTGCTCATGGAGGGGGCACAATTCGAGAATTTCTACTCCAGTTTATCAGGATAAATGGCATAAAACTAGTTTAGCCTTCAATGGTTTTATTTCCAGAATAAAATTTACGACCTGTCTCAGTAAGGTTAAACCTGTCATAATTACTTTCCTTAAGATCCATGTATTTGATAGAAAACTTTCACCCTATTCTCATGAAGTAGATTCACACGTGTCTCAGATGTGCTAGGGCATTACAATGAATTTCCACACCGTTTATTTGGAAATAATCAAGCATAGAGGTTTTAATTCAAAACTATTTATTCTTCATTATTAACAGTTATAATTAATGTCAGAGGTCAAACACATAACTGCTCCTCTTGGATGTTGCACAGTTACTGAAACGTTCATCATAAATATTTTGGGGAAAGATAATAGAGCTGATTTTCTTAGTCCCTCTGGTGTTCTGAGAAATGTAACTTGTCAGGAACAAAGTGTAGAAAACCAGGACAGGGAGCAGCAATGCCAGGCATGTGTCCTCTTCATATTTCCCCAACAGGAAAAGGGTTCCACATCCAGATCTGGGACATTACAATCAGACAGGGCTGATGTTCCCAGCACTGCCATCTCATGTTTCAATGTTGGAGAGGGCTTGGGTGGATAATAAACCCATTTTAAGATGTACACTACATAAGTTGGCCTTCAACCCAGACTCCATGTGGTCAGAGTGGAGTTGGAAGCTAAGATAACAGAATGAAGATAAGCACATGGTCATGATTGGTGATGGATGTTCACTGATTATTCTCTGCAAAGGAGAAATAAATCTTAAGATTCCAGTGGTGCTTCTTAATTTGGAAGGCCCAGGAGAGAGAGTGATTCTGATTGGTCCCACCATCCAAGCATTGTGCCATCTGAGAAACAAATATGCATCAAAAGAGAGTGTGTCCTGTGCAGATAGCTGGGTATAAATCAATCTCTTGTCAATATATGACTTTATAATTTATCTGATGCAAGACTACCTCAGCATATTGAAAATACAGTCTCAAAAATATTATGCATTGAGAACCAGCTGCTAAATCAATATCGAATTTATTGCACAGATGTTAACTCTTTGCTCCTCATTGGAAATCCCTTGTATATTTCTTTAAATTTACAGAGAAACATTTCTTTTGTAATTCACCTTTGGAATTGATCTGATGTTCTGCCTGGTCTTGCCTTTATTTGTATTTTCAGTTCAATGTTGTGAGATTCTGAACCTCTTCTCAAGGGTTTAAAGATGATGAAAAAGCAACAGTAAAGTCTAATCCAATAGGAACAAGATAAAGTCCACTAGTGGCATGGCAAAGAATTACAAGCAAAGAAGGAATTAAGCAGTGGTTTTCAAATTGCCCCTCTAAACTCACACTCCGCCTTAAGCAATCCCTATGCCATAAGTGCTCTGTGGTTGGTAAGGGATTGTTTAAGGTGGTATGTCGGTGGGAAGAGAAGGCTGAGAACCACTGCTCTAGACCCAGTTATTATTGAAATATTTTGCTTGAGAAAATTTGTCATTGGCCCATTTCCTATGGAGTTCTGAAACCGTGCACATAACGAGTCTATTAGGTACAATTAAAACAGTGGTTTTCAAACTTACTTGCCATTCACAAACCAACAATCCCTTACTAATCACAGAGCACTTATGTCATAGGGATTGCTTAAGGTGATATGTAAGTGGAAAGAAAGTTTGAAAACCACTCTTTTAATGGACTCATTATGTGCATGGTTTCAGAACTCCAAAGGAAATGGGCCAATGACAATTTTTCTCAAGCAAAATATTTCAGTTTGAAAACCACTGAATTAAGGTAACTCCAAAATCATGCCTCACCTCAGCTCTAATGAGCTGGTCTTGATCCTGATCTCCTGAGATAACTGTGTGGGATCTGTATGCTCAGGTGCTCTGGTTTCTTCCCACAGCCCAAAGATGTGCTGGTAGGTTATTTATCCTTGAGAGGCAGGGGAATCAGGCATGTGGGAGAGAACAGATAACAGGAAAATAAGTGGGGAAGCGGGAGTGATGGGTATGCTCTGAGGACATCAGTAAACTCAGGGCCAAATAGCTGCCTCCTGTGTAGTGAGGAAATATGAAAACTGAACCTGCCATTTATTCTTTCCAATAATTTCCATCGATATAGCAATTCACTCCTATAGAAAAGCAGTTTATGTATTTTGCATGACCTCATGGCAATATCAAGGCACTATCACATTATAACACTCTGTAAATTAATTTCAACAATACACATTATTTCAAACACTTAGCAATTGATCGATGCAAAGCACCACTGGATTTCTCCAGCTGCAGTTCTCAGCCTTGGGAAACACGCCTATTATTTGGGACAAGGTAAAGCTGTATAGAGCAAGCACACTCTAATGTCTTGCAAGCTTCTGAACACTGAAAATGCTAAGAACATTTATAAGGAAATACTGCTGCATCAATCTGCTTTTGACTTAGTTGTACTGAGTATAACATTAAACGACATCTACCATAAGGATGCATCGCATAGCTTGCATGAAACCAGAATACAAGATACATCTAGCAACCCATGAAGTTGGAAGACAATGAACGGCAGAATTTACAATTGCATGAATATTCTGAAGCATTATATGCAAAATACATTTTTATATAACTCAGGAGCAAACTGAAACAAGATGAATGATGGAACAAAAATGTTAGCAATTGGGCATGACTAATGATGCAAAACTGCTTGAGGTACTGTTTCACCAAGTGCTCACAGTTAAAACACAGAAAGAACAACTTTTACTTGATATTATAATCTTGGACATCTATATGGACGAGACAGCTGTTAAACATGCTGTTGATAATAGTTATATTACTTCTAATAAACAGATATTCAATCAATAGGTTGAGATTACGTGTTGAACTGATAGTGGGGTCTGCTTCTCCAGGAAACCAGTGGTTTTCAACCTCATAAGAGCCATGAGTAATAAATGACTCATCTTTTGTGGACTTTCTATTTCATTTATTACATGAGGATTATATTATTGTGTTTTTTAAAGATCGCGACTTCATAGGATTTGCTGGTACACGGCTGAATTCTGGATGCCGCCTAACTTGTAATTTATTCAATTTCTCTCTATTAACAAGGAGTAATAGAGATTGAAGCATGAGCAAAAGATTTGAAGAGATGAGAAGGGGTTTGAAGACATGGAGTGGGGGTAGGAACTTTTACTTAGGCTAAGAGTCAAAGGATCAAATATTTCATACACTACAAGATTCATGTGAATGCACAACATTGTGGTTTGTTAAGTTCAACAACTAACAACTGTATTATTAGTGACTAGAACACCCAATGAGTATCTATGATTGCAAGATTATCAATGCTATCAAAAAATATACCCACCATTTCCAACATACATCTCCTGGTTAGGCCTATACTGTCTGGGTATAAGCCTTGTACATGGGTGGAATTAAACTCCTTCAATAAACATTATGGTTGCAGAAGTTTTTTTTTTAAATTACTCCCATTATTTAAATTATTGTCATAATTTGTGCCCAAATGCTTTTAGTGCTTCACAGTTCAGAGATGGATCATCAGTTCAACCAGGAATGACAAAAAGAGGACAATTAAAATACAGTCAAATCCCTTTTTTCTGGAATTCAAGCAACCGGTAGCCTCAAGTAACCGGAAAAAAAAACCGCAGAAAATAAATAATGCATATTTCGGTGTATAAGTCGACTGGCAGATACCCTCATTTTTAAGGGTTTTAAGGTATATCTGGCTTATAAGTCAACCTCCATTTTTTGGGCTGTCTGGGTCTCCCAGGAACAACCCAAATTTCTTGTTTAAAAATACCCCAATAGCAAGTAACAAAGCTGTAAATTAAGTAAAAAACCTTGGCCTACTAGGCAGGAGCAGCGACAGCCCACAGAGCTGGAGCGGAACATCGTGCTCTTGGCAGGGGCAGGAACCTCGGCCTACCAGACAAGACCAGCGACGGCCCACAGAGCTGGAGCGGAACATCGTGCTCTTGGCAGGGGCAGGAACCTCGGCCTACCAGACAAGACCAGCGATGGCCCACAGAGCTGAAGCAGTAACATCGTGCTCTTGGCAGGGGCAGGAACCTCGGCCTACCAGGCAAGAGCGGTGACATCGCTGGAGCAGCGACCTCGGCTTACCAGGCATGAGCGGTAACGGTGACCTCAGGGTCCCAGATAGGAGCAGTTATGGCGCCAAGTGGTTGGGGAGCGGCAGCACCGGCGGTGGGGAATTGTTTCCAGCATCAATTTATACGCCGGATTGATGTCAATCTGTTTTTTTGTGGTGAATTTAAGATCTCAAAAGTATACCCCTCACCCCTTTTCTTGAGAATTTTTTTTAGGGTTTCACGTCTCAACTTATATGCCGAAATATACGGGTAGGTTAAAAAAAAGTACAGAAGGTTAAAATTGATGGGTCTTGCTGTCACTTTGCCAATCACGTAATCTCAAGCAACCAGAAAATTCACTTATCTGGCATCTATCAATCCCCATAGGTGTGAGATTCCAGGGTTTTACTGCATTGTACTTTTTGCAATTGGATTTATTACATAAATAAAAAAATTATTTATACTTCTAAAATTTATAAATACTTTTTTGTTGTAGCTCCATCAACCTGGGTTTGAACCTGGCTATCTGTGTGGAGTTCTGACATTCTCCACGTGAATGCGTGGATTCACTTGGGTTCTCTGGTTTCTATCCACATCCCAAAGAAGGTGCATGTTGGTTGGCTAATCGGCTATTAATCGGCAGAGATCAGTAGTAGGAAAATCAGAGGGGAGTTAATGAGCATGACAGAGAAAAGACGTTACAGTGAAATAAGTGGAGTGGAAGAATGAAGTGAAAGACCACTCTGAGTTGAATGATCTCCCTCTGTAAATTAATGAGAACTACAGCAGATTCTTCACAATGAACCCAGCAATAAAGCTGAAGAGTCCCTATAGGATGGTCTGAAGTAATTTTCTTCCCTGCAGTGGCTAATATAATCATTCTAATTCTTTGGAATTATTTAGCTTGTTTCCCAGTTTGATTTTTAAGCAAGATATTCCTTTCCATATTACCATTAAAGTACACATGAATATATTGAAAAGATATATCATGAAACCTTAACTTTCACCCCTTTGGTCCTCCCCCAAGTTGAGAGATATACATTGTGAACAAAATGAAAGATAAACAATAATTGTAGTTTTAAAAAGTTACTGATATTCTGGAACAAGTTCTTTGCATCACTGGTGCAAGGAGCAGTCTAGCACCAAGCCAGAATATGATGTGACATTCCTATGGGTGTCCTGCAAAAGGGAAATGGTGAAAATGAAGCAGAAAGGATACAGGTATGGGAAAAGAGTAAAATTCTAGACCAGTGGTTCTCAACCTTTCTTTCCCACTCACAGACCACCGTAAGCAATCCCTGACTAATCACAGAGCACCGATGGCATAGGGATTCCTTACAGTGGTCTGTGAGTGGAAAGGTAAAGGTTGAGAACCACTGGTCTAGAATTTTACTCTTTTGCCATACTTCGACCCAATCACACTAGACCCAATTGTTACTGAAATACTTTGCTTGAGAAAAATTGTCATTGGCCCATTTCCTTTGGAGTTATGAAACCATGCACATAACAAGTCAATGAGGTACAATTAAAACGGTGGTTTTCAAACTTTTTCTTTCCACTCACATACCACCTGATGCCTACGGCATAGGGATTACTTAAAGTGGTATGTGAGTGGAAAGAAAAAGGTTGAGAGCCCCACTGTTGTAGGCTATCTGATCTTAAAAAACATTTGGCATAAGATTCAACAGGTGCTATATTATCCTATCACCTCTTTCTATTAAAGAAAAACAGCTTGAAATCAGTGAGTAAATTGTGGTGTCTTTGGTTCACTTCAATCTCTGATATTTACTGGTGGGATAGCTATAGCACTGACTCGTGCCACACTAACCCTGTTTTAACCTGCCCTAATGTCCTGCTGGAGTCCACAGTGAATGCTGAGGCTTCTGCTGTGTGCCCGAAGATGCAAATGGAATGCATGTGAGGCACCAAGAAGAAATTACAGCCTTCAATCAGCCCAAGATTTGAAACAAGTGATTGTAATCTGAAAGGAGAGAATAGACTTTAACAAATTAAAATCCTTAACAGGAGCAGTTGGAGGCTATCTGGACTGTGGAGTCTGCTCCGTCTTTCAATAATAATGGCTGATGTAGCCATGGACCCAGCTCCCCTACCTGCCTCAATTCCCCCACTATACACAAACCTATCTGTCTTGAATATATTTAGTGAGACAGTCTCTGCTGCTTGCAGAGGCAAAGAATTCCTCAGATTCTCTATTTTCTGGGAAAAGGAGATCCTCCTCATCTTCATGTTAACTTCCCTGAATTATGAGGCTATGTACCCTCATTCAAGTCACCTACCAATGGAAACAACTTTCCTGCCTCTTATCTTCTCGATTCCTCTCATGTGTTTCTGCAAGATGCAATCACGAAGAAGGCTCGCCGACGGCTGTACTTTGTGAGATGTTTGAGGAGATTCGGTACGTCACCTCTAAAACTTCTGCAGGTGTACCGTGGAGAGCATTCTGGCTGGTTGCATCACTGTCTGTTGCGGAGGTGCCAGTGCTCAGGAAAAGAAAAAAGAGAGTTGTTAACTTGGCCTGTGACATCAGAGGCCACCAGACTCATAAGCGTACCTAGGGTATGGCAACTAGAGGACATACCCTGGGTGCCACTTGCAGGGGGGCACCACTCTTTTGGCCTTGCCAGCCCAATATCCAAGCTCGTTTGCTGGCCCAATTACCAAGACCCTAGCCGGGCAAGCCCAAAACAGATTCCATCCCACTTACTTGAGTGGCCTGTAGCGCTGCTCCATGCCGGCATCTCATCGGGCCACTTCAGGACCGTTCCAGCATGTAAGCGGCACCTATATGAGGGATCAATTGGGCAAAATGGCCATCTTCCCTACCCATAATCCCCCACACAGCTGGAACTACTCTGCCAGTGCCAGAAAGGGAGGGGGGAAACTGGAAAAACTGGAAAAGGGAAGGGGAAAGAAAAGGTGAGCAAGTTAGCAGAAAACAGAGAAGTCGATGTTAATGCCATCTGGATGCAGAGTGCCCAGATGGAAAATAAGGTGTTGTTCGTCCAAACTGCGGTTGGTCAAGGTGGGATAGTACACAAGGCCATGGACAGACATGTGAGTGTGGGAGTGTGACTCAGAATTTAAATGGTTGGCTACTGAGAGGTCTCTGTTGTGGCAGATGAAGTAGAGGTGCTGAGCAAAGCAATCTCCCAATCTGCGACTGGTCTCTCTAATGTAGAGAAAGCCACAAAGGGAGCACCAGATGCAGTAAATCAGACCTGTGGATACACAAGTGAAGTGTTGCTTCACTTGAAAGGCTTGTGGGGAGGAAGGAGGTGTGGGCGTAAGTGGCCACAGGGGAAGGTGCCAGGGGAGCGATAGGTGGAGAGGGATGAGCTAATGAGGGAATCACGGAGGAAGCGGTCCCTTCAAAAGGCCGAGGAAAACTGTGTCTGGTAGTGGGACCCTGTAATATGTGCCAGAACTCCTGGCGGATAATTCTATGTTTGTTACATCTGGGGGAAGATGGGGCCAGGGCAGATGAGTGGGAAATGGAGGAAATGCGGGTGAGGGCTGAGTTGATAGCGGTGGAGGGGAAGAAGATGGATTGTGGAAGAAGGCAGACATTTTGGAAGATCTGGACTGGACTGGAAGTCCTTATCTTGGGAACAGATGCAGTAGATACGGAGAAATTGAAAGAAAGGGATGAAATCCTTGCAGGGGGCAGGGTGTGAGGAAATGTAGTCAGGGTAGTTGTGGGAGTTAGAGAGTTTGTAACGCAAGTCGCTGGAAAGTTTGTCTCCTGAGATGGAGACAGAGAGATTCAGGGAGGGGAGAGTGTTATCGGAGATGGAACCAGATGAGTTTGAGATTGGGGTGGAAGTTGGACGCAAAATGGATGAAGTTTACAAGCTCATTGCGGGAGCATGAGGCAGCCCCGATGTCGTCGTCGATAGACCGGATGAAAAGGGGTCTTGCCCATGTAGGATTGCAGCATGGATTGCTCCAAAAACCCCAGGAAGGCGTAGCTGGAACCCATGCAGGAACTCCTTTAATTTAGAGGAAGTGAGATGAGTTAAAGGGCAGATGAGTCAATGTGACAAAATGTGAGGTGATTTTGCAGGAAAAATAATCAATCTGAAATAATTTTATTCTATTAGGAACTATTGAAGAGCAAATGGATTTGGGACCCTGGGTAGACAACTCACTGAAGACTCGTACAAAACCACATAAAGAAATTACAAATGCAATACTAATTTTTAAATGCAGTGATCATACCTCACTGGGATCACTGCACCCCACAGCACATTATTCTTAAATGGAATTCACCCTAATGATAGCGGAGATTAAAGAGTTAAAATGTGAGAACGGATTGCATAAACGAGGCTTGCATTCTCTAGTATTTGGAAGGCTGAGGTAATCTAATTGAGGTTATTAAAATCATACCAGAATTCAATCGAGCACAATTTCCCCTCATGAGGAAGTTCAGAGTCGTTGGCAAGCTGAGAATTTGGGTCACAGATCAGAAAGCACTTCACACAATGTGTAGTGGGAAATCTGAAATTTTTGTTTCCAAAGGGTAGTGAATGGTGAGTCAATTGGACATTTCACAAGGAGGATTCACAGATTTCTTTTGAGAGCTTCAAAAGAAATGAACCACAGGCAGGTAATTAAAGTTAAGGTTTAGACGCACCATCATCGACCAGAACACTAAGATTTCAGAGACCTGAATGATGTCCCGCAGTATGCTGGTCACTGGCTGCGAGTCCCATGAATAACGCACACTGCAGGATATGAATGAGACCCAATTTTACACAATTGTTATCAGTTTTGGATGATATAACACTAAAATATTTATAATCCCACAGAATCTTTCTGCAAAGGACCCTTGCAAATGTAGTTTTGAAAACATTCAACCTTTACATGATTGAACAGGTGAATCCGCAGCATTCTTTGAGGAGGGTGAGCCCAGTCTTTGCCACGAAAGGTTTCGACGTCTGCTGTGCTCTGGATGTCATTTTTCTTTCCTTTGCAACATCTGCGATCGGACAAGATTTTAAATTATTTTCCATATCAATAAATGGAATAGTCACAAAATGATTTGATTTTGCAATTCCCCCATCATAAAGACGTGCAATGGATAGAATTGATAATAAATGAAAGTTCAAATTTAATCCATGTTTACTGATTTGAAGATTTCTCTTTCCTCTTTGATGTATAATTTTTCTAATCAATTGAAGACCATAAAATGAGTTGCAAGATGTGATAAAAATTAATGCAGATTAAGTTCCAACTGTCTGACCGAGGCACCAGCCTGAGAGATGTGGACAAGACTTCTAAAATTAAGTCTCTATTAGTTTCAAATAATCCGTGGCATAAGGATTTCCCCAGCCCTGGACAATTTTGTCAAATGAAAAGCTCCTGCACATCTTGTAGATCCAATTCAATTATGTTTAGTCCTTTAAACCAAAGCAATGCATCTTTTTTATCACCAGTTTTAACACGAGCTTTGTTTCTGCAGTTTGAAGATGATTTTACACAAATGACATTTACAGAATGATGTACTTAAATGTCTTCAGCAGCACCTCATATAAATTTCTAGTTTTAGATTCAGGTTTCATTTTTTTTAATTCAGGTTTTGCAATGTTTATAATGCTAATAACATCATTTCACTCTGAATACCTCTGGATAGTGTGTGACATTATTGTTCAAAGTTTAGATTTATTGTCAGCATAAATTTTAAAATTAAAAAGACACACTGCACGGTAACAGGCCATTTCGGCCCATGAGCTTGTGCCGCCCAATTCACACCCAATTGACCTATGCTCCCACGATGTTTCGAATGATGGGAGGAAACCAGAGCTCCTGGGGAAATCCTATACGGGCATGGGGAGAATGTGCAAACTCCTTACAGACAGCGCAGGATTTGAACACCTTGGTCCCAATCGGTGGCGCTGTAAAGGTGTAGCACTAATTGCTTTGCCAACTGTACCGTTCATGCATGAAATCACATACAACTCTGAGAGGCCTTTTATTGGGGGTAAAATTCATGCATATGCAATATGAAAGCACCGGATCCCAAAACAAATAAAACTGCCACAAAGCAGCTGGCACTAAATGTTTAAAAAAGACCAGTGATATCAGCATCAAATCAAGAAATATTGAGCAAAAGCTTAGTCAAAGTGAAAAGTTTTAATTAGAAACTTAAAGGGAGGAAAAACATTCTAGCCAGTCGACTCCCCGTGCCATTTATTACTATTGTATTACCTGAGTGCTATGGTTAGCACAACTGCAGTTACAGTGCTGGCAACCGGGGTTTGTATCTGATGCTGCTGTAAGGAGTTTGTACATTATCCCTGTGTGTTTCCTCTGGATTCTCCAGTTTCCTCCCACCATTTAAAAATGTATCTGAGTTGTTGGTCAATTGGGTGTAATTGGGCAGCAAGGGCTTATGGGCCAGTTACCATGCTATATGTCTAAATGAAGCCCCTTTCACACTTGCATCCCAGTAAATCGGCTGTTCAGTGTCCCGGGATAAGAATGGGGGTTTGGCCTTTCACACTAGGCCACTCCTAACTGGGACACTGAACGCTTTTCACACTTACAAGGGATTATCCCCGGCATTTGGTCTGTTCTACCTTTAAATAGGAAGTGCCTGCAATGTTGCTGCTCGTTTCACACTTGCCTGATCTCAACGCCAGCGTCTGCAGTGATCCCAGGAACTGAACGCCAATCGGCCTTTAAAGCGGCAAGTGTGAAAGCAAAATCTGCTCAACGCCCGCAGCAGATGACATCATCTCACGCCGGGGATTGCCGGCCTCAACCCCTAGTACAATCCACCAGTATGGGAAGCCGCCCCAGCAGTGGTGTGGACATGTCGGGGATTGGCGGCGATGGTTGGGAGGTCTTGGTGATCGGCGGCGGCATTGGGGACATGTCGGGGATCAGTATTTTTTGGTGAGAATTAAACATTTTAATGCTTTAAAAGCCCTTCCCTTGTTGCTTCAACACTGTTACAAGTGATTTGCTGTTGCTACTGTCAGTTATATTTTAAAAATGACCAGTTATACGAAAAATTCAGTTATCAAAATAGGTCTGGTCCCGACCATTTTGGATAATCGGAGTAGTACTGTCTATCCTTTCCCCTAGTTTCCCTACCCTGATGCAAGGCTTTAGTGGCCTATAATTTCCCAGATTATTCCTTTTCCCTTATTCAACAAAGTTACAACACAAGCTTCTCTCCAGTCCTCTGGGACCTCTCCTGTTACTAGTGAGGATGCAAAGACCTTTGTCAAGGCTCCAACAATCTCTTCATTTGCCTCTTTCAATAACCAGAGATAATATGCCACGAGGCCCAGGTTTCCTACCCACTGTATGCCCCTTAAACAGACCAACACCACTTCTTTCCTGGGCTCGAAATGTCCTAACAATGAATACTCTCCACATCATGCTCCTTATCACTGTCCATGTCCTTCTTGGTAAATACTGATGCAATGAATTCATTTAGTATCTTGCCCACTTCCTCAGAATCCAACCATAAATTACCCTTGAGTGATCCTATCCTCTCCCCAGTTATCCTATTGTTTTTTTTAATGTAAATAGAACCAGAATTTATTGTTGTGAACAAGTCATGAAATTCGGTGTTTTGCGGCAGCGTCACAGAGGAAATGTTCATATTATGAAACATCTTACAACAATAATATATTTTTAAAAAATTAAAATAATAGTGCACGAAAAGTAAGGTAGTGTCTTTGGTTCATTGATTATTCAGGAATCAGATGGCAATGGGGAAGAAGCAGTCCTTGTGCCACTGAGGGCTCGTTCTTAGGGTCCTGCACCATCTCCCTGATGGTAGCAGAGTGAAGAGGACATAGGCTGTGTGGTGGGGGGGCTTTGAGGATGGAGGCTGCTTTTTTAAGACTCCGCCTCATGTAAATGTCCTCGATGGAGTGAGGTCTGGAGCCTGTGACGTCGCAGGCCGAGTTAACAACACTCTGGAGTTTTTTCTTGTCCTGAGATTTGGTGCCTCCATACCGGAGAGTGATGCAACCAGGCAGAGGCTCTCCACTGTATACCTGTAGAAGTTTTCAAGAGTCTGGGGTGACATACCGAGTCTCCTCATGCATGAAATTGGTGTCACCCGGCATCCCGTATGGCATGAGAAAAAGAAAAACAAAAGAGAGTCCCTTCAGAGACATTGCATGTCCGGGAATTCACCTCCAGTGCTCCCCCAGCCTCTGCAGCTGCACAGGCTCCTGTCTGATCCATCAGCAACCCGGGTTCCAGATCCAAATCGATCAGGAAGTCTTCGGCACCTAAATCCCTTCGGGAGCCCTTCTTGGCCTCTGCATCCTCTCGAATCCTGGTTCTGATACCTGGTCCTCATGAGCCAGTCTCCAACAACCCAACAGCCTGTGTAGGTCCTTCGACTGCGTCGTCAGCAGCCCACAGCCTGAATCGTTCCCTCAGCTGCTGAACCCCTTGCTAGTCCACTGCTATGGTCACCTTCACTTTAGGGTCATCTCCTCCTTCTCAATGGGGAGGGGGGGGAGGTTCTCTCCATTTTTGGTGCCCAGCGCCAGTCTGCTTGTCTCTGGAGTCTGCAACCCTCCATGGTCACTGCCAGCACAGACTCTGCCATCTTGGACTCGGACATCTGTGGTCACAGGATTTTACTTACAAACACCGTCAGCTCCTTTAACAGGCTGTTTAAAGCCTGTAAGGAGCCACAGGCATTAGGGCTGGGTGGATGAACCCTTTGGAGCAGTGCTGTGTCTCGCCCCACACTGCCTCAGTAATCGAGCTCACCATTAGGTCCTGTCTGAGTGCAGCTGTGACACTCTCCTAGATTAGATCAATGCAAAGCCACCACTTCTTTTTAAACCTCTCTCTCTAAACACGTTTCGACCTGTGAACATTGAGGTGCCAGTTGTAGTTTCAGCCACACCTCAGTAATGGCCACAGCAATTATAACTCAAATACCGATCCAGGTTCTAATACTCCTTGCTTTAAAATAAACTCACTTCAGCCCCTCAGCCTCGCCGTGACCATCCACCTGTCCTTGCCTGTACTTCCTTGCAGGCCTGCCTGCTCCTGCATCTGCCATCCCCTCAACTCCTCCACTTGCTATGCTGTCACCCAGACCCCTGACTCTCCAGTTTAAACCCTACCAAGTAGCACCAGAAAATTCCCCACTTATAGGCTTGAATTCATTTTCATAAAACATGCAGTTTGAAGGGCAGTATGAATATTTTCAATCTCAGCAAAGTGCCAAGCCATCTGAAAGCACAGAGCCACAACTTGCTGCCAGCTCTGTGCAAGGTGTAACCCTAACCCTTGCAGATAATGACAGATCAAGTTCCAAGCACTAAACAGCAGACACCTCTGGCAGGTGGTAAAGCTGAGTTGACCTCTCCAAAGCTTTAATGGCTGTCAAAGCCCTCAAAAGCTTCAAATTGTTACCCTTAAACATTGAAAAAAAAAATCTTCAACAGCTAAATAGTTAATTTTACAATTAAAATTTATTATTTAAAATATCTTAAAACAAATTAAAAATATTGAAGCATAACTACTTCAAAAAAATGTAAATCATGTTGTACTTACCCTTCTCCATCACAGCTGTTCCCCAACAGTTATGCTGGGGAATTGTCACAAATTCAGGTTGTACTGGAAGAAGAAAGAAATACCCTTTGGCCATTCAGTACTTCCATTAAGATGAAAGCAAAGGGCTGACTTCCACATCAATCTAATTTCTTCACAACAGTGTAAATATTTTTACATCATCTGATTTACTTCCTCCACTGGAGACAATTTCCAAGGCAGTTTGGTGAAAGTTTCTCATGTGCTCCTCCTCTCTCCCAATAAATAGCTAATTTGGCTTCCTTTAATCTTCCTGCTTTGGGCATTGAATCCCATTCACTTCACCATTGGCAAAAAGTTTTTTTTTGCCACTTCAGACCTTTCAAAACATAACCAAAACTTAACTTGGACATTCCAGCGAGGGGCCAGTTGATAGGTTTATTATCATGAAACATGAAAGTCTGCAAACACTGTGATGAGGGGGAAGAACCTCTTCAGGGAAGGACAATAGACAATAGACAATAGGAGCTGGAGTAGGCCCTTCGGCCTGTCGAGCCAGCACTGCCATTTTACAGATCATGGCTGATCACTACTATCAGTACCCCTTTCCAGCCTTATCCCCATAACCCTTAACTCCTTTGTCCACTAGAGTCTTATCTAACTCTCTTTTGAACATAATCAGCGAATCTGCCTCTACCACCGTCTGTGGCAGAGCATTCTACAGATTCACACTTCTCTTGAAGAGATTTCGCTGTGGAGCAACTGGATTGGCCGATCCGCATCAATTTATACCTGCCAATCTCATTCGTATATACCAGAATTATTAAAAACCAGTAGGGAAAAAGTGGAAAGAACAAAAATCAGAAAGAATGTAAAATTCACTTTATGAATCTCGACCTATTTGCTATCTTTTGACCAAATTAGATACAACTTGCTTCAGAACAGTTAATTGTTGAAGCAATTCAAATTTTAATACAATTCACACAAAATTCTATTAAATTACATTTAAAGAAACTGAAAATTAATTACAGGAATCAATGAGGGAAATTATATATTTTAAAAAGCAAGTTTAATTACAGATAGTCAGAAAATGGGAAAGAAATCATTTAGATTGCAATTACGTCCAAAATTATTCCTGCACAGCTCCTTACCTTGGGATTGAGGCATTATAATGATCTGCATACATTTCTAGCTATAGATCAATACAAACGCCAAGAAATTTGACTCACATTCAGTATTTGGCATAAAACCAGTATTTAATCCTATTGCTGACTGAATAGAAACCTACCTACCCTTTTCCCCAAGCTCTTGATTTTCCTTGGTAAATCAAAGTCTATTTATTTACTTTTTTTCTCAGCAATGTGAAATGTGGCGAGAATTGACGATCAGACACCTACTTGTTTTTTTAGAGAGAGCCTTTGATAATTTTGTCTGCAAGAAATCAGCCATTTCTTTGTCTTCCTCTCTTTCTCTGCGATCAAAACAATCAAATTGGAAAAATCACTGTGTACATGAATTCAACGCATCTGGAATTGTTGCCAATTCAAGCCGTATAAATGTACTCCTAAGACTTGCTTAAATCACCGTACCTCAGTCTTTCAAATTCAACATCATCCACAAGAAAGTCTCTCGTCTCCACTAATTTATGGATTTGCTGCAGTAATTCTTCTTCCTTTTGCTTATCTTCATTTGATTTGTCGTTGTCTACATTTGTAAATGAGAATGATTATTAGTGTTAATCGCTAAGGAGTAATTATACAAAAAACCTATTTCTGCACATCTCTGATGACAGCGAGTTTTCCAGTCGGTACCCAAATCACATGGAACAATAATGTTCTCAAGTTGATCCCTTGTTGGACTACATTTCCTTGATGTGAGGTGGCAATTTGTCCTGCTAAAATGAATATTTCCATGGCCTAGAGAAGACATCCAAAATACACAGTGGGATCCTCCGAGCACCCTGACCATCAAGCACCCATTTTTAAATGAATTCCACTCAAACCCATTTTATTCTCCCTCCCTCCACCCTTCTTCTCACCAACTCATTTGAGAATCCACCACTCATCTGCACAATAGGTGGCCAAGTGTCCCAGGGTAGTAGGAAAAATTAGGAGCAAATCCACAGAATCACAAAGAGAACATAGAAAGAGGACAGGATTGAGCTCTGCTCTCTGCTACTTTAAGGTAGCAACTCCACCAGCTGTGTCACTGTCTGTAATGCAAAGGATTATCGAACAGGTTGGACATGAAATTGCTCCAAACAAGGGATAATCTATGTGCTTGTTCCTGGAAGGTCATTTCCCCATGTCAACAATTTTACCCTGCCCACAGGTAGGTGCACACCTTGCTGTAGGCTCCTTTGAATGTACACACACCTTGCCATTGGCTCCATTAATCACCTTCCCTACTTTGGGCAGACCTGACCTGAGCCAGCTCCTCCAAGTAGCTGTTACATAAAGTCCAGCATATGCTGTTACATAAAGTCCAGCATATGAAGCTGTAGCATCTGTAGCATCTTTTCACTATTTAGTTGTGTGCGCTGCATTTGAACTCTGTGTGTGTGACCCCTGTTGCGACTTCCCCGTGCGTTAATGAAGACTATTTCTTTGTAAGTAAGCTGCATTCAGACTCAGGTAAGTCGGCAAGAGAGATCGCTTTGTCCAATGCAATAGTGTGGATCTCCCAGTGACCACCCATTTCAATTCTCCATCCCATTCCCTTGCCGACATGTCTGTCCATGGTCTCATGTTCAGCCAGACTGAGACCACGGGTAAATTGGAGGAACAACACCTCATCTTCGAACTGGGAACCCTGGCTTTCATTAAACCCAGATGGCATTTATATCAACTACCCTGGCTTTCATTAAATTCCGCCCCCCCCCCACCTTCTGTCATCTCTCCATTCCCTGTCTCCTTTTGCACAGACATGATAAACTCTACCTAGTCCCTTATCACATCCAATTAACACCTTTTGTTGGTCTGGATTCCTCCTCCATTGTTTGAAAATTCTGAGACTTTCTGATGTATCCTGCTTCTGCATTTTCCAAATTTTCCTTGAAGAAGGGCTCAGGCCCAAAATGTCAGCAATATATCTTTGTCTCCTTTGGATGCTGAAAAGACTAGCTAAGTTCTTCCAGCATTTTGGTGTGTTTAGATCAAATTTAAATTCCTGGGAGTCACTATTTCAGAGGACATTTCCTGGACTCAACACTTGAATGTCATCGTGAAATAAACATGTCAGTACTCTACTTCCTTAGGAGTTTGCAGAGGTTTTGTATGACATTGAAAACTGTGGCAAATTTCTACAGATGTGTAGTGGAAAGTGTGCTGACCGGCTGCATCATGACCTGGGATGAAATCACCAATACCTCTGAATGGATACAGCCTAGTATTATAACAGAAAAACTATTCCCACCATCGAGAACACCTCCAGGGAAGGTTGCCATTGGAGAGCAGCAGCAATCATCAAGGATCCACAATACCCAGGCGATGCTCTGATCTCACTGCGGCCATCAATATAGGTGCCACAAGACTCTCTCCACCAGGTTTAGAAACAGTTGCCACCTCTCCACCATCAGATTCCTAAACAACATACTCAGAGACTCATTTAAAAAACTCTTACTTTACACACTATTTATGATATTTATTTTCTGCATTGCATTTTCTTCTTGTATATATATCTTTTCTTGAATACAGTTTATTTTTACGCAGCTGATATAAGTAGAAAAACTGCCTGGCCCACAGAAAAATTAATCTCAGGGTCGAATGTACTCTGACAATAAATCTGAACTTTCAATCTAATTTAAATGGCTTTAATCCAGTTGTTGGCATGCTCATAGAAATTTTACACATGGTCATTAGGTAAGATGTGCAAAATTTCAACTTCGCTGTTGGGGCTAACTGGTGTGTGGGTAACTTGACCCAGGAGGAATTGATACCGATTCTGTGGACTCAAAATTCAGAAAAACTATCATTTTTGCAAATATATTGAAAAACACTGGGGAAAAAAATCCTAAAGAGATAAATTATTTTTGTTTGCTCCAATAGAAGATTCTGGGGTAGTATGGTTAGCATAGCAGTTAAGTCAATGCTATTACAGTACCAATGACCTGGGTTCAAATCCCACGCTCTCTGTAAGGACTTTGTACATTCTCTCCGTGTCTGCATGGGGTTTTCCCCAGGGGCTCTGGTTTCCTCCCAGCCTTTAAAACATAACAGGCCTGAAGGTCAATTGGCTGTAATTGGGTGGCACGGGCTCCTGAGCTGGAAGGGCCTGTTACCATGCTGTATGTCTAAAAATGTAAATTAAAGGGTTCTTTGATAAAGGAGTGGAATGGCTTCTAGCTTCTAAATATTGTGAGGAAAATATGGACTTTGGTTTCGCTTTCCGAAGGAATTAGTCCGTTTAACAAACCCTGTAGACTCAGTGCTATCTGATTCGCTATTTCTAAAAGCTGATTTACTTCTGTACTGAAGCACAATTCAGAGATGCCAAAGGGTAAAATGGGTTTATTTAAAACATCACTGCTGACAATAGAATGACTAAAAAAAACATCCAACCAAACACTGGAGCACTTCTGCTAATTTGTTTTCCACCGCAAGGTACTAAATAAAGTAAATGATGGTTAACACAAATATTAAAGCTCCAAATTTAACAGAAAGTTGCAGATATTCTGTTTAGCTGAAAATAGTTCAGATTTGAAAGACACTTCTTTTTACCACAAGCGGTCCATAATTCTGTGGATTTATAAACATTGCGTTGAGATTATAACCATATCAGGAATACAGAAGCAAAGATAAAAAAAAAAATCATGTTGCCATCAGTCCAAATCTGAAGTATTCAGGCCGGATATCAGCGTAATGTAAGTAGAGATTTTCAAAGGTCTATATGTCAACTTCGTCTGGTCGGAAAGTGAACAAAAATCACTTGATATGGAAACTATGATATGTCATGAATGGCATCAAAAAGCACACAAGACCTAATAGAAGAACAATTACTAGAAAAAAAGTGGAAGGGAGAAAGGGAGAGAACACAGCTCTGCTGTTAGAAGGAACAAATATATCTACATTTCTCAGACTTTGGGAATTTAAAAATATTATGGGAGTTTGTTCATGTGTAGGAACATCTGCAACTTGGGGATTACCTGTGCTGGGGGAAAAAAATCTTTACACATATAATTTGCATATAGCTCAATCACAATATGTTCATGGGAATAGATGCTAGGTTCGTGATTTGTGAACCAAAGAGAGCTAGATGGTCTATTTTCTCCACTTAACCACTCAAAATTCAAGATTACGATCAGAATTTGCCATGAACAAGTCATGAAATACAGTGTTTTGCGGCAGCGTCATAGGGCAAAAATTCATACTGTAACCATCTTAAAACATTACTATCAAAAAAATAATAGTGCATGAAAAATAAGGCAATGATTATTGATTATTCAGGAATCTGATGGCAGCGGGAAAGAAGCTGTCCTTGTGCCGTTGAATGCTCGTCTTGAGGCTCCTGTACCTCTCTCCTGATGGTTGCAGAGTGAAGAGGGCGTGGCCTGGGTGGTGGAATTTTTGAGGTTAGAGGCTGTTTTTTTAAGACACCACCTCAATAGATGTCCTCGATGGAGTGGTCTGGTGCAGGCTGAATTAACAACCACAATGGAGTTTATTCTTTACCTGAGAGTTTGCGCCTCCAGACCACACAGTGATGAAACCAGCCAGAATGCTCTCCAGCGTACACCTTTGGAAGTTTTCAACAGTCTTCGATGACTTATCTGAATCTCCTCAGACACCTCACAAAGTATAGTTGCTGGCAAGCCTTCTTTGTGATTGTATCAATGTGGAAGCTCCAGGACAGATCCTCGGAGATGATGACACCCAGGAATTTAAAGTTCTTGACCCTCTCCACCACTGATCCCTTGATGAGGACTGGGCCGTGTTCCCCTGACTTCCACCTGATGTCCACAATCATCTTCTCAGTTTTGCTGACATTGAGCGCAAGGTTGTTGTCGTTACACCATTCAACAAGCTGATCTATCTTCTTCCTCTACACTTCCTCATTGCCATTTGTGATTCTGTCGACAGCTTTGGTGTCATCGACAAACTTGTAGATAGCATTGGAATTGTGCCTGGCCACACAGTCGTGGGTGTATAACGAGCAGAGCAGTGAGCTAAGCACTCATCCTTGGGGTACACTTCTGTTGATGACTGTCGGCTCCTTTAACCGGCCATTTAAGGCCTGTATAGAGCCATCAGTGGTTGGATGCTCAAATGCTAGATAATTCAAATGCTCACCTGGTATTGACACCAGTTTCTGCAGCTCTTTCTTAAGTCGGGTTATTTCTTTACACAGCTGTATGTCATCCATCCTAGAAACAAATGTCAAAATAATTACATGAACACAAAATGATAAAACAAACATTCGCTTTACGTTGTGAATAAAAATACAATAAAACGTTGATAACACTAAACTGGTTGACATTTGATCATTTCATCAATGAGCAAATGTGAAAAAAATGAAGTATTTTGAAACAAATACATACATGGATAATTAACTAATTAGTTCAATTGTACATTAACGAGATGCAAGTACAACTGTGGGCAATACCTCTTCATAACTTTCTTCTCACCTTTATTATTTCACAGTACGAGAACAAAGTTATGGAGTCTAAAGCATAGAGACAGGCCATTTGGCCCAACATAACAATGGCCATTGTTATCCAAATCTATACTAATTCCATTTACCTGCATTAAGCCTGTAGCCTTTCTATGACTTTGATAATTCAAATGTTTGTCCAGATGCATTCTAAATGTAGTGAGTGTCCCTGCCTACAGCAAGTCCTCAAGCAATGAGTTCTGGATTCCATCCTCTCTCTGTATGAAAAGAAATCCCACTGAGATCCCCTTCTGAGCTTACCTTATTGCTTTGCCCTCTTGTTTTCAACGCCCCCAACAATGAGAAAAGATTACTGTCTACCCTATCGATCACCCCCTTAATTATGTATACTTTGATTAGGTCATCCATCAGACTCCTTCTCTCCAGGGAAAACAAACCCAGCCTAACCAATCTCTATTGATAATGGTAATTCTCTAATATTGATGCCCCGCCTTCCATTCTCCTTCCCTGGGAGAGAGGGACTCAATGTATAAAATTGTCAGCCCATATCTTTTGAGTAAAATAAAACATTAGCTAAATAGTTGAACAGTGCTCATAACTTATCTCTAAATTCTACCTCACTTGAAGAGTCCAAGTTTCAATAATGAAACATGGCCAATAGAAACGCATGCAAAATATTACCCATGGTCTCTCTGAAAGTTGTTCAGTTATAATGAGTAGGATTCATTACACAATTGAGCTAAATTAAAATGGGTAATCTGTTTTAAATTGTTTTAATTTGTGGTTTGTGCTTGGAAAAACCTACCAATTAAATAAGCCTTTTTATATAAAGTGTTTTGGGGACTGCGACATGGAGTAACAGCTTCTGTCACTAGCTCTTGCGCAACTTACATTCCTTCACTCGTCCGTTTGACTCGTGTCCAATTTCATATTCTTCCCTTCTTACATAAACATTATTCTGAAATGACTACAAGAAGCGGCAAGTCTGGAAGGAAGGAAGAAATGTTGGCCCATCCATCCTAGGTATCTCCAAAGCACTTGGTCAGTTCAAACTATTGAATGCTGAGTCTAATTGATCATAAACTCTATCAAGTTTACCCCTCTGTTAAGGAACAAGGTGAGTGTCTATCTTCTTTGCAACTTATTTTAAATGATCTAAATGGATGAGTTCAGCATTTGGAAGACACTTGTTCAACATTAACATATAATAACTTCAAGTTAACAATGAAAGTCATTGATATGGAAAAAGTATCAAAACTTGCGCATTTTGGACTTAGCTGAGTCTATAGAGAAAGTACAACTTACAATTTTTTTCTCGGATCTGCTTCTTGCTGTATTTGGAAAGGAGCTGTTGCATCTCCCCCAGAAATCAACAGAGCACATCGTTCATTGTTTCTGAAGCCTGCACCTGGGCAGCAGCCGCTTTCAATTGTTATTTGGCTGTATCAGTATCAAGCCCATTGGAGAGGAAAACTTGACTAATCATGGTCAGCAGATTAGGGTCATTGAAGATTACTGTCCAGAAATTATCAGTGAGCATGCTGTGTATAAAGAACTGATGTTGGAGTTATACACTCTCAAGCTTAAACCCTCTCTGCCATATCCTGCTCGTTTCTGTATAACTCTTTCTAACAGGCAAAAGAAATGGCTGGGGTTAGTCAATGTGGCTCAGGAAGAAATTATAAAGTACTCTTCTACATCTCATCCTGTGTGAAATTTTTCTTTAACTGGATGATTAAAGCTGATGATTTAGTATTATTTCTTTGACAGTATTAATATTTTTAATAGTATTTTCAGGGAAAGGGCTGTTTGCTTTGTCTTACTTAGTTTAGAATGCATTATATTGGGAATCTGATGCACTTGGATTGTATTTACATAAGCAGTTCTCATAATTAATTTACTGTATTAATTTTATAAATTAGAATAATTACTCTTGCATTAAAAATGGTTAAAAATTAATATGTTAGTATTTGTATATGCTATTTAAAATTCTATCAGCTTGAAGTATTTCAAAGCATTGGAGATATTCATAAACAATATTGGAGCTGGAAAGTCTTATCCAGCAAAAAGTAATGTTTGGATTTGCTAGATTAATTGTGCTGAGTGTGCTGTTGGCCTATCTAACAGCCTTCAGGTCTTGGATTGGAGAGGAAGGGGGTGGGATAGGGACTGTTTTCATTTGTTCTATGTTGATGTGGTATTTTTAATTAGTATGTGTTTTGGGCAATGCTTTTCAATTTTTGCTGCAAAACTGCCACCTGGTGTTTGAACATTGCTGATGGTACAAGCTCCTACTTTTGGATTGATACTTATAATGTTAATTGTATTTGCACTAATCCACCTTTTTTTAAAATGGAAAAGTATGGCTAATTCTATTAATTTTCTTATCTGGAATGTGAAGGGCCTGAACCATATGGTGAAATGGAGGTAAGTATTTTCACATTTAAAATACATTTAAAAGTGCACTTTTACAAGAGACACATATTTGTAGTCATGATGACTCTTAATTCATGTTGCAGTGGAGGGGAAAGGATTATTATTCTTCCTTTCAAGCTAAAGATGGGGGGGGGTCAATATTTATCAATCAAAGCATTCCATTTGTTAAGCACAATGTTGTATCAGTACTACAGTCAATACATTATTGTTTCAGGAAAATTGTGCAACAAAATGGTGGTTTTTGCTAATGTTTATGCTCCTAATATAGATGATGTGGAATTTTTATAACTTTTTCTTTGCTGGGCTTGAGTCTATACTCTCTGGTTGGGATTTTAATTGTTCGTTAGATCCTGTTTTAGATCATTCAAACCCTGCCACATTAAGTAAGTCCACCTCATTCATTCATTCTTTTTTAAAATCAGATTATGATTTCTGATGTTTGGGTTTTTTTTCCATTCTACGAGCAGAGAGTTTTTTTCTCACATGTTTATCATACTTTTTCACAGATTAATTATTTTTACTGATAATCAGTTAATCCCACAAACCCACTCTTGTGATTACCATAGTATTGTAATGTCAATGATTTTTCATAATCTTCCTCAGAAAAGACATTGACATTTCAATTTGGTTTTATTCGTTCGAGTAGGGTAAGCTTCCAGAATCATTTAATGAAGCCTGTGAATCCCTTATACCAAAGAAACATAAAAATAAACTGAATGCTCCTCCTATAAACCAATTTCTTTATTGAATGTTAATGTTAAAATTCTAGCTAAGGTTTTCGCCAATAGAATGAAGAATATTTTACCATCAATTATTTCTGAAGATGAGACAGGTTTTATTAAAAATTATTATTCATATTTTAATATCTGTCACTTATTGAATATTCTTTATTTGCCCTCTGGTGTGGCTTCTGAATGTGTTCATTCAATAGATGCAGAAAAAGTGTTTGATTGGGTAGAATGGTTGTATTTGTTCATGATCTTTAAAAAAAATTATTTTGCCACTGATTTCATGACCTGGATTAAATTATTGTATTTATGCCCTACTGCTTCAATTCTTACTAACTTACAACAAACACAACCTTTTAATTTTCAATGTGGCACTCATCATAATAAACCCTTTAGGTTTATTACTTTTTGATTTGGCTATTGAGCGATTGCATTTTGAGAGTGTAAGAATATTTTGGGGATATGGAGGAAGGGAATTGAGCATAAAGTTTCTCTTTATGCAGATGATCCTTTACTTTTCATTTCAAGCCCTGATATCTCCTTACCCCCTCCCCCTGATGTCATTACTTTCACCATTTTGTCAGCTTTCAGGTTCTAGATTAAATTTGCATAAAAGTTAACTTTTTCCATTGTACTCACCTTCATTACTGAATGCTAGTCCTTCTTTTAAGATTTTTAGAAATCAATTCACTTATCTTGGTATTACAAAGAATCATAAACATCTTTTTAATGAAAATTTCCTTACTTTGTTAAAGCAAGTGAAACAATCTTTAATGCCGTGGTTGCTTTGTCTCTATCTTTAGTTGGTCACATTAATTCCATTAAAATGAATATTTTATCCAAATTTCTATCTTTTTCAATAAATACCAATGTTTATCCCAAAATCATTTTTTTATTCACTTGATTCAATTATATTGTCTTATATATGGAAGAGTAAACACCCTCATTTAAATAAAGTAAATCTGCAAAAAATGAGGTATGGCACTACCTAATTTCAGATTTTATTATTGGGCAGTCAATATATGTTGTCTTACATTTTGGCCACGTTTTTATAATCATGAAGACCATCCACTATGTGTAGCAATGGAATTGAACTCTGCTAAGATATTTAGCACATCTTGGATCTTCACTTCCACTTCCTTTAACTAAGTTAATTGATAATCATACTGTTGAGCATTCTGTAAGAATATGGCTACAGTTTAGAAAATATTTTGGATTTTACAATTTTTCGCTTTCAAGTCCTATTTTATCTAATCATTTTTTCAACCTTCTTTATTTGACTTTGTCTTTCAGGAATGGCACAGAGCAGGTTTTCAATGTTATAAAGATCTTTTTATTGACAACACCTTTGAATTATTCAAACAACTCTCTGAAAAGTTTAACTTGCCCAATATTCATTTCTTTAGATATTTACAAATTAGGCATTTTCTTCAATCTCAGATTTCTGATTTATCTGGAGCACCTGATGTGAACTTTGTGGATGAGTGTTTTGGTTTGCAGCCTTCTCAAAAAGGTTTAATATTATTGATAATAAGTTACTATGTTTAAGACAGGCCCCATTATTTAAAATTAAAAATGCCTGGGATTGGGATTTAAACCTTTCAATATCAGATGAAGTTTGGGATTCAGTTTTTAAGTTGGTCAATAACTCATCATTATGTGTTCATCATTGTTTATTAGTTACGAGCCCAAAACCCAGCAGCAATAGAAATTCACCAAGACAAGTGGTTACTTCAACAAAAGTTGCTTTTAATTATCTTTAAACATGAAAACAGGATCAAACTTTAACTTGTTACTATTAACTTAACTAACCTAACTTAACCCATTTCTAACTCTAAACGCACGTATATGTAAAGTATGTATAAGTTCAGAAGAGTTCTTTGATTCACAGTCCAATCTCACTTGTCACTCCTCCAAGTTCACTAGTTACAGGCAATTCTTATAACTGTGCACAGAATTTAACATTTATCAATTTCACCAGTCTTTGGTGCTTGAAAGGTAAATGGTTACCACTCAGGAAGGTTGTTAGAGAGAGATTTGTTGCTTGTTGGACACCCACAACTGATTCCTTCTGATCAGCCACTTCAGGGTCTTGCTGAAGAAACTTGCTCCATCAGGGTTTTCCAGATGATAACCTCTTTCTTTCAGGTCACCACAGAGTTCCTTTTTGATTCACTTATTTCAAGTGAAACCTTATGCAGCCAATCATCTCCTCTTGTATGGACCACAAGGGCTTTGGCCAAGCTGAACTAAGAACTCACAACCCATCTTCAAAATGGGGTTTTTCTACAAGCTTTCCAGCTTGTCCTGTTCCAGTCCCAGCTGCTGCTACTGAACTGTAGAACTGAATTCTCTCTCTTTCACTCAGAGAAAACCACATGACCCTCTTAGAACAGCCAACTGCATTCAGACAGACTGCGGCTCCAGACCTAATATTCTGAGTTCATTCATCTGTTGCTTTCCAAAACAATAATCCATTACTCCACAGCACGTCCAATTAACACCTACTTGTGAAGTCCTTATAGGCATCCTTCAAAGTTTTTGCAAAAGCACCTAGATCGTGGACAGTCTGGTATTTTAAATGAGATCTGTTTTGAAGTGTTTGTTTGTGACCTATACCAAAAAAACCTGCAACAATTTATTTCCTTTAAAAAATCTCTCTCTCTCTATAACAATCTGTCATACGACAATTTAAAGTTGTACATTGGGCACATATGTCCAAATTATCTTGTTTTTAATCGAGATATAAATTGTTGCTATGATCGATGTAAGAAAGGAGTGGCTTCTTTAATTCATATGTTCTGGACATGCCCTGGTCTGGAAAAATACTGGAGAGATGGCTTCCATATTAATTCCTGACTTGAATTTAGAGCCAAATCCTTTAGTTGCTCTTTTTATAACAACAGGAAAGGATGATGTTCTCTTGACTTCAATTAAATCTCAAACTCTATCCTTTGCTTCGGCGAAGTGAGCGATATTACTTAGATGGAAGGATGCTGCCCCTCCCACTCATGCCCAATGGCCAAGAGACATTATATCCTGTTTGAACTTAGAAAAGATTCGTCATTCAATTGATAATTTGGGTATAAGATTTCAAATGTTGTGAGGACCATTTATGAGTTATTTTCTTAATCTTTAATAATATTTGACCTTTGTCAATATTTCTCTGTAATTTAAAAAAATAATTTAATCTGTTATTTTAACTTTACACTCCACAATCGCTTTCTGTATTTTTGTTTTTTTGCTTTAAAATCAAACTAATAAAATATTTTAAATAGAAATAAATCATTTATAACACTAAGTGTGTAGTTTTTCCAATTAGGATGCCTATATGCCATAACGATCTTCATGTTGATATTATTTTAACAAAAAACATTTCTGGTTATGCAACATTAAATCAATTAACAGAACACAATTTATACAGCAATTATATAGCTTGTGAACCAGCAAACAATGATAACAGAGAAATAACACTAAGAAAGAATGTTTTATATATAAATAGCAAAATAAAATTATGGCTGAGAGTGGATTCACTTGAGCTTTTCAATCTGACATGACAACTACAGAAAAGGTAGGACTGAGTGATTTTGGAAATGACCATAAAATATTTACTTAACCATGAATGTTTGGAATCTGTCAGTGCACACCAAGCATGAAGGATCGTCAAACCATTGTCATATTGCCACTTGAAGATAGAGGAGGGAAGAAGTTAAGTTTTCTTTTGGAATGAACAAATACAGTTACTCAGTAAGCGCCTCTGGGGCGCATCAAAGCAAAAAATCTCCCCTCAAGTCATAAACAAAATAGGGATCCAGCCATTGAAAAAATATCTATTTTATCTGTTTTCCTTTAACCACTTCCTGACAGGGTGCCTTTTCTTCTACTTCAGTTATTGAGCTTCATCACTGTATTAATAAGACCTGAAATTCCTGTTCAAACAATAATAATCCTATCCAATTCAGACCTTTTGTCTGTTGGCCTGTACTCCTCCCCCCTCCCATTCTTCCACCAGTTTCTCCAGTCTTTTAATAGAGGCCCCTGCCTGCTTTTCCTTATACGAGAGGAAGGGCTCAGGCCCGAAACATCAGTAATATTACTGATCTTTACCTACTATGGGTGCTGTAAGACCTGCCGAGTTCCACAGTGTCTACAGGAAGGGTTGGGTGAGTGTGGAGGAGCGCATCTCGTCAGTTTGTCACTGCGCATTTGTGTTTGTCTCCCATAATGGTCTGTCTAAATTGTCCCAAGTAGATGTTGTCAAATTGAAGTTTCTGCAAACGGTCTTCATTATAAAAACTTCACTATAAATTATAATTATAGAGCATGGAAGCAAGTCCTTTAGCCCAACTCATTCATGATGACCAACTTGTCCCATGTGTCTGCAAACTAGTGCTTTGTTCTGCACTATTTACCAATAAGGAAGCTTCATCCATCAATGGGCCAATCAAAACTCCGTTCATCTCAGCTTGGGCATCCCCACGACTTAAAACAAGAGTTTCTAACTCTTCATAGTTCTGATAAAAGGCCTCTGCACTCTCTCCAGTGCAATCTCATCCTTCCCATGTTTCCGTCAATATTCTGCCTTGATTTTCTTCTGTTTGCTTGTGGTCCTTTCAAAATATTTGATTTGTATATGTAATATTTAATAAAACATCATCTTTGGATACAGATCTTTGTTAATTCCTTTCTAACACATTATAGGTGCTTATCTTTTTGTCCAAGACGTTTGGGACCGGACATTTCTCAAATTATTCCGGATTATGAAATAAAAATGGCGGTAAATAGTGCAGAACAAAGCACTAGTTTGCAGAAACATGGGACAAGTTGGTCATCATGAATGAGTTGGGCTAAAGGACGTGCTTCCATGCTCTATGATTATAATTTATAGACCTTTTTATGAAGCTGGCTCAATGAGCAATGGCCGTCTTCATTACCCATAATCCCCCACACAGCTGGAACCGCTCTGGGAAATGCAGAGTAGTTCCAGCTACTTGGGGTATCGAAGTCGGCCATTGATCCCACATTACAACAAAGAGTTTCACCCAGCCAGGCTCCGCCGCGCTCTTGTCTGTCTACTTCCAACCAGGCTGCTTCCCATCATCTGGTCCCTCTGCACCGGCTCGGCTGATGTGTTGGGGGGGGGGGGGGTGTGCCCATCATCTTCTCCTCCCTCGCGCCCAGCTCTTCCTGCTGCTCAGGCTCGGCCATTCCCAGGTGTCCCCTCTGCTTTTCTCCCTCTGGCACCACCTTCTTTTCAGCGCCAGCTTACTTCTTTCCTCCCGGGCCATGGAGCTCAGTATCTGGGTCCCTTTGTCCTCTGGCCCTGGCAGCTCAGCGAGCTCCAACTCTCCTTTCCCCCGCTGGGCCTCCATGCTCTTTGGGCTGCCTTCTCTCCTCACTCTCTTCCCTCCTCGCTCTCTCACTGCCCGAACCACATTCTCTCCTTGCTCTCTCTAAAACACCTGAAAATATACTGTACATGTAGTAAAAAAAAAATTCAGTTTTCAATATCACTGATAAAGGGATAAGGACCTGCACCATAAATTTGTGGCTTCAGCAATATTAAAAATATATATTCTTTTAAATTACTTGAAAATTCGAACTGCTTCTCTCTGTAAACAGCTTTTATTCTTTGACAACTTGGAAACAAAATGGAATGGAAACACCCTTCAAAACATACCAGAGGTGTAGGTGAATGAGGTATAATGGGGCGGCACAGGCTCATGGGCCAAAAGGGCCTGTTGCTGTGCTGTGTGTCTAAATTAAAAATAAAAATTAAATTCTAAAAGCTTAACTCCGTTTCTCTCCTCAAAGAATCTGCTTGAACTGCTAATTATTTCCAGAATTTTCTATTTTTATTTCCGATTTCCAGTATCTGCAGTGTCTGAACTTCCCATGTCCAGATGGAGCCAAGTGTCATGGAATATGGATTATTTGAAGATGTAATTAGGAAGACAAATGGTACTTTGACTTGTATTGCAATATTAGTAAAGATGACTTTGTAGAGCGGAGATTCAACACAGTAGTCCTTTCTGGAAATATTAAGCAGACTAGACTAGTGTTTCAAAATTTAAGAGATGTCTTCACTGAAATATGTAAACTTTTAATCAGACTTGACAAGGTAGATGTAATTGAAATATTTTCCTGATCGAGAGTGTCTGGAATTGGAGCCTCACAGTCTGAATGAGGCAGCTTTCATGAAATTTCTTTCCCGAGCTGTTAATGCAACATTAAAATTTTCTGTCCAGTGAGTCAGTTAAAGTTCCATCACAAAGTGAAGAGGAAGAATGGTGGATGTTTTTCGATATTAAGGGCGTCAAAGGAGATGGAGCCAGAATTTTTTTTAAAAGGGGTACTGAGGCAAAAGAGCAGCCGTCATCTTACTGATTGATAATGCAAGTAACCTGCTCCTGCTTCTTTTTCATAGGCCTGAATGATCCCTTGATGTTATAAGGATAAATATGATTTTAAAGCAAAGGATATTGGTCTGTTCTTATTTTTGACAGAGAGTCAATATAATAAAGCTAGCATGAAGAATGTTTTTGCTGTGAAATATTCTCACATCAGGAACATTGCCTTTTAGTTCACAGAGGATGTAATATCAAATCTCTGAAAGGCATTATGGCCTTGGTTAGGGAGAATACAATTTGACCAGAATAACAAGATACTTAAAGGGCTAAATTTAGTCATCAGCTCTACACAAAAGTGTGTGAGAAACTCAGCAGGTAATGCACCATCCTTCGGACCAAAAGGGGAACCAATGTTTCAGGCCTGAGATATGAGTTAAAAGTGGACATGCACTTGAACAAAAAAGTGGGCTTGTTTTGTGTTCTTGAGCTTCGAAGGATGAGGGATGAAGGGATGATTGAACAAAACAAAAATCTGGTCAATGCTAAAAAGGTAGAAGGCACTACAAAATCAGGGTGATTAATCTTGAAAATAGGCAGGTCCACTCAGAAAGTAAATGTGGAATCAATTTTGAAATATATGACAGTATACAAAATGCTCGAGAAACTCAGCTGGTCACGCAGCATCCACGGAAATTAAAAGGCCGAAAACATTTTAGGTCCCAGCCCTTCTGCAGAAGTTGAAATTTGTGGAATGAGAGATTTTATTTTAAATCAGGGAAGGACATAAAGAACATGAAGTTTATTCCTCATCATTAATCAGATAAGTTAGTGGTTCTCAACCTTTTTCTTTCCACTCACAGACCACTTTAAGTAATCCCTCTGCCTTAAGTGCTCTGTGATTAGTAAGGGATTGCTTAAGGTGGTCTGTGAGCAGAAAGAGAAGGTTGAGAATCACTGCTCTAGACACAATTGTTACTGAACTATTTTGCTTGAGAAAATTATCAATGGCCCATTTCCTTTGGAGTTATGAAACCATGCACATAATGAGTCAATTAGGTACAATTAAAACAGTGATTTTCAACTTTTTTTCTTTCCACTCACAGACCACCTTAAGCAATTCCCTACTAATCACAGAGCATCTATGGCTTAGGGAATACTTAAAGTGGTCTGTGAGTGGAAAGAAAAAGGTTGAGAACCACTGAAAGTCATTCTAGCATGTAAAGATGATGTGCAAAATAACTTGCGTTCAGTGCCTTTCATGTTAAATTTACAATGAAAGATAATCAAGCCTTGATGAAGGGCTGAAGCCTGAAAAGTCAGTTATATATTTTTACCTTTGCTATATAAAGAACACTGTTTGACCTGCTGAACTCCTCCAGCATTGTGTATTTTTACTCCAACCATGGTGTCTGCAGATTTTCATGTTTTACTTTGTAAATTAATGTAATGCTTTATATTTCATTATATTCAGGAAATGACCTTTCACCAAAGTAATTATATTTTTCATTATTTTATGAGCATGGATTTGATTCAATTTTTGTACAATAGATTCAAAATGGCATAGTGGTTAGTGTAATGCCTTTACAGTGCCAGCAATTGGGACTGGAGTTTGAATCCTTCGCTGTTTGTAAGAAGTTTTTACATTCTCCCCATGGCTGCAGTTTCCCTGGGGGTTCCGGTTTCATCCCACCATTCGAAACATACCAGGGGTGTAGGTTAATTGGGTGGCACAGACACATGAGCTGAAACGGCCTGTTACCTTGCTGCAAGGAAAGCCAGAGATTTACAATCCAGTGATACTTGTGGGATCAGAGGTGGACAGGGTGAGCAAGCTTTAGTTCTTGGGAGTCAACATCTCAGAAGGTCTTTCCTGGACCCTATACACCAGTGGCATCATGAAGAAAGCCAATCAGCACCTCTATTTCCTCAGGAATTAGCAGAAGTTTGGAATGACACCAGAAACCCTGGCAAATTTCAACAGAGGTGTGGTAGAAAATGTGCTGACCAGCTGCATCATGGTCTGGTATGGGAACATCAATACCCCTGAGTGTAAAGCCCTCCAAAAGGTAGTGGACACTGCCCAGGACATCACAGACAAAACTCTCCCCTCTATTGAGTACACCTACACAGAACGCTGCCGACAGAGGGCAGCAGTAATTATCAAACACGCTCTGTTCTCATCAGGAAAGAGGTATAGGTGCCACAAGACTCCCACCACTGGGTTCAGGAACAGCTGCTGCCCCTCCACTATCAGACTCCTCAACGACAAACTCAAGAGACTCATTTAAGGACTCTTACTTGTGCATGTTATTGATTTTACTTTGTTCTCTCTGTATTCATAATCTGTTTACAGTTCTTTCACTCGTTTATATGTTTATGTTGTGTAGTTTTTTTTGCGCTACCAATAAAATTCTTATGCGCCTGGGGAAAAAGGAATCACAGGTTTGTAGTGATGTCACATATGCTCTCTAACAATCAATCGAAATCTGTACATCTAAATTTTAAAAAAAGAAGGCTGATTTTAAAGATATGGTGTACAACGGACAATTGTACATTTGGCATCCCCTCTGGGTTGTAAATGCACAATGTTCTTTTCAAAAATCAAAAAATTAATTAGTTTGCTCAAAAGAGACAAGCTCCAGTTACCATAAAGGAGTGAGGAACAGTCAGCCAGTTAAGCCCCTTGTATCTACTCTGCCTTATAAAAAGATCATGGCTGTTTCACAGTAGGTTTTGACACCACTTTCTTCCCATTCCCCTTGACCCATCGGGTTTAAATCTCTGCCAATATCCACCATGAATATATACAATGACTCTTGCTCCACTGCTCTCGGAGAACGGATAAGTCTTACATCCCTCTGAGAAAGCCATTCCTCCTCTTCTCCATCTGAAATGGCAATCCTTTATTCTGAAATCATGTTCATTGGTTCTAGATACCCCTTCAATGATATCCCATTCCATTGAGACTAGCAAAACAGTGGAACTGGTGTAAAGACAGCGCTGCCGCTGGTGCAAACCCTTGGAGAGCAGGACGTGGAGACACCATGCTCCCGCAGGTCTAACCACCCAATCCAACTGCCTTCAGCTTCGTCCATCCTTTAACCAGCCGGTTAAGGAGCCGACGGTAGTTTTACTTTAAATTCCGCGACTGCTGGGTCTGGATCCAAGTTGGGGGTGCCTCTGATCGGCAGCGGTCACGAGGGGTTGCAGACTCCAGGGAAGCAGAGGATTGGCGCAGGGCACCAGAAAACAGGAAGACTGCCTCCCCCCCCCCTCCCCCTCTGAGAAGGAGAAGCAGAGGAGATGACACACAGGATGGTGACTGCAGCAGCGGACCAGTGAGGGTTTCTGCGGCTGAAGGACCCACACAGGCGGTGGGGCTGTTGGTGACTCAAGGAGAAGAACCCATGCAGGCTGCGGGCTGCTGGAGACTGGCTTGAAACTGGCTGAAGGGGTAGCAGGTATTACAACTGGGATTTGAGAGGGTGCTGAATGGTTCTAATTCTATCAGATTTTCGGATCTGGAACTCAGGTTGCCGATGGTTTGGAATAGACTCTTTGTGTTGTGGAGAGTGCAGGAGCGCTGGAGGTGAATCCACAATCACTCATGATTCTGGGGGAACTCCCTTTTGCATCTCTTGCCTTAACTGCAAGAGGCACTTCAGGGAATTTCTTCCGATGGCGAATCTGTCTGCCTGAAGCAGACAAAAGGCAATTTCATGTAATTTAATTTTTTTTTAAATTTAGTCAAAGAGCACAGTAACAGGCCTCTTCTCACAAGTCTGTGTCTCCAATTTACACCCAGTTAACCAACACCTCCGGTACATTTTTAAACAGTGGGAGGAAACCAGAGCCCCGGAAAAAGCCCATGCAGACATACAAACTCCTTTCACTCAGCACGGGATTCAAACCCCAGTCTCAATTGCTAGTGCTGTGAAGGCCTTATGCTAACCGCTATGCCGACCGTGTCACTAATATGACACTGTTTTTAATTACATGACAATAATCTTGAAATTGATCCCCAGAAGGTTATACATTTAGAACATAAGAACAGGAGTTGGCCATCTGGCCCATCAAGCCTGATCCACCATTCAATGTGATCATGGCTAATCTGATGTAGGCTCATCTCTCCCAACCTGCCTTTTCCCCATATTCTCTTACTTCCCCTACTATGGAAAAATCTATCCATCCTGGTCTTAAATATATCTACTGGGCAGCAATTTACACAGATTCATCATCCACTGAGAAAAGTAGTTCCACCTCATCTCCATCATAAATCTACTACCCTTAATCTTGAGGCTATGTTCCCTGGTTCTAGTCTCCCCACCAATGGAAACAACTTATCTACCTCTATGTTATCTATGCCTTTCATAATTTTAAACATTTAAATAAGATCACCTTGCATTCACATGAATATAGGCCCAAAACTGGTTGCTCCCTTTATCCCACGAATCACCCAAGTAAACCTTTTCTGAATTGGCTTAAGTACCTCCTTAAATATGGAGAACAAAACTGTACATTAGATTCCACGTATGGTCTCACCAATGCCCCCCACCAATAGTTCCATAAAACATCATGGCTTTTATATTCCATGCCCCTTGCAATAGAGGTCAACATTTTATAAGCTTCTTAATTAGTTCAACTACAAGGAACCCCCAAATCTCTTGCACTAGGATAATTTAGTCTTGGTTCATTTAAATCTATGATTCTATTATTTAAATCAATGGTTTTCAAACTGCCCCCTAAACTCACAATACACCTTAAGCAATCTCTATGCCATAAGTGCTCTGTGATTAGTAAGGGATTATTAGGAGTGAAAATAAAAAAAGTTTGAAAACCACTGTTTTAATCATACCTCATTGACTCGTTATGTGCACCGTTTCATACCTCCAAAGGAAATGAGCCAATGACAATTTTTCTCAAGCAAAATATTTCAGTAACAATTGGTCTAGAGCAGTGATTCTCAACCATCCCTTCAAGCTCTCTTTATGAGCTTTAAAAGACAAATTGTTGAGGCCCAACACTGATATAAAATGTAGTGGAATGTCCCATTTAGCAATGCCATGAAGCATTGCCTCAGCTGAGAAGGATAACGAGCAGGTATCCATCCTAGATAGGAAAATAGAAAGTAGGAACAGGAGTAGGCCAAAAATGGCCCATCGAGCCTGCTCCACCATTCAATACGATCATGGCTGATCTAATTTATGACCTAACTCCACCTACCTGCCTTCTCCCCATATCCCCTAATTCCTCTATCATGTAAAAATTTATCTAACCGAATTAGTGTGGATAAGTGTGGTGAAGTTGCAAATTACATTTCAAATAGAAATATCAATCACACAATGCTTGAAAAACACCGGCAACATGTTGATGTCTTGCAAATGTGCTGACATAGCTCAATTGAAAGATTACATTATGAAATCACACTGTTGACAATGTGGTCAATGGAGCTTTCCCAATAATTGTTAGTAATGATTCAATAGTTAGACAGATGATAATTGTCAGTTTCATTAACTTTTTAGCATGAAAATGAGCAAGTGCATTGCTGAAACCATCTCGTATTTTTGGAAACAATTTTCAAAAGAGGATAATGAAACCAACAACAAAAATTCATTTAGGATGGGTGTTTTCATTCACTATGATCTTAGAATCTGTATACACAGTTCCAGAAGGACGTCACAGGCAGCTGAAGGAAATTCTTGAACTAAATTTAATTGGACTGAAACTGAACAATATACAACGCAAAAACATTTCACAAAATATTTGTTCAGGAAATGTAAACACTTTTTTGGGATTTTTATGGTCCTAGTTGAAAACCTTGTATTCCCAGATCCCTCTGTTCCACTGCACTCCTCAGGCAATTAGTCATGAAGGAAAAGGGCTTTTACATTCCTTTCTTCACCCCAGTATCCACTCTATTACTGCACATCCGCGCTGCACGACCTTATATCAGGACCCGTACTGCATTCTTGTTTTTCCTGAGGCTATCGTGGGCTCTACCGATTCATATTTAGAGTGAAAACAGGTAAGATCTACCTGCCTCTAATCTGTTATTAGTTTGGCCAAGGGTTACTGAATAGGAATTCTGATTGATCATTTCCTAGGAGCAAAAGAGTTACCAGAGAGTGGAAGAAGTAATATTGCATTCAGTCACGTGTTGAATTTCACCAAGATATCCAGTGCATGAAATGTTTCACTGTGATAAGGTAATGGCAATTTCATACAAAACAAAAAAATCAGGCCACTCTACATTTCCAGGAGAAAAATGTCTGCAGCCAAATCATGTGGATGCAACTGAAGAACGTTGGTTTTGAAGTTGTCATTGACGGAATGCATAATTGAACTGATGAAACATTTTGTTTTCCTATTTATTTGTTACAATGTGTGAAGGAAAAATATGGGACATTTGTAACTGATTGGGGAATTCTTGGACAACTGCAAGTACTTTCATGGGTAAACATTCCACCAATGTTGTATGAGCTAAACTCCACTTGTGGAATTTTTATCTCATAAAAAATATTTCATTCCACTATTTTTACAATTGTTGCACATTACATCCATATGGTTTTTATGCATTTATAGCTCCACTCAAAGTATTAAAAAACTTAACAGTACGAGCTAAAATTTACAAAATTTCTCTGGGCCTATCAACAAATTTAGAGATAAACATCTGTGACTAATCCTTTTCCAAATGGAATCACATTGATTTAAAGATCCTGCTCTTAGTTCCTCGCTCTTTGTAAATACGAAGGGCAGTATTTCTAGTGGTGCAGCAATGGGGACAGAACTTAACAGAAACAATGGATCTCATTGTGAATTCCATGGAGTTTTTAAATGGAAATTTAATCCAAATAAAACCAGTGTTATAGGGCCATGAAAGGTGAATGAACCATGCCTGGAATTGGTAACGTGGGCAGGAATTAGGTCAGCTTCAGGGGCGAGATAGTGCAACTGTGTAACAAAATCTTTCTCGGGGGCATTGTGCTTTCCAAGCCCAGTGACATATAATACATTTTATAGCAGCATATAGCTTACTTGAAACTCCCATGATGTAGAGTTAACTAAATCAATAACATAATGATCATAGAAAGTCTGATGGAATCAGAGAAGGGTTTGTGGCATGTCAGCGCATTCAAAGGGAATTGTCTCATGAATTTCAACAACTGAATATTAGATAGAGGGTGACTAATAACAACAGGCTGCAAGAAGACAAAATAGGTTGAATAAATAATAAACAAGTGGCAACTAGAATTTAGAATAAATGAGGAAATTATTTTATGAGAGAAATAATAAAGAGACAATGAAGTTCAAATAAAGTAGCTTACAAGGGTACGAACAGAAAGCCAAGTTTTTTGTAAATCCTGTAGCAGAGCGGGTTAATAGTGGTCAATAAGAGATTGAGATACACAAAGTCTTAACAGGATGAGCATTGCATTGAACCTGCATTAAAACTGGTTTGGCCACAAATCGAGATTATGTCAAGTTCTGGACCCCCAATTTTAGAAAGGATGCAAAATACTGAAGAGGATTCACAAAAGAGATGGTTCCAGCAATGAGGATCTTCAACAATCAGGTTAGTTTAGAGAATGCAAGTTGTTTTATTTGGAGCAAGAATTTTTGTTAGAACAGTACAAGATTAATAATGCATCAGGCAAGTCTGTAGAAGGAAACTGTTCCCATGGTTCAAAGACCAAAGACAAAAATTTGGGCAAAAGACAAATGAGAATGAGAGAAAAACATTTTATGATAGTTACAATCTAAATTTCACTCCCAAAAGGCACTGTGGAAACAATCAATAGTTTCAAAAAGAAATTGCATGGAGATTTCATAGAGAATTTTGGAGAGAGCCAGCAAACAGAACTAATGAATTGCTCAGTTATGTGTGTCCATAGTGTCAATGGGCCAAATGACTACCTGTGATCCTACAACCACACTGTGGAAAATTTCAGGACACATTTCTCTATCGCAACATTAAGCTTCGTCTTTCAGTGGAAAGGATTAATCCTCACCTTCATAAAGTGTCTGCATGGGTTTTCTCTGGGTGCTCCAGTTTCCCCCCCTCCCCCAACCCTCAAAAACATATCAGGGTTGTAGGCCAATTGGGTGAAATTTGGCGGCACAGGTTCGAACATCTCTAAATTGAAAATGCAAAATTTTTAAAAATGTTACTCCGGTAATAGAGAAACAGGTGCTGGAATCTTGAGCAGTAAAAGAATTGCTGGAGGAACTCAGCAGGTCAGACAGCATCTGCAGTTAGAAATAGTCATCAACGTTTTGGGTCTGAACCCTCTGTATATGGGAACTACTACAAGGACAGAGCGGTCAGATTCAATGTGAACTGGCCTAGAAATGATCAGAACATTGAGTTCAGGACATCGGTGGCAGGATTCATACTGTAGCTACCCATTTTTCCAAAGGGCACAAGATGATTGCTTTTATTGGAATGAAATATTTTCTCCTGCTAGTTAACAGCACCTGGCTCCTGAAGCATGTTTCTGATCTGTCTGATTTTTCTTCATTTTGATGAGAATTCTTCTGTTATCAGTAGTGGAGGTCTTCCTTGGAATACCAGGCCCTTTGCAATTACTGAGCTCACCAGTACATTTTAATTACATGTGAATTGTTTGATTACAAATTTAAAACTGTGGAGCCCAGGGGCAAATAAATGAAAAACATGTCTCTGTCCTAAACAATATGGAGGGCCTTCAATATCCGGTTTACTTTAGAGCTTTGCATACATAGGTAAAAATTTAACATTTTATATTATATATATGAATGAAACACGAAAATCTGCAGGTGCTGTGATTATAGTAAAAAACGCAGAAGTGCGCCCTCATGAGGTAAAAATATATAACCAACGTCAGGCCTGAGCCCTTCTTCAAGGTATTCTTCATACATAATTGATGGTTTGTATGGATATGATAGTACAGATTCTATCACCAATGTGTACATGTACAGATGGAAGTGTAGGATGACTGTGATTGGCTGAGAGTGTAGCCACACCTACTGGCAGGTCTTAAAAGATTGCTCCTAGCCAGACCAGGTCATTCTGGACTGGTCGACCTACTTGTGATATGCTCCAGTCTTTTAGTTAATAAAAGCCTTGGTTTGGATCAACAAGTCTTTGGTTCTTTAGACGCGCACTTCAATGGATTTATTTCCTTTTCAACAGGCAGAGTTCCTTTTGAACTGAGTGTACCACAGAATGTCCTTGACCAGCTAACTCTTTTCAGTCATTTATCTTCAATGTTCTGATCATTGTTCCACTTCTGTTTGTTTGTCATGTCAGCAGGAACACAAAATAGACATGACGTGCACACACAATAAAAAAAAAATCACTTGAAGCAGTGGACCTGGAGGAGACCGGTACAATTCCATGACCCAATGCCGTTTCATCACATCTCATGTGAGGTGGAATTTCAAGGCCTCAATCATTTACCTTGAAATTTTGACAGAGTATGTGTACAAGAAGGAAAGAAGAGGTAGACATTACTATCTCCCATTGTTACTTCTTCAGTTAGAATAACTGCAAAGGTAAAGAGGAAACCTCATGTGCTCCAACATTTTTAATGCATCCAACAATGATTTTAAAAATTTTAATTCAGAGATGCAGCAGGGTCGCAGGCCCTTCTGGCGCACAAGCCCAAATACAACCATGTAAGCAATTAGCCTTCTGACCTTGTCTATCTTTGGACCACGTGCACATGGGGTGAACATACAAACTCCTTACAGAGAATGCCAGATTCAAATCTGGGTCACTGGCTCTGTAATAACCATGACATGTGCTGTCCCTGCGGTGAATGTTAAAATCAAGTAAATCTCTTCTACTCACATATATCGAAGTTCAGATTCTCTTCGAACCAGTATATCTCTTATCCTTTCAATTTTAAATAGTTCATCCTCAATGTCATCCACAGTTATGGTAGAATCTGCCATTGATATTATATCTGTCTCTGCAATACAAAGGAAGGTATCAAAGGAATTGAAATAATGACTAAAACTGCTGAAAACATTCCGGGAGCTTGGCCACTGACTGTGGAGGAAGAAACAAATAACATGAGAGAGAAACAATGCTGGAATCATGGATTATAATATCTGCAGTTGTTGGAAAAATGAATGAAAAGTGAATGCTGCAAAAAACCCAGCAGCTCAGCTGCGACAGAAACTGGAAAGCATGGTTCACTGAAAAACGATATGGTGTCCGGAGAACTGCCACAATACCCCAATTAACCTACAACCTCGGTACATTTAAACAGTGGGAGGAAAGCATTGCGCCCAGAGGAAACCCACACAACATGAGAGAACATACAAACTTCTTGGAGACAGCGCCGGATTCGGACCTGGGTCGCCGGCGATGTAATAGCTATGCTGTTACGCTAACCATGCCCCCCATGCCAATCCTATATGAAGATTAAAATTATATTCTTCACACATGCTTTGGGGCTTTTTTTTTTTGAGTGTCGGTGATTGGAAAAGAGAGGTCAGAGTAGGACTGGGATGGAGAATTAAAGGGGAGAGGTTCTGGGAATTGCACACTCAATCTATATATGGCTTTACCAATGCAGACTAGACATTGTGTGCACTGAAAACAATTAGAAGAACAAGTCATTCACCGCTTCACCATAAAACACTACAGCACAGAAAACAGGCCTTTCAGCCCTTCTAGTCTGTGCCAAAATATCATTCCACTTGTCCCACTGACCTGCACCCATTCCATAACCCTTCAGACCTCTCCCATCAATATATTCTTAAATCTTTTAAGACTGAGCCTGCATTTACCACATCAGATGGCAGCTTGTTCCACACTCCCACCACTCTATGTTCCCCCTAATTTCCCTTTATCTTAAAGCCATGTCCTTTTGTATTTATCTCTCTTAACCTAAGTATAAAGAGCCTATTCTTTGTCTATACCCCTCATAATTTTGTAAACCTCTATCAAATCTCCCCTCATTCTTATACGCTCCAAGGAATAAAGTCCTAACCTGTTTAATCTTTGCCTGCAACTCAACTCCTGAAGACCTGGCAACATCCAAGTAAATCTTCTCTGCACCCTTTCAATCTTACTGATATCCTTCCTGTAGTTAGGTGGCCAGAACTGGACAAGTGAAGTGTTGCTTCACGTGAAAGGCCTTTTTGGGGCCCCGGACCGAGGTGAGGAAGAGATATGGATGCAAGTGTTGCACCTCCTGTGGACACAGGGGAAGGTGTCGGGGGTGCGAAGGGTGGGGAGGGATGAGTGCACGAGGGAATCACGGAGGGAAGGGTCCCTGCGGAAGGCCGAGAGGGGAGGAGGAGAAAAAATGTGTCTGGTGGTGGGAATTTTGGTAGATAATGAATGCAGAAGCTGGTGGAGTTGTAGGTGAGGATGAGGAGGATTCTATGTTGCTTGAGTCTGGGAGCCAGGAAAGATGAGGAGCAAATGGAGGAGATGTGGGTGAGGGCTGAGTTGATGGTGGTGAAGGGGAAGTTATGTTTGTGGAAGAAGGCAGACATTTTGGAAGATCTGGACTAGAATACCTCACCTTGGGAACAGATGCGTCGGAGACAGAGAAATTGAGAGAAGGGGATAGAACCCTTGCAGGGGACAGGGTGTGAGGAAGTTTAGTCAAGGTAGTTGTGGAGGGTTAGTAGCTTATGTCAGTGGAAATCTTGTCGCCTGAGATGGAAACAGAGAGAGCCAGGAAGGGAAAAGTGTTATCAGAGATGAACCAGGTGAGTTTGAGATCAGGGTAGAGGTCAGTGTGCCAGATCATAACTTCACCACCCATGACTGCAGGTTTGATGGTGAGGCTGGGATTGTGGCGGATAACAGACTGTTCTGAAGAGGAGAGGTTGGAATACGAGAGAGGGGTGGTAAAGGAATTGCTCAATGTAATTCAGCTTTTCAAACACATACTATTAGGATAATATTTGTGTACCCCATGTAGGATCTTCTAACTCAGTTCCTGAATGATATTACCTTAAAATAATCCTAAACTTTATTTCCAATAACTAATTCAATTAAGAGACACTTGAGACTTGCAAATTCTTTAACTGCCAACATCTACTCCATCACATCAGATAGGGCCATTTCCAATTTGCTGGCACTTTCCCATGGTTCAACAGCTCTTTAGATAACCATCATGTCTTTCATCAACTCTTTCTTCTAGTATCCCAAGATAAATCCCACCAATGTACCAACCTGAATAAGATTATGATCTCAATTCTAACAAAATAAATAATCCACCTTTGGCTTTTCTCCACTATGGACAGTTGGAACAACACTTGCCAAATCAATGCAAGATCAGCTAATTAAAATCTTGCCTATAAATTCATAAACTTTTCCTATTTTAAAAGGGGTTGCCGTCATTATTCACTTCTCTTCTGTGACTCACAATGTTGGGGAGAGTCTATATTTTAATCGGACTGTGCAAGCAGCTGGATAAAACAATGCTCCTATTTTTTTTTGCTTTTCAGTGGTCTGTCAGTATCCAAACCGAGCATCAAAAAACTGTTAGGAGAGACTGGGTATGGAAGGAATTATAACCCCCCTCCCCGCTTGCCCCAAGAAGACAGACAAAGCATATGCAATAGTAAATAGAATGATTTTACCTTTAAACCAAAATGAATTTTTCATAAAGGGAAGATAGTTATAGGAAAGATAAATGAATGGCAAGAGGGCAAGAAATGGGAAGGAAAAACTATTGAAACAAAATATTAAAAGGATGTTCTCTCCCAATATATTTTTAAATGGTAGATATTTTAATGATCTAATTTGACACATTAATCCTCTGAAAACAAATAAGTAATTTCTCAACATCACCACAGAAAATAAAATATATTTTGAAGGAAAACAGAAGTGCCAAACATTATTATCGAGCTGCAGGTGTCGATTTGAAACTGGTATGCGGTGATGTAATGCCACAATTAAAATGCATCCCGTGGGTAAGTCAAAAGGAAAAAAATAACTGGTACCCAATGTGTTGATATTAAACCATCAAGTCCTGGCATCAATAGTGGCTCACCAAGTCAGTTTCTCTCAGAAGTAAGGGTCACATGGAATACAGCAGGTAACAATAGGGACAGAAGAAAGGAAGTTTAGAGAAAAGTGAAAGAAAATGCTTTTTCTCTCTCTCTCTCTCTCTGCATTGCAACATTTGTTTCCATTTCTTTATTTATTTACATGTGTATATATCTTCTCGAGGTCAGTTTTTTTTTACACTACCAATAAATGGTAATTCTGCCTCACCTGCAGGACAAAGAATCCCAGGGTGAATGCCAATAAATCCAAACTTTGAACTTATATCATGAAAATTCAACAATATTTTTATTCTGCTCATTATGGACAGCAGAAAAGCAAAATGATAGAAAAGTATAAGTTAAGCAATTTGCAAATTTTTTTAATGGTTTGACAGGTTAGGTGCTGGTAAATGCTGAGGTAGTTTAGTGGTGTGTTATTCTTGAGGTAATGAATTCAACGGAATAGCTTAATACAAGGAATTGGGTGCACATTTTATATTTTGAGCCTAACTGAGAGATTGTTTTCAAAATGTGATACAATTAAGTGGGTTCTACCACAATTCAAGTTTCTTGTATAATAATATGCTTCATCAAAAATCTAGAATGTTTTGTGACAGTTATTTTTGATCAGATCTTCTTGAATTGTGCAGATATCACTGGTGAAAACAAATCATACAAATATACTCAAGTCTAGAGAACTGAAACGGACAGTTCCTTTCAGAAAACATAAGTTTTCTTTTTCTCTCTTTCAGTACTCTGTTTTCCTCTCACAAACTGACTGATGTTACAAATGTGGATCAGTTTTATCATAATGAATGAGTACTGGTCTATCCTTTCTAAAGAATGCACGCAAAAGCAAATATTTTTAGTAGATTGCTCAAGCTTGCTAGTGTTGTTTTCTTTATATTTTCACTGAGTCATTGAGAACAGATGAAAGGCCAGTCAATTCATCATTCCCATGTCAGCTGACAGACACACATCCCACCACTGCATTATTCTTCAAATATAGATCTTGTTCCCTTCTGGAAGTTTATCGAATCTGCTTCCAACACTTTCTGGTGGTGCTTTGCAGTTTCAACGTGCATTCATTTTTTAAAAAAATCACGTTCTCACTGGGGCTTTTGGCTATGACTTCACATTTACGCGTTTTGCTTACTCACTGGAAACAGTTTTTCCTTATTTACCCTTGGTGGTTTTAAGCATACCAATCAAATCTCCAATGAATCTTCACAGCCAAAAATCCCACTTGTTCAATCCAACCTGTCAATAGTCACAGTTAGAAGAATATAATTCAAAGCTCTTTTAAATTAATCCATCAACCTCATCCAATTGTTTGCACCTTTCTTTCCATCTCTCATACACTGAACATTAATTTGAGAACCAAATCACGTAGCTACTTCAAGTGATCCTGGGGGCAAGGTTTTTTTTAAGTCATGAAATAGAGATCGAACTAATATGTGTTGACCTGACTCATTCTATGGCAGTTGGTCAAAATAATTTTATGGAATATCTGTTTTATTGGAGACCAGAGGTAAAATTATATTTTTTTTAAATTTAACATAAATTGACATACAGATTTTCATTTAAAATTTACAAAGTTTTTTTTTTAAAGTAAAAACATTCATATTGCAAATTAGAGTCTGATTAACTCAACGAGTAAACTAAAATTAGGTTAGTCAGTGCATCGAGGTGCAAAAGGCTATCTACGTTATGTCAATGCATTGGTTATGATCAAGAGGATGTTCACTCCTCCAGAGAATGTTTACAGCCAAATGAAGACAGTGAGCCTTTTGAACGATAGTTTCAATAGATAGTATTCTGTTGCTCAATCCTGATCGTTGATTTTACTGAATTAAATGCTGTTTATGATTTTATCACTTGTATTGGATATGATGCAGTTGATGGTCCTGCAAATCAGGATAGAAGCAGATTGCAATCAGATTTTAAAAAAGCATTTATATATAGGAGCAATTCTGTATGTTTTTCAATGTTAAAAATATTTGGAAATAAATTCCTGATAACATAATCAATCAACAATGCATGAAGCAGGCCTATGACATGTATTCAAGGGCAATGATTTCCAAGGATCGATCTAATTTAGTGAATTTACAATTAAATTCATTTTCTTGCATCATCAAACTTTAAGATGGTACCACGGTGGCATGAAGCAAGTACATCTCAGGAGAAACCAGATTGGTTCGAGCTGAGCCAGGCATGCAGTCAAGCTTCATCCTTACAAAGGGACCCTTAAGTGAGAATGTGAAATTTGTTGTGGTGTTCAGTATTTTCCCTTACCAATAGATATTGTCACACAAGATCTCAAAAGCTCCTCTGAAACTCAAATCCAATCCACTTCCTGCCAAAAAATATAGACGACAAACAGATGAAGTTCAATGCCAAGTGCAGATATCTTGTTGCTCCCACATTGAAAACGCCCTTGATCCAAGCACCCAGTTCTCATTCTGTGAACAACCATTTCCAAAATTTCTACAATTATAAAAGCAATGTGACTAGCAAATTGATACCGAAAAAAAAATTACTTTTATATACATCTTGGAACTTAACAGCTAATTTGAATCAAGGTTGAGTAACAGCACTGGTGTCACTAGGGGGGTGTGGACCGCACTGGGTGACACCATCAGAGGAGGCTGACACCAAAATGACTGTCTATAAAATTTTTGTTCAGTTTTCAGCAGAAATTTATTATTTTTTATGAAAATATCCCACAATGGCAAAAACATTTTTTTTGTAAAGCTAGTTTACATGTATCAATATACCTAAAAGGCTAAAACTCGATGATAATTTACTTTCTGAACCTCGAATGCGCTCCGGTCAGAGCTGTCATCATTACCCAATTACAATGGTGCTTCAAATCATGTGGTTTTGTCTGCACGCGCAACGAGCACGCGTGGTTGTTTTTGTTGTTGCTGGTGTTTTTATAGTCGCTGCTTTCAACAAATTTTTCTGGTGTTTTAGCTACAATATTGTGGTCATCAGTATTCGTGAATGCATGCCAATAACTTTTTTGAGAATTAAGTCGCAATTAAACATTTTTATTTTGAATTCTATCATCTTCTTACCAAATTTTCACTTTAACTGCATACAACTGTGTAAATATAAATACATTTAGGCTGAGCTTATGATATTTAAAGGTGTGATTTTAATTTTGCCAGTTATTTATCTCACTCAGTGGCAGATTAACCATGAGTAGATTTAAGTGGGGGGGGGGGGGCACAAAGAGAGGGGCAGCAGGAGCAGGAACCTCTGAATCTAATATTCTATCGACCCCTTGGATAGTCTGAATGACCCCCCCCCCCCCGCGAGAATCTCTAATACAAGTTATTTAAAGTCATTTTATTCTATTCAATGGGGAGGGGGTAGTTAATCCGCCACAGCTCTCACTAATATTGTCATTACATTTAGTGATAGACGGGAATTACGACTCACACCAGAATGTTGACAGGATGTCAGGGTTTGAGTTACAGAGAGAGGTTGAGCAGCCTGGGGCTTTTTTTTCTCTGGAGCGTAGAAGATTGAAGGGGGGATTTGATGGAGGTGTTCAAGCTTTTAAAAGGGACAGAGTCAACGTGGATAGGCTTTTTCAATTAAGAGTGGGGGGGGGGGGGGATATTCAAACCAGGGGCCATGATTTGAGATTGAAGGGGGAAAATTATAAGGGGAACATGAGGGGAAATTTCTTCACGCAGAGGGTGGTTGGGATGTGGAATAAGCTTCCTGCGGAGGTCGTTATTTACATTTAAGGAAAGACTGGATAATTACATGGAGGGGAGAGGATTGGAGGGGTATGGACCAGGTGCTGGTCAGTGGGAGGAGGAGGGTGGGGATTTGTTCTGGCATGGACTAGTAGGGCCGAACTGGCCTGTTCTGTGCTGTATATGGTTACCAGTAGCATTAGTACAAAAACCAGGAGGAAAGATTCTGGCTCGGGAGGGGACGCCAGGAGTTGACGCCACTGAGCAGCAAGCAGGGATTTCAGCCCTTGTTCGAGGGTTCGACCTCTCTCCTTCTCCGACCGCCTTGAGAGACCCGGGAAGCTCCGTCGACGTGCCAGGTTGGCAATGATGGACGCGGCCGCTCAGCCCCGCCAACCCATCCGCGCAGTCCGGAGGGTGACAGGCGGCTTCTTCCGCACACCTGGGCGACTCTGGGCTTCGGATGCCCGCTCCGAAGGGGACTGTCCACGTCCCAAATGTTGAACATGCCCATTTCGAAGGTACTGCAATAGGAGCTTGGCTTTGTTCCAGGAGATTTCAAGGCTCAGTGTTCCTTCAAGTAACGATGAAGGAGATTAACTCACCTGCATCCCGACACTCAAGGTTTGGTGTCCTGCAGCAATTTTTTTAAATGCAGCACAAACGCTTGCAATAAATAACCTCAAATAAATTGCAAGAAGCCCCAGTGTTCACGTTGCCACCAAACCCAATGAAGCCCCTCCCGCGGTGACTTGAACATCGTTCCAACCTGGGTGCAGAGCTGCCAGGCTCGAATTGGTCTTTTCATTTACCTTTTCCAGCGTCTGCACTCCACGTAGTTGATCCCAGAGATCCGTAATGTTTTGCGCATGGTTTTTCATTCTCCATGATTCAGTAAATTTTAAAACAGCACCGCACTTGCACTTTCTGCCCCCCACTCCAACCCTTGCGCCTTGTTACGGGTCAGCACCCTTCGGGATTCCGGCAGGCGACCCTTCTCCCCGTTGCTTCACTTCAGTGGCCGAGCAGCAGCCGCCCCCCCCCCCCCCCCAAGCCCCAGCCCGAGGGCTGGACCGGTCTGAGTGTGGAGTTCGGAAATTGCCCAGGGAGGTGGACGCACCGAGCCGACTTTCAGAGACACCTGCTGGATTCTGACGGCGTTGTCGCTTAGGGAAGGGTTTCTTGGCAACGATTCTGTTCTCCAGTTTAAAAATATCTTTTTGATAGAAATTGCAAATCGAATGGTCGGCTGTGCTGTTCCCTCCACTGATGGTCACCGCCAAGCATCAGTTTCATTCTGCTCATTTGCAAGTCGCTTGGGCCACGATTTTCATCACCTTTTATATTCAGAATCGCAAATGGTTTTAGAGAGGAGGAAAAAACACCCACTGACCTAAGCATCTAAAGTAGTGCCCCATGACATGAAACCTCCAGCTGGGGCATTGCTTCACGTTTAAACGTGTGGAGTATGATGTTGGTTCATGCATTTCTGCTGAGGTGGCTGCCTGAAGCGGGGTAAAATGCAAGGAAAGCCATCTGAACCCAGGAGGGATGGAATTATTTAATCATTCACTCAACTTTCCCTGGACAGCACTGTTGCCTAATCGTTACTTGAAGGAACACTGTGCCTTTAAATCTCCTGAAATAAAGCCAAGCTCCTATTGCAGTACCTTCTAAATTGGCATGTTCAACATTTGGGACGTGGACAGTCAAGTTCAGATCTAAGCTGAAGATGGAAAGTAATAGCGGTAATACAGAGCAAAATCCTCCCTCCAAACCTGCAAGAACACTTATCCTGAGGGGTCAGCATGCCTAAGAGTTCAAAGGCTCCATATTACCAGGACGGTCCATCGAAGTCCAAGATGTTCCCCTTCCTTCTGCTGGTGTAGCCCTCAACTCCCTCTCTTTGCTAAACATCCTCAAGGGCAGCATGCTCAATGCCCACATCACCTGAAGAACTCACCACCCTCAAATGTCAAACCTGACATTTGCCAACATTATCAACACAGGCCTCTTACCCAGAAGTCTCCACAGTTGCAGGAAACTGCAGAGAAAAAAAAATAGTAAACAATGTTGTGGAGGTCATTGACATGGTAGAACATCAGAGCCCACTCCACCACCCATTGATATCAGACCAAGCCAACAATTGCCTCAAAGTCCAATGGCTCCTATGAAGTCTGTTCTTTCATCCAATGTTTCTCATGTTACCATTTCTTCTGAACCTTTTACTTATCCTCATCACAGCCTCTCATTTCCCCTTTCCAGTAGTAGCATGTTCCCTTTCATGTTATGTCAATCAAAGGGTTGTCAAATGTTTCAAACAGGGCTAAACCATTTGAGGTTGCTTTCCATTATTTTCAACACCAACAAGATTTTCTCACCTTTTCTTTCTTGCTTTCAACAGGTTGGCAATGTGTTTGTTTAATAATTTTAACAGTTTGTTATGTCCAATATCATTGCATTTATCGTGTGCCAATCCTTGAGAAAAGCATCTAACAGGACTTTATGGAGTCAAGGGATCAACAGGATATTAGGCACTGGGGATTGGTAGGTACAAAGTTTACAGGAAGAGCTAAAACACAATACAACCAATAGATGCTTAATAAGTTTCAGGGGAATGAGCAAGACAATAGATTAGAATTTAACATCAGCTATAATCCATACACATTCAAGGAAAGCTTTGTGGTGACTTTTTTTTCCAGATTCACCAGTCATTCGACTACAGCTCAGTCTTCAACAACTCCATTCCCTCAGTATTGGGCAACAAGCTCCAAACCCTGGGCCTCTGTACCACCACCCCCACCCACCCAGCAACGGGATCCTTCCTCGTCGGAAAACCACAGTCAGTACGAATTGGAAACAACTTCTCCTCCTCACTGACAATCAACACAGGTGCACCTCAAAGATGCATGCTCTGCCCACTGCTCTAGTCACTCTAAACCCATGACTGTGTGGCCAGGCACAATACAAATGCCGTCTACAAATTTGCTGATGACACGACAGTTGTTGGCAGAAGCTCAGACAGCAATGAGGAAGCATACAGGAGGGAGATAGATCAGTTAGTTGAGAGGTGTCACAACAACACCCTTGCAATTAACGTTAGCAAAATCAAGGAGCTGATTGTGGAAATCAGGTGAACCCAAACCAATTCTCCTCAAGGGGTCAGCAGTGGAGAGGGTCAAGAACATCAAATTCCTAGGTGTCAACATCTCTGAGGATCTGTTCTGGGACCTCCACGTCAATGCAATCCCGAAGAAGGCTCACCAGCAGCTACATTTTGTGCAGAGTTTGAGAAGATTTGGTATATCACCAAAGACTCTTGAAAATTTCTACAGGTGTACCGTGGAGAGCATTCTGGCTGATTGCATGCACATGACAGGAAAATACACCAGAGAGTTGTTAACTCAGCAGGCGACATCTTGTCTTCACTCCATCGAGGACATCTACAAGAGGTGGTAACTTAAGAAAGCAGCCTCAATCCTCAAGGACCCCCACCACCCACACTGCTACCATCAGGAAAAAAGGTACAGAAGCCTGAAAACAAGCACCCAGCAGCGCAAGGACAGTTTCTTCCCCTTTGCCATCAGATTAATCACAGGAACTACCTCACTTTATCCTATTTTCTTGCACTATTTATTTATTTTTAAATGCAACTTAGCAATATTTGCACTGCACTGCTTCCATAAAGTATCCAATTTTGTGAGACGATCAATGACAACAAATTTTGATTCATTCCAATCCTAAATGTCAAGGCCTTGCACAATGACACAAAGAATTGCCACCTCAGTGATTAGGATTTGGAGTTGAGCTCAAAATTAGAATCTTGGCATCTGAAGTGCAGAAGCAATAAGATGGACTTCTGGATTAAGTAGAGCTTGTGAAGGAAAAACCAGAAAGGAAGGGACTTGATAGCAAGTTCCATTGTCATTTTAATTGACAATATTGCATTGTACTGTAATGTTCGGTGTTCTATTGAATTTACAATATTACTATTGTAATATGTTTCCACAACCGTCTGAAGCAACAAATTCCACTGATTTACCACCCACTGGGTGAAGAAATTTCAACAAATCTGAGTTCTCTGCAGATGCCCTTCAATCCTGAAGTTGTCCCCTCTTGGCCTAGACTCTCCCACCATGGGAAACAGTAAAAGCACGACGCTGGAGAAACTCAGCTGGTCAACCAGTGTACTTTATGTAGCAAAGCATTTCAGGCTTGAGCCCTTCATCAAGGTATGAATGCTGCACGAAGTACACTGGCTAGCCAGCTGAGTTTCTCCAACATGGTGTTTTCATCTATAGTGGCTGCAAGTCTTTTGTGTTTTATTTCTGGAAAACAGCCTTTCTATATCTACTCTGTCAATGCCTTTCAACATTCAATGTTTTTCAACGCAATCCCTCTCATTTTCCTAAATTTCAACAAGTACAAAAAAGAACTGTCAATTGCTCCTCATAATGATAACCGTTCCATTCCCAAATTCCTTGTGAACATCCTCTGAACTCTCTCCAATGTCAGCACATCCTTTCTTAAATGAGAACCCCAGAACTGCTCACAATCCTCCAAGTGAGGTCTCCCCAGTGTCTTATAAAGCCTCAACATCACATCCTTGCATTTATATTCTATTCCTCTTGAAATGAATGCCTTCTTCTTGTATGAAGACTCCCAGGTCCCTTTGCATCTGGGTATTTTCAATTTTCTTTCCCCATATAAAATATAATCTGTTCGCTTATTTCTTCTACCAAAGTGCATGACCATCCACTTTCTGGCATTGTACTCCATTTGCCACTTCTCCGCCCACTCTCCTAGTTTGTCTAAGTCCTTCTGCATCACTACCTGCTCATCCACCAACTTTCATAACATCTGCAAACTTGGCCACAAAGCCATTCATTCCATCATCCAAATCATTAATATGTAACATAAAAGGAAGCTGCCCCAACACCGACCCCTGCGGAAACTGGCAGCCAACCAGAGTATGATCCCTGTATTCCAACACTCTGCTTCCTGTCAATCAGCCAATGCTCTACCCACGCGAATATGTTTCCTGTTATATCATGGGCTCTTATCCTGTTACATAGCCTTATGTGTAGCACCTTGTCAAAGGCCTTCTGAAAATCAAAATACACATCATTCACTGCTTCTCTTATCTTGCCCCTTCTTCAAAGAATTCTAATAGGTGTGTCAAGCAAGATTTTCCTTTCATGTGCCTCCAGGTATTCTGTAACATCATGCTTGACAATTGACTGCAGCATCTTCCCAACCACTGACATCAGGCTAACTGGTCTATAATTGCTTTTCTGTTGTCTCCTTCCCCCTTCTTGAATAGTAGGGTGACATTATGATTTTATGGTCCTCCGGAATCTATTGATTCCTGGAAGTGCATGACCCATGCCTCCACAAACTCCACCTCTACTTCTGTCAGAACCCAAGGGTACAAATCCATCTGTTGCAGGAGACTTATTCACCCTTAGACCATTCAGCTTTCCAAATACCTTCTCCCTTGAAATAGTAACGCACTCACTTTCCTTCCCTGAAACCCTTTGACATCCACAGTGAAGTTTCTCTGACATCTCCTTGTCTCCCATTATTATTTCTCTAGCATAACTTTCTAGTGGTCTTGTTTCTACTCCCACCTCCCTTTTACTCTTTATATAATTTAAGAAGCTTTTTTCGTATCCTGTTTGATATTATTTGCTAGCTAACTTTCATACATAATCTCTTCCCTCTTCATGAGTTTTTCCCATAACCTTCTGCAACATTTTTTTTTTAAAAAAAGCTTCCCAATCCCCCATCTTCCCACTAATTTTGTTTTTACATTGGGTTTGACTTCCCTCGTCAGCCACAGTGTGATGTTTTTCCATTTTTTTCGATATGTATTCATCCTGCACTTCATTTCTTGCAGAAACTCCAACCATTGCTGATCTGCTATCTTCCCTACTAGTGCCTCCTTCCCATCTACTTTCGCCATTTCCTCTCTCATGCCACAGTAATTCCCTTTACACCTCTGACTTCAGTTACTCCTTGTTAAACCTCAAGTTGAACACAATCACATTGTGAACACGGTCCCACAATGGTTCCTCTACTCTAAACTCTCATCCTCTCTGGTGCATTACACAACACCCAATGTTATACACTCAATCCCCTCGTAGGCTCTAAAAATTTGGTCTAAAAAGTAATCGCGTGGGCTTTCTACAAATTCTCTCTCGTGATCCAGTCTCAATGTAGTTTTCCCAATCTACTTGCTTGTTAAAATCCCCCATGACTACCATAACATCGCCCTTCTGACATGCCTTTTCTTCTTGCTGCTGTGATAAATGGCATTCTTACAAAGAGTCAGCCATATATCAATGCCAGCTCTTACTGAGCAGGCGAAACAACAGGAATGGAAGAAAACAATAAGTTGGTTTCCTTTTGATGAACATCCTCAGAACTGAGAACTGTTGGAAGCAAATTAAATAAGCAAGTCTGTACACACTAGGGCATGTGCAACACACAAATGTGTTGGAGAAACTCAGCAGGTCATGCAGCATTCATATTAGCATTTTACAGCTTTTCCCAGTTCTAGAATTTTTATTGACAGATGGTGCCTGGCCAAATAAAATATTCATAATTTCATTTCAGATTTTAATTATTTGAAACATTTTACTTTTGGACCTGAGCTCTCACGCTGCACTCCGTAAACCTGATTTGTCAGTTACTATTAATGGCAGCAACAGTATTTTTGTCATGGCGAGCTCTCCACTGGCCACCGTGACAGAGGTGCACCAAAGAAGGACTGCCTAAAGAAATCTCTTGGTGCCTGCCACATTGACCACCGCCAATGGGCTGATATCGCCTCAAACCGTACATCTTGGCGCCTCACAGTTTGGCGGGCAGCAACCTCCTTTGAAGAAGACCGCAGAGCCCACCTCACTGACAAAAGTCAAAGGAGGAAAAACCCAACACCCAACCCCAACCAACCAATTTTCCCCTGCAGCCGCTGCAACCGTGTCTGCCTGTCCCGCCTCGGACTTGTCAGCCACAAACGAGCCTGCAGCTGACATGGACTTTTTACCCCCTCCATAAATCTTCGTCCGCGAAGCCAAGCCAAAGAAGAAGAAGAAGATTAATGGCAGCAACAGTAGTTTTGTCAATGCACTGACATCTAGTGAGCAAAAGTACCAATGCGGCAACTCTTCAGGATTGATTTTAATGACATAAACTAAAGATTGAAACGGGAACAATTCTTTATTTACGTTAACATCCTTTCCTTCACCATAGCTATAATATTAAAACATAGTAGGAAGAATAAACCGACCCCTACCACATTACAGAAGGCTGTTTGTCCTGTTTTGATGGATGATATCTGAGCACAATGCAGGTAAAGCAGCAACTGAAGGAAAGACAGAGTCAATATTTAAAATCACGAATTGGTAAAAAAAACAAGTTGCACAGTAAAATCCCCATTTTCGGGAGTTCAAGCAACTGGCAGCCTCAAGCAAGCAGCAAAAAACATCGCAGAAAAGAAATACCGTATATTTCGACCCTCCCCCCCCCCACCCCACCCCACCCCAAAACACACACACACTTTTTCAACCTCATTTTAAGAATCTTATCATATATTGGGCATACAGGTCTACGTCCAAAAATCACGACGCCTCAGATGTTGGGCATTTGTCGGCCTACAAGTCGACCCCCAAAAGTTAGGGCCCATGGAAATCTTCAAATGCAAAATTCAACCTAAAATTCCCAGCAGGTATTTTTTTGTACATTTTCATGAAAAAAGGATGGATAGATGAAAATGGTGTAGAACTATGGATAGACAATGTGTGGAACAGGCAACCAGGCAGTTTGTGCAAGGAACAGTGATGGTCTGGGATATGTCACTTAACTGAGAACACTTAAACTAGATTAGGAGAAAATAACTCTTACATGGCGGCTATCCCAGGTGGTTTGGAGTCTTTATTGCAACCTCTTGATGTCTGCTAGAACAAGCCATTCAAAGGCCATGTGCGCAAGGAATGGAATACATACACGACGAGTGCAGAAAAGTCATTTACAAAAGGCAGGACAATGCGAGCTGCATCACTCAATGTGCTCTGTGACGTAGTGCTCAAAGCATGGACAAAGTGAAAGTAGAGGCTAATAAAATTATTTAATAAGTGAGGTATCTCTTATGCAATTGATGGCACAGAAGAGGATTTGATGTGGGACTGATGGATGATGAAGCTGAAGCAGCCTCATCAGATACAGACTCTTTGGCTTGGCTTCGCGGACGAAGATTTATGGAGGGGGTAAAAAGTCCACGTCAGCTGCAGGCTCATTTGTGGCTGACAAGTCCGATGCGGGACAGGCAGACACGGTTGCAGCGGAAAATTGGTGGGTTGGGGTTGGGTGTTGGGTTTTTCCTCCTTTGCCGTTTGTCAGTGAGGTGGGCTCTGCGGTCTTCTTCAAAGGAGGTTGCTGCCCGCCGAACTGTGAGGCGCCAAGATGCACGGTTTGAGGCGTTATCAGCCCACTGGCGGTGGTCAATGTGGCAGGCACCAAGAGATTTCTTTAGGCAGTCCTTGTACCTTTTCTTTGGTGCACCTCTGTCACGGTGGCCAGTGGAGAGCTCGCCATATAACACGATCTTGGGAAGGCGATGGTCCTCCATTCTGGAGACGTGACCCATCCAGCGCAGCTGGATCTTCAGCAGCGTGGACTCGATGCTGTCGACCTCTGCCATCTCGAGTACTTCGACGTTAGGGATGAAAGTGCTCCAATGGATGTTGAGGATGGAGCGGAGACAACGCTGGTGGAAGCGTTCTAGGAGCCGTAGGTGGTGCCGGTAGACAAGATACAGACTAGGACCTGTATAATGACTGTTTAAACAGTGAAAGAATGGATGTGTTTCCTGCCATCTTTGCCTCAGATGATAATAATGATTTTGAAAGGTTCTAAATGTGTTTTTGTTCAATAAAAATTATGTTCAATAAAATTTTAAATGAAAATTTGTTGTAGTTGGGTTATTTTTTGATTTTTCAAGGGTCAACCTATACGCCAAATCAGTTTACGGGTCGACTTATGTGCTGAATCGGTGCCCAGCAGATTTTGAGCTGGATTTAAGGTCTCAAAAGTGTATCTGGCGAACAAGTCGACCCTCATTTTTTTTGAGAGAAAGATTTCTGAGAGTTTCAAGACTTGACATATGTTGAAATATATGCTAAGTAAAAAGAAACCAAAGTTTAAAATTAACCTCCCCGCTCCCATCCCTGCAGTTAGTTTGCCAATCCATGCAGCGTGCAATCTCAAGCAACTGGCTATTCACTTATCTGGCATCTACCAATCCCATAGGTGCCAGATACTGGGAATTATACTGAATTAGGCTGCAGGGGATGTTTAAAGGTATGTCTGCAATAAAGTCATGGTAATGATTGCTTTAAAATCAAGAGATGGAAGAGAAAAAGAAGCAAATTGAAACAGAAATATATAATCATATTTGTGGAGATAAAAAATATCAAAGGCTGGTTAAAAACAATATTAGCTTCTCATTATTGTAATGAGCCCTGTTGGAATTGTTCCTTGAACTCATGTTGAACAGCATTACAGAAAAGTAAGAAACATCATAGAGCGGTCAATGGGATGGGAAATTAAAGCAACAGCTGGCTTCAAATTGAAGAAGTTCTACAAACGGTTCACCCATTCTGACCTTGACCACATTTTGAGCACTGAATGCAGTCCTCAAGATTGGTAAAAGTGCAAATAAATTGTTACTTCACTTGGAACCTAAAGACATCATTCTCTAGATGCTGGGAGGTGTTGCATCTCCTGCAGTTGTGTGGGAAAGGGACTGGCCGGTGAAGATAGAAGAATGGATCAAGGAGATAATGGTCCCTTCGAAATGCTAAAATCAGAGGGGCGGGGAGGGGAGGGGAAAGGAATGATGCATTGGTTAACGAAATCCTATTAAATTTGAGATTTTTTTCCCCCACAGAGTAGCCAAATTTGATAACTGAAATTCCAACAGGGCACTTACATTTGTGGCAGTAATGCACACAATAGCCAAGCTAACTTGACAGACAGGATGTTACTTACTGTTTGAAGTCAGCATAAATACAAAACTGCTAAGTGTAGATAACAGCCTAATATGCATGTGTTAAATCCCAAACAAGACTATACAGTGTACATCTGAGTAATTTTCAGATGTCGGTCCCAAATGTGAATGAGTCATACTGATGGTAATGGGGTACAATGCATTTCAGTATGACAGAAGCATGAAGAAATGTTCCAAGTGGAAATAATTTCAAAAGAGTCACATTGTGAAAAATCAAGAACATAATGTGTTCATAATGTAGTTTTAAAATATACAAAACAGGACAAATTCAAGATGAGAGTAGGTTAGAATCAGTCTGCCAATTAGGTGTGTTATACACATATATTCTGTGTGCGTGTACACTCAAATGTCTATATATCTATTCATATACATAATCTATTTATATACATCCCTCTCCACACCCCCCTCTCTCTCCACACCCTCTCTCTCTCTCCTTACCTCTTTATCTATATCTTATATCTATCACAATTTAGTTTGCATTGAAAATAAACTCTTTTTCTGGACCATACCTGAGGTATCTAAATGACAGGACAAATTTGCAAACACATATCTCACATCTTTCTAAATTTATTTCAATATATAAAGAATTTATCCGTGCCACCCTGACAAGTATCCCTGTATGTCAAGAATTAAAAACAAAACATTTCATATCTTTAATTTTTTTAAGCATACTGCCTGCTACATATCAGTTAAAATATGAAAATCCATCTGAAATTCATTACAAAACAAAGAATGAATTAAAACCTAATTTACATCCAATTGAAAATTATATTTAATTATTAATTAATTCTAGCCTCAGGCTGCATAACTCAAATTATTTGGATGGATATGCTTACAGAATATTGTGATGTCAATAGGCAATAAATTCTTTTACTGGAAGAAATAAACTAATTCATAAGACAACTAATTAATTTTGTAACAAAACTATTCTTAAATATAATCATCGCTGTCCTATCAAATGTTGTTTGGAATTGTTTCCACCTAATATAGGCATGCTAGGCCTTGTTTTAATATGCAATCTCCATATTGCATCATTTTCTTTAGGTGTCAGATAAATCAGAATCAGGATTTATTGTCATGAACAAGTCGTGAAATTCGATGCTTTGTGGTAGCGTCAGAGTGCAAGCGTCCATTTTATAATTACCTTATGACATTACTGTAAAAATAAAATAATAATAATAGAGCATGTAAAGTAAGGCAGTATCTTTGGTTCATTGACCATCCGGGAATCTGATGGCACCAGGGAAGAAGCTGTCCTTGTGCTGCTGAGTGCCCATCTTTAGGCTCCTGTACCTTTTTACCCCAATGGTAGCAGAGTGAAGAGGGTATGGCCTGGGTGGTGGGGGGATTTAAGGATAGAGGCTGCTTTTTTTAAAGACACCACCTCATGTAGATATCCTCAATGGAGTGAAATCTGGTGCCTGTGATGTTGCAGGCTGAGTTAACAACCCTCTGCAGTTTTTTCTTGTCTTGAAATTTGACTCCTTCATACCACTCAGTGATGCAAGCCGCCAGAATGCTCTCCACAGGACACCTGTAGAAGTTTTTGAGGGTCTTCGGTGACATACCGAACTGCCTCAGACACCTCACAATGTATAGCTGCTGGAAAGCCTTCTTTGTGATCAGATCAACATGGAGGATCCAGGACAGATCTTGGAGATGTTGACACCCATGAATTTGAAGTTCTTGACCTTCTCCACTACTGAGCCCTCGATGAGGACTGGGCCATGTTCCCCTGTCTTCCTCCTGAAGTCCACAATCATCTCTTTGGTTTTGCTGAAATTGAGCGCAAGGTTGTTGTCATTACACCATTCAGTGAGCCGATCAATCTCCCAAACAAACCAAAAATGCTGGAAATAGTCAGATCAAGCTAACATCAGTGGAAAGAGAAAGTTAACAATTTTGATGGAAGCTCCTTTGTTCGTAGGAAGATCACGAGAGCACATTGCAAATTCATCAGCAAGATATTACTGAACCCTGTGAAACACCAATCAGAATGGAAACTCTCCACTGCTGCTCTTTGACTCCAAGCCAGTTTTGAGTCCAATTGACCAGCTCATCTTGGATCCTATGTGATCCAATCTTCAACACTGAATTAGGTTGCCATGCAGAATCTTATCAAAGGTTTTATTGAAGTTCACAGGGAAAACATTCACTGCTCAGCCTTAGCCTATTAGGTCACCTCTTCAAAGAAAAACCATCAGATTTGCGAGACATGATTTCCCACACACAAAGCCATGCGGACAACCTCCAATAAGTTCCTTCCTTCCAAAAGCTGGTCGGTCCTGTCCTTCAGAATCCTATCCTGCAGTTTTCCCTCTAATGCCATCAAGCTCACCAGTCTAGTTTTCTGGGTTGTCCTTACTATTCTTAAATAATGGGAGAATAATATTAATATGCTGCTGAGATTATGGAGCCAAAGAACCTCTTTGCAGACTAAGTAGCAGAATGGTTTTTTCTGGTCATCAGGAGCACCGATGGGCAGGTGGCTGGAGCCTGGTCAAGGGACAGCATCAGAAGTTTGAAATACTGTGTTTGCTAAGTGGTTTTATTTTAAATAAAGTAATAAATAAAAGAATAACCCAGTCTTGGAGAAAAAAAATATAGTAGGCCCTCAAATAGAGTTATGTATATACACACGTTGACCCCTCCCCCCCATGATTTTTAGTCCTGGCCGCCCGTCCTTCTGAGCTCCTAACTACTGTCCCTTGCCCAGGCCCCAGCTACCTGCCCATTGGTGCTCCTGATGACCTACCACAGACTCTTGCCTAGGGCCCAGCCACCTACCAATCCAAGCTCCAAACATCCCAGACACCGTGAATGCAAACTTACCACTCGGTCTTGGCTGCATGCCCATTCAAGCTGCTGATGCCCTGAATGGCACAGGTACTTATCACTGTCAAAAATAGTATGTAATAGCCAACTCCCTAAATTTTACCCAAAAAAATTGGTCCTCAAAATTCTATCATTACACCCAAACATACAGTATTAATCAAAGTTGCTTTTTGTTAATTTGGAATAACTCAAATTGACCCAAGGTTATTTGAATTCTGCTGCATTTATTCTTCCAAATCCCTGTTTAACACCTGAAAAAAATTAAGGGGATAGATGTAATTATTATCTTTCTCTTTTATCCTTCAACATTGGTCATTGATCTACCTATATATTCACAATCCGGAGGGGGCAGGGTGTAGTGTATCTAAGTTTGCTGATGACAGAGAATTGAGTGGAAAAGCAAATCGTGCAGAGTATATGGAGCCTTAGAGAGATATTGATAGGTTGAGTAAGTGGGAAATGGTCTGATAGATGTTAGTAAATGTGAGGTTTTTCACTTTGGAAGGAAAAATGGAAGATCAGATTATTTAAATGGTAAGCCATTGAAGCAAGTTACTATGCAAGACTTGGGAGTGTTTGTGCATGAATCACCAAAAGTTGGTTTGCAGGTGCAGCAGGCTATCAAGAAGGCAAATGGAATGTTAGCCTTCATTGCTAGAGGGACTGAATTGAGGAGCAGGGAAGTTGTGCTGCAACTGGACAAGATACAGATGAGGCTGCATCTGGAGTAGTGCATGCAGTTCTGGTCTCCTTACTTGAGGAAGGATGTACTGATTTTGGAGGCAATCCAGAGGTTCACCAGGTTGATTCCAGAGATGAGGGGGTAGGTCTATGAGGGGAGATTAAGTCACCTGGGACTGGGGTACTTGTTGCAATTTAGAAAAATGAAAGAGGATCTTATAGAAACATAAAATTATGAAAGGCATTAGAGAAGATAGGGGTAGGTAAGTTGTTCCCATTGGTGAGGAAGACTAGAACTATGCCTCAAGATCCAGTAAAAATACAAAATGTTGGAGAAACTCAGCAGGTCAGTGTCCTTTATGTAGCAAAGACAGAGATACAGGGTAGTAGATTTAGAACAGATGAGGAGGAACTGCTTTTCCAGAAGGGTGGTGAATTTCCTGCCCATTGAAGGCTACTTTAGAAATACATTAAAGACAAGGTTGGATAGATTTTAACAAATTAGGGGATTTCAGATATATGGGGAAAAGGCAGGTAGGTGGAGATGAGCCTATCATCAGATCAGCCACAATCTCATTGAAAGGGCTCGACAGTCTCACTCCTATTTATGTTCTAAAACAAAATCTGGACCAGGTTTATTTAAAAGAAATTAAATGAATTAATAAAATTGACAAACTCAACAAATAGGATTGACAAATGTTTAATAAAATTAGATTTAAAATCTGTATATCCAGTCACCAGCAAAATAAATAATCTACTGACACATTTACTAATATTTAACATTCAAAGATCAGTATATAACCAAATATTATGCATAACCAAATGGTTATCAACTAAAGTAGTTTTAACTGCACACTCAAGGATTTACAATGGAAGACTGAAATATTGCATCCCTTCCAAAGTAAGGCACATTCAGCTTTATTTTATCAGTGCAAAAATCACCATTTTAACCCAAATAACATTGTTTACAGAAGTATATCACTTTAATATAATTTGAAAATAATCACTCCTCCTTCAAATCATTCTATATTTTTTAAAAAGTACAATTGTCTTCTTCCTCCTGCTAATGAGAGACAAATGCAGGAGTGGGTGGAGCAAAACCTGACTTGAATCGACCAAAAGTAATATGGATAACCTCAGAGGTTTATAACTATTTTAAATTTCAAAAGATATGTTTTCGAGAATTTCCTTCCTTATCAGGCACCGTTGACCTTCCCTCCCTTTGCAAAGGGGAATCTTATACAGCAATGTTGTCTTAAAACATAAGCAGGCATTAAACAAAGTTGCTTCCCCCCCACCCGCCGCCAAATGAGGAAGAATGAATCAAGTTCCCCATCGTCCTCTGCCTACCTTTACTTGCCAGTTGGCAGAGACACGGGTTTCTTTGTTGTGATTGTCATTTTAATACCCCAGATCAAAACATGCAGAATGTTCAGAAATTAAGTTATACAGTATTAATCAAGAAAACTCCCTACTCTCCCATTAGCAGCTAATAAAATGATTTTGTTGCATTTTACCCCACAAAAACAAGCTCTATTAGCAACTTTATGGAATGTCATTATAGTTTGGTAAGTCTTCATAGCTAGAATGAATGCAGTGAAGTACCAAACTTTTGGCTTTAAATTGACATGAATTCTTAAACCTTTTGCTTCAATTTTGTTCTATTGCAATATTATCAATGGTTTGTTGAATAATAAAATGGACAAATACCAAAAAACAATTCAAATTCCAAATGCTGGCAATATCTCTTCCGCAGAGAAGCCATGTGAGGTACACAAAGAGATGAAATGCTCTCTTCTGCCCTTTTTATTTCATCATTAGCTTTATAATTCATACAGGATGGCAAAAAATCTCAGGAAGAAATGCAGGATTCATGGGGAAAGCACAAGGGCAGTCAATGTTTTGGGCCTGAGGTCTTCAGGAGTGTCAAAAAGCCATTCAGGTGCTCAAAAAAATCTCTGGAAGAAATGCAGGATTCATGGGGAAAGCACAAGGGCTGTCAATGTTTTGGGCCTGAGGTCTTCAGGAGTGTCAAAAAGCCATTCAGGTGCTCAAACATACTGGGGTGGGACTCAGGCTGGCAGGTGGTCATAGGTAGATACAGATGGGGGGGGGGGTGGTGAGAAAGGAGCTAGGGGGTGATAAGGGAGAGGGAAAAAGGCTAAGACAGCTAATTGATAAAAGGAAGGTCAGGGTTTGCGAAGTTGGAGAAAAAAATGCAGGAGGATGAGGGAAAGAGTGACTGGTGGAGGGGGGGATTGGAAGTGAACATTGATGTCGTCTGGTTAGGAGACTGCCGAGATGAAATGCAAGGTGTTATTCTTCCAATTTATGTGGCCTAACCTGGGTAGTACATGATAACATTGGACAGACATGTCAATATGGCCATGGGGTGTAACGTGATTGGGCACAGAGAAGTCCTTGTTGTTGCAATGGTCAGAATGAAAGTGCTCATCTAAGCGATTTCCCCCCCCCCCCCCCCCCACTCCCCCACCACCCCCAATCTGAGTCCAGTCTCATCAATGTAAATCCTCTACATGATTTTCAGGACTCCTGAAGAGCTCAGCCCTGAAACTCTAACTGCCTTTTACTTTCTTTGGATGCCAGGTTTCTCCAGCACTTTTGCTTACTGCACTAGATCCCAATATTTGCAGATTTCTTTTTTTTTTTCAGTGGTCGTACTATTGACTAGTACAGTTTCTTTTAAAAAATAAACCCCATTCCTTTGTGGAACACAGTGAATATCTTTGAACCAAATTAGTAAAGCAAGGTGGGGTGAAAACACAGGGAAGTGAACAGTTTTCTCCAGTAACACAAACACTTATTTGAATAAGAGAGAATACAAAAGCTGCAGATGCTGGATTCTTAAGGGAACAAAGAGAAGCAGGAGGAACTCAGCAGGTCAGTCAACATCTGGACCAGGGCCCTTTATCAACTCTCAATAAAGGGTTTCAACCTACAACATTGACTAACTAGACAAACACGAAGATTGCAAAGACCGAATTGGAAAGTCTTGATAGTCAAGAATTGAAACGTTGACCATTTCTCCCCATCGATGCTGCCTGAATCAGCAAGTTTCTTAAGCTTCTTTTGATTAATTATTTGCATGCACTTGTCAACAAGGTATCTCTGAGACCCAATCACAAACAGGAAACAGGACTTCACTGCCAATTTAAAAAAAAATCTCATTTTTATGGCTGGTACACAGCAAGTTATCCACCAGCAAACTTGTTAGTAATGTGGGTTCTTTCTGAACTAACATTAATACTCCATATGCTCAACTTAAAATGGTAGAAGACACATTTTGAAATTTCCCCCAAATCAGCTTCATTTTATGGCTATATTTTATTCCAAAAAAATGTACTGTGGACAAAACTAGGAAGCAAAATTAGCTTTAAATGCTTGAGAGACATGCAATCCAGGAAAATGCTAAACATTTCCTCTTTTGCCAATATTTTAAGTTTGAATAGGTGTATGCTAATAATTGCATCTGTGTATCATGGGCTAATCACATTTTTTTGTTAAATCTGTGCCTTCTTCATTGAACCTCCTCACCATGCATCAATACAAACATTTCCACCCCAAACAAATCTGCTCCTTGGTTAGTCAATGTACATTTATATTTGGAACCTAACTCCAGTTTAATTACAAAAAGAAACTCTCACAAGTCAATGTGTCTAAATGGAAACTCGTGATACTTATGCAGAACTGCTATTTGATCCAAGATTTCCAAGAATGTTGTTTTAAAAACATTGCCTGCCAGAGGCTTAAGAACATAAAGAACTGATTTCATCCCACTCCACACTTTAAATTAAAACTTGTCTCAATTTCCCATTTTGTTAACATATGCTGTAACTTTGTTCCTCCAGCTTCACGCCCAATCCACATCAAAAAGGAATAAACAAAGAATTTGATCCAAACCACCAAGGATGGGAAGCAACTAATCAAGGACCTGATAATAGGCTTTAGATAAGATTCACCAGTATTCTAAAGAATGGCAGCGAAGTTGAAAAATAAAGAATACAAAAGTGCACACAAAAAAAGGAATGAGCTCGAGCACACATAACAGAGTAAGTATAACAGAGATTAAAGACAATGTATGATAATTTTTTGGCTGTGGCGTATTTTTTGATTGCTTTGAGATCAATTTGGATGAGAATATAGATGGCATAATTCGTAAGTTTGTGGATGATGCCAGAATTGGTGGGTTGAAGCACAAAACTTTTGTATTTATTTTTAAGTGAACTTGATTGGTATGTCCTTAAAATTTAAAACAATGAAATTGTGGATTATAACATATTCAGCCCTGAATATTTTTGATCCTACTATTCACTGCAAGTCCAATAAGACATTTTCTTGTTACTCAAAAACTATAAATTTACCATAATTTGCTTTAATAAAAATATAATCCTGCAATTCTGCTGATAAAAGTGCTTCCTTGAATGAAACCCTGTTAAAGTAGCATACGATTTTCAATAACAAAAATGCTTTAATCTAAACTAGGTTATCAAATCTGAACATTTTGTGCCACACATCCCTATATTTTGGCTCGTGTTCTTAAAGGAACAACCGATATACAAGAATAATGTAAATCTCTTGTTTATTCAACAGGGAACAAGAACGAGTAAATGGGTCACTTCATTAAAAAGTTATCATTTTTCAGAGCTTTAACAAGCCAGTCATTACTTTGTTCATCTGAGTCACTCATATCACTAGTATCAGGTGCTAATAGTCGTGAATAGTTTAACCTTTTTTGATGAGGGATTTTCGACTGAACAGCGAGAAAAACCACTGCCCAAAGGGTAACAATAATACAGCATGTCTGATAAAGCTTTTTCATGCCAAAACTATCCACAACAAAGCCACTGCAAAAACTACCAGAACTTGCACCCAGGCCAAAAGATATCCCATGGTAGATCTTGTAGAGTGTTCTTTCCATATCAGGGGTAGCTAGATCATCAGACTGACTCAAAACAGCCCACCACAAGGCACCATGGCTAAATGCATTCAAAACTTGAATAGGCAGTGCTGCCCAGGAGGACCATAGGAATGAATAATAGAGCAACTGAGCTGCAAGACAAATGAGGCCAAATCCAACTATTCCCGAGAATGAATGAACTTTTATCATTCTATCTTTGAGAAGGAAAAACAAAAGCTCAGCCATAACACCAATTGCCACCGCAGCACCCATAAATGCCTCACTGCTTCCATTGTCCTGCATTTGCCAAAAGAGGAAGTTGTTTATTGTAGATCCAATAGCTCCAGTGATAAAAACGGTAATTACATACAAGATAGCTCTTCCATCATTTCCCAACAGATGCAATCCTTTAAAAGCTCGGCTGATTGCATCACTTTTTTTAGCAGTGTGTATTGGATAGAATACTCCAACAATAAGAGTCAAGAAAACTAGTGTGGCATAGGCATAAAAGTACACTGCAGTTCTCGAGATCTGTGGGTTCAGGAAACAGTTCAGCTTGTCCACAAGGATACCAATACAAAGAGCTGCACCAGCAGAACCCAAGTATCCCCAAATCCGTTGTTTGCCATAGCGATCAACAGAGTCCACAAAGTCCAGGTAGTCATAAAGCCCATCATCTGTAACCCATTCCAAAGTTGATGCCAGAACCTCCCATAAAAATACTACTAGTAAAATAAGCACAAATGTCTGGTTCCAATTATCGAGGATGTTAAGATTATGATCTGGCTTAAAGTTGATTTGCTGGATTTTATTCATATCTTCAGTGGTCTTCAAAGTAATGTCCCTTTTTGCAAGGGAAATATTTACTGTATTAAAATGAGTATCTAAACTGCCATTTTCCTCTTTGCTATTTTTTAGCAAAGGAAAATGCTTTGTATTTTCTTCTGTGGTTCTCACATAGCTGGAATCTTCAGTAGGCAGAATCAGTTTTGACTGAAGATGATCCATATTTTTAGTAATATCAGTTTCTTCCAATAGTTGAGCAGAAATTTCTGAACCCATAATATTCTTGAATGGTCGTTTGGTTAAATTGTTAAGAGGTGGTGCTTGAGTGGTCAACAAGTAAAGCTTCATTTTCATTTCAGTACGGTGTATATTACGCAGCTCTGAACTAGGATGACTTGTCAAGGCAACTTTTATTCTTGTTGGAAGCATGGTATGTTCAAGTTCATTAATCTCAAAGTCACCATTGTGGTCTTTGGCTTCTGGAGCGTTTTGATTCCAGTTGTTTATTGTATACATACTTCTGTTACAATATTTAATCTGAATTTCCTTACTGACAGGTGGAATGAGTGTAAATAGAAAACCAATTCCCATTGATGATAACAAGGAACCCAACACAAGAATTCTTCTTTTGTTATGATGCCTAGCACAGTAAGACCAGAGTGGAGCACAAATCAAAGATATGAAACACTTTGTTCCAATCACAATCCCAACATATGGTGCCGTCAATCCTAGCTGCCTGAAGTATATGGTAAGGAATGGCAATACACAGGCTTTGGCTGCACAATAAAGAAAATGATAGGAACTGGCAAGAGCCAGTGCTTTGCTGATGTTCCATTGTTTATTTCTCTTCATGGTTCAAGATTCATCTTCTTAGAAGCACACTTAAATAGTCATCTAAAAAACAGAAACATGGATTATTTAATATATAGCTTGTACAAGATTTAATTGAATGATATATTTCACATAGAACGTTCCTCATTGAGTTTAAAGCCTTATGCACATAATTTGTCATCTTGTGTGATCGACTTTCTATTACACCAGCAAAACATTCCCAAATCTCCTAAACCCACCCAATTACCTCAATTGATTACCTGATTTCCTTTTCATCATCTGCAGTTTCCTTGACTGAGGAAATGATTTTCCTGCATTCATCTTTCATTAATACTAACTTCCTCAAGAACCTTGAATGCTTGAAAATTCACCTTAACCTAAGCCACTTCTCTCCAATGCTCTTTTTAAAAAAAAAATTTATTTAAGAATTTTACAAAATAAACATGCAATACCTTAAAAAAACTACCCCCTACTATCCCCCTCCTCCCACCTAACCCACCCTCCTTGGAGCTTTTTCTTAAAAAAAGCCCACAATTATATCTGGTTTTAACATGTTGCTGTTTGGTGTGCCATTTTTTTTTACATCTTTTGTTATAAAAAAAACATTTACTTAACATCCAAACCCATACACTCCAAATACAAACTCCACATTTTAACAAAAAAATAATTATTCCACAAATTATAAGTTATCTTTACCAAGTAAATACATGATTGGATTTCATTATGCCATCTTTGTATACTCAATTTAACATCATTTAACATACAATAAACAACTGGAATCAAAACGCTCCAGAAGCCAAAGACCACAATGGTGACTTTGAGATTAATGAACTTGAACATAACATGCTTCCAACAAGAATAAAAGTTGCCTTGATGAGTCATCCTAGTTCAGAGCTGTGTAATATACACAGTACTGAAATGAAAATGAAGCTTCACTTGTTGACCACTCAAGCACCACCTCTTAACAATTTAACCAAACGACCATTCAAGAATATTATGGGTTCAGAAATTTCTGCTCAACAATTGGAAGAAACTGATATTACTAAAAATATGGATCATCTTCAGTCAAAACTGAATCTGCCTACTGAAGATTCTACCTATGTGGGAACTGTAGAAGAAAATACAAAGCATTTTCCTTTGCTAAAAAATAGCAAAGAGGAAAATGGCAGTTTAGATATTCATTTTAATACAGTAAATAGTTCCCTTGCGAAAAGGGACATTACATTGAAGACCACTGAAGATATGAATAAAAATAATCCAAGTGACAGCTATACATTTTCTGGCTGCTGCCAGCCCTAAACGTATAAATGCAATTTGAGGTTTCTCCAATCGCAAACTTGTCATTAATGTATTCATATATCTCAATAAACATACCCATGGATCAACAGATAGATCTATCTTGAATAGATTTTGCAAAAATTTAATAATTTTTTTCCCAAAAAGGTTTGACTTTTGTACATTCCCATACTGAATGCAAAAAAGTACTTGTCTGTTCACCACACCGAAAACACAAGTCTGATGAACTGAATCCATATTTTTTCAATTTTTTAGGGGTTAAATATATCTGATGCAAAAAATTATAATCAACCAAACTATATCGTGCATTAATTAACTTCGTAACACTGTCAACAAACATATCAGACCACTCCTCCAAAGATATAGGAATAGATAAGTCCTCCCATTTATCTTTTATACCTGTATATATCAACCTTCATAATCTTTTTGTGTAATAACATATACATTTCTGAAACAAATCTCCTTTTTACCTCATCAACAATTAGTTTCTCAAATTTTGTTTGACCAGGTAATACTAACTCTCTACCAAAACTTTCTCTCTCCAATGTTCTTAAAACACTTTTGACCTCTAGTTTTTGTGCATCCAGTGTTCAGATTGTTCCAATCAAACATTTGCCCTTACTACACCAAACAGCCACAATATAGTGAGGAATATTGTTTTGACAATCCTTCTGCTGCTTTACCACGGACACAACATTCTCCCCCATGGCTTGGCATCTACATTTTGCTGTTGCTTCAAATTGATCTTTCATATACATCTCTCCTCAAGGCCTCGACCTTCACTTCCTAACAACCTCCAAGTTCAATTGTTTTAATGCTCCTCAGGTTAATCTCTATAAATGTTTGCTCATGCAGAATCCCAATGCCCAAATCCTATCTTAAATTCTGAATGACTATTGCCTTTCCAGGACCTCAATTTATACTTCCTTGCTCTGGAAAATGATCATCCATGAGAACATCAAAAAAATAGTCCATCCAGCCTGTCAAGCCTGCTCTGCTATTCATTAAGATCATGGTTGATCAGATGATATCATCTCCACTGATCTGCCTTTTCTCCATATCTCATAATTGCCCTACTATGTAAAAAGAGTCAACAGTTTCTCTCTGCCTGACTGTTAAGCATTTAAAGATTTCTTTCAGTTTGTTCAAGTTCCCAGCAATCTCTCCTTTATTTGAAACAATTTTCATTTTAATAATTTGACAGTAGGTCAAATGATGAGAGGGATAATCAAGGATTTTTTTTTGTCAAAGGGTTGTAATTTTGGAATCCATTGCCTTCAAGGGTGGAAATTGAAACCATCACAGGAAGAACAGAGCAGAAGACAATTCAAAGATACCCAACAAATGGTGCTGTCAATCCTAACTGCCTGAAGTATATGGTAAGAAATGAAATTAAACAGGTTTTGGCTGCCACTAAAGAAAATTATAGGAACTGCTTCAAGATTCTACAGTACAGAAAATAGGCCATTCAGCCCTTCTGGTCTGTGCCAAAACATTATTTCACTAGTCCCATTGACCTACACCCAGTATAGAACCATAGAACACTGCAGCACAGAAAACAGGCCATTCGGCCCTTGGAGTCTATGCCGACAGAAGTACTCAAAATAGCCGTCTAAAATGCATTTTAAAACGTATTTTTGGACTCCAGTCATAAGCAGTGGGAACACAATAGTCTCCCGTGAAACTTGCCCAAATGGATTCGACATGACCTCAGTCCTTGTCTCCCTTTTCCACTCCCCCCCTCCCCCTCCCTCCCCCTCCCCCCCCTCCCTCCCACTCCCGATCCCCCCTCCCCCTCCCTCCCACTCCCCATCCCCCCCTCCTCCCCCCCTCCCTCCCACTCCCTCCCCCCTCCCTCCCACTCCCTACCCCCACCCCCAACTCCAGCTCCAGGATGTCTGGCTGGACTAATGTCAGTTACTGTTGGGATACGGAAGGGCTTTTGGAAATGGGAACCCGGCCCGGTGTCCAACAGAAGCCGCCACGAGCCCCGGCCCCAACAACCAGGAAACATTCGTCAATCTCTCCCTCCCCCACCCAATCTTCTCCAAGGCAACGTTTCACGGCGACTAATACAGCATTCGCCGCTTCCTCCCAGTCCGGTCGCGAACACACGCTGATCGTCACCACACACGACTCTCCCCTACGCTACCTGCGCTGCCTCAAGCCGTGGACCCTCTCAACCAGCGCGCATGCGTCGCGGCTCGTTGTGACTCCGCGCATCGCCTGAACGTCGCGTGCGCTCGCTCCGGCCACCCGGGCGGGACCCTTCCGCCGCGCCCGTGCTGTGACCGCCCGTGACGTTTTTGCAACCGCCGCCCTGAACCCTTCGCTTGCGCGCGCTCTCGGGCTTCGGGCGCGTTCCTCAGAACGCGCCTCATGGACGCCCCAAACCCAACATGGCGCCGCCCGTCGTCGACGGAAGGCCGGGACTGAGTTGATGGCGGCGTGATCAAGCCCTACAGGTAACCACAAGACCAGGAGGCGTTGAACATTGTTCATTGGGATCATTGCCCTTTCACCTCACTCCTTTACATATTTTCTGGTCCTTAAACCTCTCTCCCAGCAACCACCTGTGGCAGGAAGTCTCAATGCCCCGAGGAGAAATTCTTCCTTATTCTCAAGTTCTGTACGATATTTAACCTTTTTGGACTCTGAAGAATAATGCATGTTAAAATAAGATTTTTTTTCCAAAATTAAAGGCGACCCAACCAGTTTAACCTTCATTCAGTAAAGGGCCCAGACCCAAGAGCGTGGACCCCGAGTTCCTCCAGCAATTCTTTAATTGCTCAAGATTACAGCGTCTGCAGTCTTCGTGTTTCCCTCGAAACTGACTTTCTGTGATTAATGCACGTCCTTGTGTGGCATTCTTTCTGCAATTGAATGAACCCCAGTTCTTTTATACTTTCTTCCAAAATGAACAACTTCACATCTTCCCACATTATGCAGTAAAACCCCTGGTATCCGGCATCTACCGGGATTGGTTGCTGCTGGGTAAGCAAGTTGTTTGAGACCCATTCTTTCAATGCCTCATACAACTGCATTAAGGATAAACAGTTTTAAAGACAAAAAATACTATACTTACACAGAACAAACTTAATTTCAATGAATATATTAACCTTAAAGCATTTTACTTTATTTTCAGTCACAATTTTTTTATTAAATTTTTTTATTTTTCACACTATGAACCATACTGACCAAAATACACACAAACATTTCCCTCTTGAATATACACAGCGTCATTTTTCCTCCCTCCTTCACCCCCCCTCCCCACTCACTCAACATTCAACATATACAATGCATCAAACCCATTAAACAACAGTCACATAATTTGAAATCATTTCCACCCCCTGCAGGTTCCACCCCCTCAAAGGAGCCGCCTGAAAGATGAACAATAACATCCAGTTAAACACCAGGTTTACTGATAAAGCCACACTAATATACTTAATGATATACTAAAGTCTCTTATTAAGCAGGGATAAGACCATACACCCCAATGGTGAGCAACATCAACCAGCTCTTCTTGCTGGGTGATGCCATTTTATTAAAACACAACTTTATTCAAACAGCTGCTGCAAGCAAAGCGCAACCAAGGCACTCCACTGGCTAAATATTTGCTCCCATCTTCACATTTGTGTTACTTCAGAGAACATTTAAAATTTTAAATGCTTATTTACATTTTCATTTATTCTTACTCATTCTAATTTTAAATTTATTTATTTTCCTTTTTTAATTCCAGATAACAGGGGTTTTACTGTACTACATTTGCCAGAATTTTGCCTACTTAGCTAATTCACCATCCACAATGGAATCACAGTGGAGATTCAAATTCAGGCATGAAGAAATAAAGAACTGAGTCCTGAATCAGCAGGAACTTTTCCCCCAAATTTGCATTTTTCAATGAAATGGTGGTGAATAATAAAAACATAAGGCTTTTAGTTGCATGCGCATAATTATATTTTAATGTAAAATATGTCCATACAACCAGATAATAAATAGATCTAAAACAGGTATGTGTTATAAACTTAAATTTTGGAAATATAGCTAAGTGGTAAATCAAACAGCATAAACAAATTAACAGTGCATAATTTCATGGAGAAAGATATTTATTCATTGTAGTGAAATCAAAGTTCTAAGCATAAAGAGTGTGCATTTTCTACCAGCGATTGAGTAAATTATTTACCCTCCTGAGATATGTAGCACATTTATACCCATGTAGTGAACTTTCTAATCAGAGGTTTATGAAATCCAAATTTAAAGAAAACATGTTTAAAATAGAAGTAATATAAATACGTACATCCAATACTCATCTTTTTAACATAAATAATTCTGTATTTTTTCCCAAATTCATATTGCAGGGTACAATCATACCATTGTATTTCTAAAGATGTCTAATGTTCACTAGATTTGGAGACAATAGCTATTATGCATAATTATTAAGCAGTCAATAACAAGCCGTACAATAAATTATTTCACATGAGCTCAAGGAACATTTCCATCATTATTGTGTTTGCATTTGCATCATAGTAATCTTTTCTAATTTCCTTTAACTGAAACACTTGATTTCCAAATAACATCTCACCGGGCACCCATACTAGACCTCCCGATAACAGGATACAGAATTTTCGGACTGATCCAAGTCTGGTTAAATAATCACCTTGATGAAAGGCTCAAGCCCGAAACATTGATTATATATTTTTATCTTTGCTATATAAAGTACACTGTTTACCTGGTGAGTTTATCCAGCAGTGTAATTTTACTTCAGTCTTGGTTTCGATAGATTTTTCTTGTTTTACTCCTGTCTATTGCAAAACTCTGTGAAATCTCTTTGAGGGAGGCCTACCCTGAAGAAGTTCTCCTTTGCTCTCCGAAGGGATTCTGTGGGAATCTCTCTCACTGTTCCCATCTGTAATCCCTGGTGTTCTCAAGCTTTATGGCCTTGTTCTCACCCAATCTCACTTCTCTAGCCATATACCTTGATAAAGGCACAAGCCCAAAACATTGGTTTATCTTTATCTTTGCTATTTGCTACTATTGGATCTGCTTAGTTTGAGTTTCTCCAGCATTGTGATTTTATTAGATAAATAATTGTCCCTTTTCCAGAAGGTACTTCCAACAATTGAATGAAATTATTGTGACTCTGTTTTACTGTTCCAGTAGATCCAAACAATGAGTTTCTTCCAGAAATTGATGAACTATATTGAATCTGTTACCTTAACTTACAGGATACCTGCAAAAGTATTGATTGGTAACAGCAGGCATTTTGGCATATACTTAGTTAATCCAATGTTTTCAGTTTCATTTTGACAAAATCTTGATGTCCTCATTTTATGCAGACAGTATCCAGGTTCCAGACAAGGAGACACATCAATGCTGCAGTTTAATTTAAAAAAAAACAAACTAATGAGCAATTTTTAAAACTTGTTCAAACAATAGTCTTATTTTCTTACAAATTATTAATGTTTACTTGAATTAAAGTGTAAATAAATATCATATTTTAAGATAACCATATAAATCATGGATAATGGTTTCCTATAAGTTTACTCAGATACTTTGGAACTGACGTTAGAGATCTATACAGCGCACAGACAGGCCCTTCAGCTCAACTTGTCCTTGTCAACCAAACCATATCCTTCTTCGGCCTTCCTATCCACATGACATTTGAAGATCAAAATTGTACCCACTTGGAGTTTCCTCTGAAAGCTCATTCCAGATACAGACCACCCTGAGATGGCCCGCAACTCTCCTCTCTCAATTTCTTGAATCATCTATCCTGGGAAAAGACATGAGTGAAGGGACTCCATTTTATTCAGACCTCTTCATCAGGAAGGCCTTGATGGACTGCTGCAAATTTGAGGCAGAGAACATCTTGCCGTTAGGACATTGCACATATCAGTCACTTTGATATGACTTTCAGGAGTCCGGCAGGATGGTAGAGGATACTCTGGAACTTCCAGGAGAAGGGGAATGTGGCTCCATTCTTGTTATTCAAGGCACCACCACTCTTCACTCTTCCAATGCAGAAGGAATGAGTGATAACAGTGCACATGTTCAACCCACACGTGCCAGTCACTTTCATGGGCTGTTACGTCAAATAATCTGAATCAGCAAATGTGAAGGTGAAGCTGAGAGAGAACAGCAAAGGGGCCATCATCCACCTCTGCAGTTTTTGCTATTGGTGGGAACTGCGAGTACTTGGCTGATGCTGGATAGCTCAGGGTGTGCTGGAACTGCAACACACCTGGACATGTGACAGCCCAATGCAGCACAGTCATCTACAAGAACTGTATACAGGAAGGCTACCAGATCAAGGACTGTGCAGAGAGCAAGTGCTATAATTTGCGTGGGGGAGCAGGCCACCTCTAGAGCCTGCCCAAAATATGTTGCCACCTGTACACAGGCAAAAAGAGGGGAAACGACCAACATCATCAGTCCTAGCGAGGGCAATACCCTCTCAACCTCAACTGTGACAAAGACTCTGGTAGAGACCAAGACCAGTAGGAGCAAGGTGATTCCAAGCACATCCACCTCCAACCCTCAAACTCCATTCACAAGGCCAGAAATCCCTCCTGATGAGGCACAGTCAATGGAGGAGGGAGCTGTGAAGGGAAAGTGACACAAGGTCATGAACAGAAATGGAAAAATCAAAAAGTGCCACGAAAGAAACTGGCAACCACTATTGCAAATGGTGGATGAAAAGGGCAAGTTGCAAAGAGAAGCCAACAACCTTGTCATCTGACGAAAGCAGAGGAAGCTTAAAGACTGTGGGGAAAGAAAGGATAACACCGGGTTACGAGCAAACCTGACCATGGATGTACAGCTCCCAGCGACAACCCCCCCTTGCCCCAGTTCCAGGAAATCAGTTGCCATATAGAGCCCTGTACCCCCAGCTCTGGGAGACCAGGAGTAGGGTAGAGGCCATTGCCACCCACCCCATCACCTCCACCCCACCCCCAGCTTCGTGAGGCCAGGAGCCATGCAGGGACTGACACCGCCCCCTCCCCCTGCTGCTGGAGACCAGGAACAGGGCAGAATACAATGGAGAATACAAGCCTTCTAGGAGACGGAGAGCAGGAGCATTGATGGATCTCCCCTCAGCAACACCACCTTCTGTGCCTGAGGAGACCCCACTCCCAGAAGAAGATCACCTATTCACCAAAGCGGTGGGCTTGAGGGCTGAGGCTGATTGACACTGAGATTGTAAGGACTGAACTGAACTCCAATAAACCCCAATGAAGATTAAAATAGCAAACCTAAACATTCACCGTGTCAAAAACACTGTGCAATGTGTAAATGCTTTTCAATACCTTGCCAAAGTCAAGGCAGACATGACTTTCATGCAGGAATGAGGGCTGCCACACCTCACAAACTATCAGAGGTGGTTGCAATGGTGGCCCTATAGGTTGTCTCTCTGTATGGTTGGGGAGGGGGAAAGGAATGTCATGTATCTGGGCTAGATATTTGTATGCCTCACCCATGTGAAGTGAGAGGCTGGCTGTCTTCCAGCAGCTCCTACTTGTTGCTGGCCACATCCAGACCAATCACTCTGGCCAGGACTTCAACTGCATTACTGATGCAGCTGGATGATCTGGCATTTCTGACAGCAGACTGGATCTCCAGACTCCTGATGGAGGCTGTTAAGGATCCACAGCTGTGTGACACCTTCAGCAACTCTGGAGGTGAAATATCGCCATAGCCCAGCTGGTTGAAAACAGATGGCTCAACCGAGTCTCGGATAGACTTAGGCCATCACTTCAGAACCACTGACATTATGCCAGTGTTCTTCTCTGACCATTGCCTCCTTCGTACCTCCTGTCACCACAGGAGGACCAGAAGGTGGGCAGGGGGACATGGAAGCTGAACATGAAATTGCTGACTCCAGAGAACATAAGAGTAACTAAAGGAGGAATATGGTGATTGGAGAACTGTAAAACTCTTTTTTTTTAATCCCCCAGTGAACTTGTGGGATACGACCAAGGTGAATATCAAGAAGTTCTTTATTCTCATGTGACTAAAGAACAAATAGAAGCAGAAGGAACTGCGTCCACTCCAGACTATCCTACAGCAACTCCTCCTGCAATCAAGAGTAGTGGATATGAGAGAGAAATTCCAAAAGGTGAAGAGCTGGCAAGCTGTGCTATTCACCTCAGAGTCCTCCGAAATCATCTTCCGATCCAGAGTCTGCATAGTGGAGCAGGCGAGATGTACTCACACTTTTTCTTCCAGAAGGTTCATAGAGAAAGCTCTGTGATCCACAGCCTTATGGAAGAGCATGGCTAATTCACATCCTCGCAGATGGGCATACAGAGATCAGCACATCCTTTTATGCCTATCTGTATGACACTAAGGCAACAGACAGAATGGCCTCGTAGAACTTCCTGTCCTCTATCAGAGAGGTCTTAGACAACAGCAAGTGGGAGAGTCTGGACCAGCTGACGGACTCCATCCGTTCCCTTTGGTCGAGTAAAAGTCTCAGAAGCGACGGCTTCCTGGGTGAGTTGCCCATGAATCTGGGGCTGGCTGGACATGGATCGGTTGAGAGTATATGATGCTATACTCCTGGCAGGCAGCATATCAGACTCAAATGAGGAAGGGCATCATCACCCTCATCTTCAAACAGAAGGGGAAAGAAAGAAGGTCGATGTCTCAAATTGGAGGCCCATATCATTGTTAAACAGGACTACAATCTTGTCCAAAGCCATCGCCAATAGAGTTGTCTGCCCTGGGGCAGGTATCCCTCCCAGATCAGACCTGCATGGTTCTGGGCAGGAAGATCTCTGCTGCTCAGAGATACCATTGCCTACATGCAGGATGGGGGCAGGGGTGGGGGTAGTGGACACTTGACTGGTAAGCTTTGACCAGGAGAAAATGGGTTTTGGGGAGGGAATCCAAAATTGAATTAAACAGCTCTACATGGACATCCATAGGTTCCAATCCATGGGTGGCAGTCAGATTGGTTGGCCATCGTGTCTGGCATCAAATCTTTGCTGAATTGATCAGGAAGAACAAGGGCATAAGAGGAGTAACGTTGCTAAGCAGTGGAAGGTACTCAGGTCAAAACCTCCCTGTATTTGGACAACATAGTCAACTTCTGTTCTGACAATCAGTCCACACACTGACAGCATCTGTGGCCATTTTGAGTTTGCATTGGGCATCAAGGTAAACCAGAAGAAGAACAAGGCAATGCTCTTCGGTAACTGGTCTGACCAGTCCACTATCCCTTCAGAGTCAGATCTGATCACCTGAAGGTATTGGAGATCTGGTTTGGAGGGGGCAAAGCGTGCAACAAAAATTGGTTGGAGTGTATTGCAAAGGTCCACTAGAAATTGAGTTTGTGGGCTGTTACTCCCTCTCAATAACAGGGAAGAACCTGGTCTTCAGATGCGAGGTGCTCTCGGAACTGCTGTACATAGCACAGGTGTGGCCTATTCCCTTCACCTCTGGTGGCCACCAGAGCAGTCTTCCGGTTTATATGGGGATCCAAGATGGAAAGGGTTCAACAGGGGCAAGGGTATACCCAACAAGACCATCATTATGATAAGGATCTTTGTGTGTGGCTGCATCAAGCTGTGTATGGAACCAAAGTATGAGCCCACCATGGGTGAAACATGCTGTGGTTCTATTTGTCCCAGGTGTTGTGAAAGATATGCCTGACTCTGTTGTAGTGCAATGTTCCAGTCAGTTGGACTTTGCCACACCACCCCACTTTGTGGAAAAGTTTTTCCAGACAAACACCTTTGACCACAAGTACATCAGGCATTGATTAGTACAGAACACCCTGCAGTCACAGAGATGAGGACTCAATGGATACAGTGGGTGGTTCCCTGAGCAGACCAGTCAGGTCATCTGGCACAATTCTTGAATCATCACCAAGGCTCACAAACAAGCATCAGGACGAAGCCTGGATGGCAGTGAGAAGAGCCCTCCCGGTCAGTTCATTCCTATGCAACAGGAACATCACCACCACATACATTGTCCCGAATATGACTATGGTGCAGTGGAGATATTTGCCCAATGTAGATTTGTTCAGAGTGTGTGGAGAACCATGTCCTTGTCATGGTTCATCCCCAGCAACATTGTGACAGGGGACTCTGATTTATGGGCTGTTCCTTGAATGCTCACAAAGTTAGACATCCAGAACTGCTGGAAGACCATCAACTTTGGTCTGCCCGGAACATCTCTATTACATGGAGATGTCAGTGAGGGAATGCTGCCGACTGGCACATTCCAGGCTTCAGGAGTACGCATAGATGGATGAACGAAGGCTTAGTGTAGGCAATGCATGGGCACTGTGTGGAAGGACCACAGTCTAGAGTCCTTCCATCACTGGGCATTGAGGGACTGAGAATGTGAAAAAGATCCTCAAATAACTGAACAATGAGTAAAAATAAGGTGCCACAGTGGTGGCAATGGTGTGAATATAGGGTGACTAGAGAGAGTATGTAACAATGATGGGAATGTATGGACATGACGCTAAGGGCACAAATAGACTTTGTGAAGTTTTCTTTTTGTAAATAATTTAATGTGAATAAATATTCTTGGAAAAAAAAGCAACTCTTCCTCTGCCAATATGTTGCCTAACCTGTATTTGGTGCTGTTTGCAGCATTTTATTTTGTTGCACTGGTGCCTCCACTCACGTAATCCCATCAGGTAGTTCAATCTGTGCTGTACCGAACAAGATACAGGTACCTTGTTTAAAAGGATGTGGGCCAAACACAGGCAAATGGGATAGCTCAGGTAGACAACTTGGTTGGCATGGTCAAGGTATGCAAAAGGCTTGTTTTTCTTGCTGTACGTTCTCTGACTTGTAGCAGTTTTGCAACATTCTCACAAGCCTCTAGTTGTCCTTTTTGAAGATTCTTTGATTTGAAGGCGAGACTGAACAATAACTAAAACTAGGAGTGTACGGGCGTACTTCATTACACATTGTCACTTGAAGGAACAGCCTGTAAATGACCTAACAAATACTCATGTTATTTTTATGCTCTCACCCATCCTCTGATCAGTTCAGGTTCTAGAAATGCACATTGCTTTCATTAGAACGCTGCATTATGTGGGTTTACCTTTGCACCCAGTCTCAGATCAAACAAGACACCAACTCTCCCAGTCATATGCCATAAATACTGTATATATTACACTTTCTTCCCCCCTCCCCTGCCAGAACCCCGTATTATTCTTCTCTTTGCTGTTTTTCCTGGCAGCCGAGACAACAGCAGTCAGAACATGCCTATCTGAGTGAGCCAGAAAATGATATGATAAAGGTGAAGTATATCTGACCCCTTTTCTCTGATTAACCAGATCCAGTTGATACCATTTATAATCACTCTTATCATAATACCTTATCATGTGTCAAGTGAAGAAAAAACTTCCCTGTGAAGATTTAAGGAAATACCAACTAATCCAAATTTTGGGAGTTGAATGAAATTATTTAGGAACTGTTCTATCAATACCTTGTTGAAATCGGTTTATCTTCCAACCATATAGATCTACCAACCTGATGACTTTCTTGTACTTCCTTCTAGAATCCTTGTCTAGACAAACCACCATGGATTTTCCACAGTTATCCTGGACTTTAATCTTTATATTAGATGCTTTGATCTTGACATTTCCAATCTGTAACAAATAGTTGTTCAATGTATTATTTGCTAAATAATCCCTGTTTATCAGCATAGAAATGTTGAAAGCTTGACACCATAATTATTAGAGAATAGTTTCAACTAAACTAGAAGTACCTTACAGAAGCTTATTGCTCTTTTTTGCCTCTCATGAATACTGGTAGAATTACTGTGGGGCACTCTGAAACGTTGGAAAGTCCACATGGAGTGCTAATGCCACCAGGGGATTTTTTGGGGTAGTTTTGCTGCTGAGATGCTCATTCAATGGGTAGCTCAGTCGTGATATTGTTGGGATCGTTTGGAAGCTTCCACACAGACATTGCAGGTCAAATGTGAGACAGTCATGGACCTTCAGATTAAAATCAAAGTCATGGCCATTGGCAAAGAAACTACTCCTATAAAGTCTTCTGGAGCACCACATTTTACTGGATCGTGATGAACAATGTGTTAACAGCCAACTAACACAGTCACACATTTGATGGTGTAATTTGTGGCCAAGTTCAGGTTCGGAGAGATTAAAAAAAAAGGACATGGGTTAAGGGTGAAATGGGAACTTTTTAAAGGGAACATTTGGAGGAACTTCATGCAGAGAGTGGTGAGAGTGTGGACCAAGATACTGGATGAATTTTGACATACAAGAAAAATTTGGACAGGTACATGGAGTATAGAGGGGATATGGTCTGGGTGCAGGTCAGTGGGATTAGGCAGAACAATTGTTCAGAACAGACTAGAAGGCCTGAAGGATCATTTCTGTGCTGTAGCTTTCTAAGGCCCTTGGATCCCAAGGTCACGTTGATTCTCATCATCCTTGCAGCAGGATCTTTCCAAGTAGTGTTAGGTCTGCATTGTTCATGAATGAGTGAGACAAACACCAGACTGAGTCGAAATCAGGGTTATTTGTTCTTTATTACCGGATTGTAACACTTGCGACTAACAAAGTTAGTCGGAGAATGCATTCTGCCGTTATCAGCAAAATGGTGATTTTTTATACCCTTGGATACATGCTTAGAACATCATCATATCATTACTTGTCCAATGACTAAAACTGTTGCTATCCTTTCCCTGCTAGCTTCCTGCCTCTCAATCCATCAATGTCTCTCTTATCTTGTAAGTACAAGGATGCATTCTGTTACTCCTTAGTACTGGGTGACTCCTTCTCCGGTCCCATCTCATGATGTTTTACCTAACAGGAGTACAAGGACACCTCCCCTTCTTGTTACTGCCCTGTACAGGGTAACTCCCTACACATTCCCATCTCATGATGTTTTACCTTACAGTAGCCACCCCATTCTCTGCTTTTTCTCCCACTTTCCTGTTCATTGCTGCATCAGACATATCTTTTCATTGCAAAAATGCATTCATTATTTTGTCTAATTTTATTTGAGAGAGGAACATATGCCATCTTGGGCTCTGAGTGCAGGTAGCTATCGACCATTCCGTGTTCATTGCATGAATTTTCTGATGAACAGGAAGGGTTTCCAGACCCACAATCTGCAGATTATTACAGGTCATCAGATGCATCTTCTCATGGAAAATATTCTGCTTCTGGAATGCATACTCATCTCCTTCATCTTGGGGACACCTGCATTGCCAGATTTTTTTAGCAACTCGAAATGCCTAGACAAGTGGATAAGGGAAATAAGCAAAACACTCTACTCCTACTTCCTCACACCATGGCCACTAGGCATAGATGAAAAAACAGCTATCTACAGTAAAACCCCTGGTATCTGGCACCTATCGGGATTGATAGATGTTGGATAAGTCTTTTTTCTGCTTGCTTGAGACATACCTGCATTAAGAATAAACAGTTTAAAGGACAAAAATACGATACCGTACTTACATGGAACAATCTTCACCTGCATGAATACTTATTTTAACGCACATTTTTTGGAAACATTTAACCATTACTGCATCTTCAGGTTCCTCCCCCTTTACGGAGCTGTCCAAAACCTGAACCACAACATTATAGATAATTACCCCCCCCCCCCAGCCCCTTGCTCAAGTTTTCAGATAAAGTCTCAGACTGGGGTGACTCTTGTTAAGTATGGAAAATGAGACATTTTAAGAGAGTCATCCAAGTGGCAAGCAGTATCAACCGGCCCTTCATCCTGGATGATGTCATTGCTGTTTCACCGAACTTTATTCAAACAGCTGCTATGAGCAAAGCACAACCAAGGCACTCCACTGGCTTAATATTTGTTCCCATTTTCACGAACAGTTTGTGTTACTTCAGAGAACATTTAATTTTACAATTTTAAACATTTATTAACCTATTATTTTATTCTTATTTATTTTAATTTTTTAATGTATTTCCTCAATTTTTTTTTTTGCTGATTGCTTGAGATTGCCAGTTGCTTGAATTCAAAAAAATGGATTTTACTGTACCTGCCTGACAGAGGGAACCTCATTAAGTTTTATGATGAAATGTTCTTACCTACACTGTGTGTATATACGCATGTGTGTTGGTGGGAGAAAGAGGATACAAACATGGAGACTGTTGTGTGCACCATCTTAGAATCTAAAGCCGAAATCCAGTGCCAAAAGTGAATCAAGTAACAAATGATCATGAGGTAAGTCTGAGAAGGCAGCAAAAGCAAGAAGGGCAGAGAATGTCTGCTCAGCATCCACTGTCATCCTCAGTTTAGCAGAGGATCAAGCATTGACCATTTCAGAAACAAGGGTCTCTCTCAGAGGTGATTTTCAGAAGTCTCCATTAATTAAAACCCCAGCACAAATCACATTGCGTTCCCTGGCATGATGAAGTACACAATACTCGTAGAAGGTAGAAAGTTCATGTTATTCTCTGCACATCCAGCTACACGGCAGCTGCACAGCAAAGTATCACCAGTTCTGTCAGGGATCACACAAGATTTGTTTTACTAATTTCAAGATGTAAACCATCCTTATTGCCAATTTGTCAATTTAAAAAAAAACCAGGGCATCAATTGAGTGTTTTCACAAGACATGCACAAATTCAGTACACCAGAAACGAGGGTAATCCCTTGCAGAAATAAAACCCCGGAATACAATACTCTGCCAATGTTGTCCACAACCTAGAACATAATTGTTTCCGAATATTTTTTCCTGAGTTGGTCATTCTTTCCTGAGGATTCCTTTCACGTTAATCCCTGATAAATAATTAATTTAATTCCAGAGATTAAGGTCACCAAACGCACTTTATACTGAATGTGGCTGTTTAAAATGAGGCTCAAGTTAGCTTGGTGATAAACAAAGGAAGGAAATCTTTTAATTTACAGTAATATACAACTGACACCTCGTGAAAGTGAAAGCATCTTCACTCTGTCTTCATCTATGACTGGCATCTCACAGTGACCAAACATTTCAATTCTGTTCTCTACTCCCACGCCTGTATGTCTGTCCGTGGACTCATGCACTGCCAAACCAGGGCCAACTGTATGTTAGAGGGACAGCACCTAATATTCTGTATGGGCACTCTTCAACCGCATGCTTTAACCAACTGCTCTAGTTTCTGCTCAACCACTCCCTCTCTTCCCTATTCCTCTCTCTTCTTTCTTCTGGCTTTCCACTCCCTTCCATCTTATTTAGAAAGGTCTCCACCCCCCACCTCCCCTTGTTTTCTCTTGTGCCCTCCCTCCCTTATCCACCCATTATCTCGTGACTGTGGGCCTATTCCTCCTCCTGCACCTCCCCCCCCCCCCCAACCATTTTATTCAGGTACCTGCCTACATTCTGCTCATACCTTGATGAACATTGGTTATATATCTTTATCTTTGCTATATCAAGTACAATGCTTGACCTCTGTTACTACTCCTTAAACTTACCGTTTGTCCAAGCTTTTTGTTACCTGTCCATCTGTCTCCTTATGTGGCTTGGCCTCATGTTTTATTTTATGATATTACTATGAAGTTATTTTATTTTTCACCTCATAGGTTAATTTTGATTTTTTTTAAATAACACTGAGTAAATAACATTGCAATAATTTGCACTTACCAAAGATGTTTTTCCAGATAGGTTTGTCTTACTTGTCACCTCTGATATGCTTACATCCAGACAGACAAGGTCTGCAAAACAAAAGTGCATTGCACACTGAGGCTAAAAAATTAAATGGCTTCAGAATTTTTTTTTTTGATTGTTATATATGTCAGCAAAACTCCTTTTCTAACACTGTATCACACAATCTGCCAGACATCCCATGATTCTACAATATTTCCAATTTATGTAATGATATAAATTTGTCAAATACCGTTCAATGAACAATGGCCATATAGTCTGGTTAAACTAATAATTAGCCCTTCCAAATCTAATAATTCTGTCCTAATATTTATCAACATTATGTCATGATAGATTGATTTATTTCTCTGATGTTCCAAGCACATTTCCAAATTTAAAGGTTTGTAAATGATGTTAATGTTATAAATTATGATCACATATCTAAAGCTCAGACAGTCATTAGCTCGATCAAGCAGATATATTTTTCTCCTTTGCATGGTGGGGGAAGACATACACAAGTTGGCATGACCTGAACCAGAAACCAACCTGAACCAGGAAACCTACCAGTACCTGAAGTTCCCTCTGTAATTATTAAATAGTCATTCACTTTTTAGTATTTTTTTTTATTGTCCTTACATTGCTCAAGACTATTCAGAGAATGACAAAAGTAACATATATTTGCTAGTAAATAGTTCTTCTAAAGGTAAATGCAGAATAAAACCATCATAGACAGTTTTTTTGTGTCACAATTGCCATATCCAACATGTATTTACACCTGTCCATTCAAACCAGTGTATTTCTTTCACCTGAGAATTACTGGAATGGGCAAAGAGGTGGCAGATGTACAAACATGCAAACATACATATTAGTAGAAGCAATAGATGGGAACTCTATTTTTTAGATGGGGAGAAAAATCAAAATTCTGAAGTGCAAATGGACTTGGGAGTTGTAATGCAGGATACCATATCCTGAAGGTTACCTCCAAGTTGTCGGCAGTGAAGGAACCGAATGCAATGTTGGTGCCATTCTAGAGGAATGGCATATAAGTGCAGGGATACAAGTTTGAGACTCTAGGCACTAGTGAGACCTCACTTCAGTACGGTGTATTTCGCCTTATTTGAGAAAAGACGTGCTTGTTTTGTAGAGGGTTCAGAGAAGATTTACTAAAATGTTATCACGAATGAAAGGTTTAGCATATGAGAAATATTTATTGGCTCTTGGACTGTACTCAGAGTACAGAAGGATTATGTGGGGAGGGGGGGAACCTCAAAAAGACATTTTGAATGCCTGGACAGAATAGATAAAGGCAAGTTTGTTTCCCATTAGGGGGCGGGGGGGGGGGTCTTCGACAAGAGGGCACAACTTCAAGATAAAAGGCCGTCAATTTAAAACAGAGATGTTGAAAAATTTCTTCAGCTAGACGAGGGTCGTGAGTCTGTGGAATTTATTGCCACTGGCGGCTATGAAAGCAAGGTTGTTGGTGTTTTTAAGGCAGAGATTAACAGGTATTTGATTAGTCCAGGATGGAGGGGGGGTGTTAGGGGAGAAAGGCCAGGGAGTGGAGTTGAGTGGAAGGATGGATCAGCTCATGATAGAATGGCAGAGCAGACTCAGTGGGCTGATGGGACCTACTTGTGACCTTGTGGAATACAGCAATCATAACTCGCCATTTAATATTTCATTTCACAGTTTAATGAGGGTCAGTGGACACCCAAAATCTAACCTTATAAATAACTGATTACACTGGACAACAAAAATTTTGCTTCCTGAGCACTGCCAGAATTAAATGATCTAGTCAGGGACTTAAGTTTGTCAAAAGCAAAAGCAGAACCTTTTGGTTCAAGAGTGCAAGAATAGGGTTTGCGGTCACCAGGTATGAAAGTTCTTTCGGAGCAGTCAAGAACATTTGACAAACTTCTTTACACAGGTTGACAACCTCTGTTTTTGCACTGACATTGACTTGTTGCCATGACCCAAAACAATGACGTCTTTTTACAGATACAACAAAGTTAAGCCTAAAAGCTGTCCTGTTACACAATGACAATGTTTATCCTTCAATACATATTGACTATGCAGTACCATAACCATATAATCATTTACGGAGCGGAAACAGGCCATGTTGGCCTTTCGAGTCCGCACCGGTTCTAACGTTTCCTAATACTATAAAACTTTTTTTTTTAAATATTTTTTATTGCAAACTACATGTATAGTTTTACATTTAAATTCATATTTTCAAAGGTAAATTAACATCTACGTGTGAAAGAACATGATAACATGGAACTGTTGTTAAAACACATACAGTACAAGTACAATTGAAATATTTTAGTGTCCTTAAGGTATTGGCACTACTGCTAGGAATGTAGCTTGGATATACCAAGTACTGTTGTTTCATTTGTGAATGGGACAGCCATGCTAAGGAATTACATTACATTAAAAAGCACTGCCCATCCTGTAAGCATTTGGTTCCAGGTCAGAAAAGTGTGACACATAATTAACTTGTCAACCCAACAAAGATATTTCTGCCTCTTCATGTAAAACTCATATTGTTGACAAATTTTGTGAAAGCAAAGTACAAGGAAGGTGATGGATTTAGCTATTTGAGACAGATGTTTCCAAGAATAACTGATGCCAGATTGAGGAAGAAATTTTTGTTGCTCCACAAATCAGACATGGTATTAATGACAGGTGGTTCGAAGATCTGCTAGTGAGACTGGAGAAAATAGCATGGAAGGCATTTAAAGATGTTGTTGAGAATTTTCTTTGCAACAACAGAGCACCAAACGACATCCAGCTTATTGACAATATGCTTCAGCATACAAAACTGTAAAGTGCAACATGTCGTTGAAAATTCTCCTCTTCCCTGCTGGTCCTGGTGCAGTCAGTGATGAACATGACAAAAGATTTTACCAGGACATTGCAACCATGGCAACTATTATCCATCAATGTTTAGCGATGAATGTTGCACACTGATAGGAGATATGAGAGGCATCATATGCTGAGTACAAATGAAAATCAACAGCAAAACATTTTTTGTTCAGTTGAACTAACGCAATGTGTCAGCATTATTGTGCTATTAAATACACTATATTCAATAAAAATAATTTAATGTTTCTGCAACTTCCTATGTGATACAGCAAATCTGAAATTATCTTTTGTGTTCAGTTTGAAGTTGTCTATCATAATCCCCAGGAATCAAACCTTTTTTTTTAAAAAAAAATTGTTGTCCAGTGTTAATGATTCCTACTAAGCAAAATATTAACTTATATTAACAGATCGCCCCCAACGCTAATGCTAAGGAGGTGATCTGGGAACTTTATGGGGCTATAAATGAACTGCAGACCGCACAGCCTGACGGGCTGATTATTATCACTGGGGATTTCAACCAGACAAACCACAAGTCAAGGCTACCTAAATTCTATCAGTATGTAGACTTTACTATGAGAGGGGCGAACACATTGGACCTTGTGTATCTATTTCCAACGCTTATCAGGCAGAGCCCTATCCCCACATTGGATACTCGGACCACATCACTATAATGCTAATCCCATCTTACAGTCTGCTTCTCAGATGCTCCAGACCAACTCTGAAACATGTTAAAACTTGGCCAGCCAACTTCAAGACTGCTTTGATCACACTGACTGGCTCATGTTCAAGGAACCAGCAACCGATGGCGACTGCATCAATCTGGAGGAGTATATGGTATCAGTGACCAGCTACATTATTAAGTGTACTGACGATGCCACTGTGCCAAAGACCATCATTACTCTAATCAGAAGCCATGGATGACTGCGAAGGTGCGTGTGCTGCTCAGGAACTAAGACGCTGCCTTCAGAGTGGATGACAAGGTAGCCTAGCTATTGCAAGAGCCAAGCTGTCTAAGGCCATCAAGGAAGTAAAGTGTGCACCTGCCCAGTGCATGCATAATCACTTCCTGGACAGCAAGGAGGTGCGACATATGTGGAAGGGCATCCAAGACATCACTAACCACAGAACTACATCTGCCTGTGCTGGTGATGCCTCCCTCCCAGATGGACTGAACAACTTCTATATGCAGTTGAGGTGAAAAATAACATGGTGGCAAAGAAGACCACTTCTTCTCCAAATGATCAGGTGCTGTGTCTTGCAGTGGCCAATGTGAAGAGAGAGTTAGGCAAGGTCAACCCACGAAAAGCTGCTGGACAGGATAACACCCCCAAAGTGGTGCTCAGGGGATATGTGGCTCAGCTAACAGATGTTCTCACCAACATCTTTAACATCTCCCTGAGAAACACTGTTGTCCCTACGTGCTTCAAAGCTGCCACCATTCTCCCCATGTTCATGTGGGTTTCCTCTGGGTGCATTGGTTTCCTCCCACCCTTCAAAACATACGGGGATTGTAGTTAATTGGGTGTATTTAGGTGGTACGGACTCATGGATCAGAAGGGCTTGTGTCCGTGCTGTCTGTCTAAATTTATAAAAAAACAAAAAAGCCCTGAAATATACAGAGATCCAACAACATGTAATGTGCAACAGGATGGCACTTCCAAAAATTTGGATCATGTATACATGGCCTATGGGTGACATAGGCCACTTACCTTTTCTAATATCAGAACTGGCTGCCTGAACCTCAGCCTACTCCTAACAACCAATCCTAAGAACATTCACTCCCATCTGACCATCCTGTGATGCTTTTCCAATATTCAGACCTATAGTTTCCCTTAGTTTCTCTGACTGAGTGTAGAAAGGAAGGTCTTTGACAGAGTCAGTCCTCATCTTAAGAGCATAACGTCTTAGAAGTTGGTTGATACAGAATGTTTCAGTAGCAGATCGTCAAACCTATTGCTTCACTGCTACTGACTGTTTCATGTACCTTAACAGTAAACTACAAGTGCAGAGGTCTATTTTTTTTTAAATGCAAAACCACTAAGTATCAATGTTACTTCATTTCCTTGAACTGGATGCATTCCTCTTTGGTACCAAGTGGGGCACTGGCATTGAACAAGATGCAGCTCAATCTTGTTCTCTTAACTCAAAATGTAAGTGGCATTATTAGGAAGTAGTTGAAGAAAACAATCATTTAAAAATAAGCTAAATTCTAAAGGAAATACTCGGAGTATCTAAAAAAGGAGCACGAGGACTTAACTATTTGCACATACAACATTCATTACCTGTAAATCAAGACATCACATCTGCTAAAGAATTCATGACATACCTTCAGTACTTGTTGATGGAATTGTTTTTATCACTAAGCCAATGCAATGACTTGCAAGTTGTTTTGTGCATTCCCTGTTGCTCAATGCAATCTATAATGGCAATAGATAGACAATTTTGAATGTCCAGTGACTATAAACACCTTCCATAAGCAATAACAACCATGGATATGAAATAAAGATTTTTTTTCCTATACCAAAAAAATCAGTTTGCCAGCCATTTACAAAACCTGTAAAGGAAACTTCAGTTGTCACTGTCAATATAAATATGAATTTATAAATATGAAAAATAAAAATACCAAATTGAATTTATTTATGAATGTTAAATAATTTCAATGTTTTATTCTAACTCAAGAGTATTTATTAAAAAAAATTAAAATCCAGAAGCTGAGGGAATAAAACCTGTGGAATTCCAAAATTCTTTTACAAGCGCTCCCCTATTTACGATGGTCCAACTTGCGATTTTTCCAAGTTACAATGGTTCAAATCTGTACTTTCAATTTCAAATTCCGATCTGTTCCTGCCCTCGATATATGGGACGCAGGAATTACTTTCCTCATTCAACATATATATAACAATAGGGGATCACCACTGATTTGTCACAGGGCTCCAATCAATGAACCTCCACTGCCATTCTCTTCCACCAAGTCAATTTTGTATCCAATTTGCTAGTTTACCCTAGTTCCCATGTAATAATATCTCACAGGCAGTCTCACATATGGTACCTCATCAAAAGCTTTTTTAAAGACCATGTAGAAAATATCTTTCACCCTGCTCTCAATCCTTCTATTCACATCATGAAACAACTCAATCAAATTCATGACACATAATTTCCAAGACACGCAAGCCTCTCCAAATATAGATCTTATTTCTCAAAATCCCCTACAGCAACTTTCCCACAATGACCTGTAGATCCAAGGGTGATCCAGTAAACCCATGTTAAGGCACAACTTTAGCCACCCTCCAGTCTTCTAAAGCATTATCCATGTCTAGGTAAGAGACAAAAATCTCTGCCAAGGCCCTAGCTATTTCTTCCCTTGTTTTCCACAGTATTCCTAGATCCACCTGGTCATGCCATGGGAATTTATCCAACTCTATGTGGCACGAGGTACAAAAGGTGAATAGCCCTCAATCTACACCTCCCTTTTAGTAATGTCAATATGTTTCAGGACCACAAGGAGGGTTTGAAGAGATTTAAGGGTGAAAGTAATGGCATGCAGTAAACCAGTGGATGGAGTGACTCAGCTGGTCAGGGAGTTTCTATGGAGTGAAATGGTCAGTCAACATTTTGGGTCAGGATCCTTTCTTGAGAGTTATTAACACATGTAATGCAGTTCCATAATTTCACTAATTATACACATCTTCAAACTTCTTCAAATCATAAGATCACATCGAACTTTCTCCAGGTTAAAGGAAAAGCTATGGGTACCCGCATGGGCTCCAGCTCTGTCTCCCTTTTTGTTGGCTACATGGAGCAATCCATTCTACAATCCTATTCAGGCAAGGTCCCTCAACTCTTCCTTCACTACATCGATGACTACTTTGGTGCTACCTCATGTACCCATGATGAGCTTGATTATTTCATCCACTTTGCTGCCAAATTCCACCCCCAAATCAAATTCACTTGCTCCATCTCTAGCAACACTCTACCTTTCTTCGATCTCTGTCTCCAATTCAGGAGACAAACTCTCATGGACATCTTCAAACCCATCAACTCCCACAGCTACCTCGACTACACCTCTGTTCTCTGTAAGGATCCATTCCATTCTCTCAATTCCTCCATCTCCATCACATCTGCACCCAAGATGAGGAATTCCATGCCAGATCATCAGAGATGTCCTTCAAACAACGTGGCTTTCCCTCTTCCTCTATCAATTTGGCATTCACCTGGATATCCTCCTTTACCTGCACATCTGCCCTGGCCCTCTCCACCCCCAAGCGCAACAAGGACAGGATTCCTGTCCTTGCTTACCACCTCATCAGCCTCTGCATCCAACAAATCCTCCTCCACTAATTCCACCACCTACTACATGATCCCACCATATATTCCCCTCTCCACGGACCACTCCCTCTGTGACTCCCTTGTCCACTCCTCCCTTCCCACCAATTGTCCCCTTGGGACCTATCCCTGTGATTGCAAGAGTTGATCCATGTGCCCACACCTCCTTCCTCAGCACTCAAACAGTCCTACCAAGTGAAGCAACATTTCACTTTTTTAAAAAAAATATTTTATTTTTGATTTTTTCCAAAAATGATGCATAGTAACATTTTAAATATTAAATATATTAAACTTTTTCTCACAAACAAAAACAAAACTGTCCCTCCCTTCCTACCCCGCCCCCATACATAGAGATCTGTTCACCATCAGATCTATAGAGTACAATTAGAGAAACTATGTTTTTGTATATATAATTATTTTATCTTTTTTCCTTTTTATTACTGTATCTGAGCCTCCATGTGATCCAGATATGGCTGCCAGACCTTTGTCATATTTGTTCTTTAAATTATATGTGAATTTTTTCCATAGTTCATCGTGCTATAAGTAGAAGGGAGTCAGACTTCCAAGTGATCGTGATACATTTTTTTGCTACTGCCAGTGCTATTTTTATAAATGAAATTTGATATTTGGTCAATTTGTTGCTTATTTCCATAAAATTACCTGATAGGTGTAGTTCTTGGTCACCTGTGAAGGTCACTCCTGTTATCCTGCAATTTTTTACCAAAATGGCCTCACCTTCATGCACAACTACATAGCAAGTAGAAAAGTTCCTATCTTAATCCCACATCTGAAACATCTCTGAAATTCCAGCTTTTGATCTGTGTAACTTTTTGTAGGGTAAGATATAATTGGTGTAAAAAATTATACTGAATCAATCCATATCTTGCATATATAATTGATGTCATGCTGTCCTTAGATCAATTTGACTAGTTTCCTTCTGGAATTGCCACTCCCCCCCAAGTACGACTCCCATCTTTCTCTTGACCTCTGCAACCCTGGTTTTGTACTTGCGCTCTGGAGAGCATAGTACATTTTTGTTATGAATTTGGGTGTATTGCCTATCCAAACCGATCGTTCTGTTTCACTAATTTCATTTGGGGTCAGCGTTGGTCCCCATCTTTCCCTTAAGAACGATCTAAGTGGGAGAAAAGAGAAGAAGGTCACATTTGTCTCATTTGCGTTTTAATTGTTCAAAGGACATAAGAGTTCCTTCTGTGTAAGTCCTTAATATATCTTATGCCTTTGTCATACCACAAATTTAATAATCTATTGCCTATGTTTATAGGCAATAACACATTTTTACACAGTGGTGCTTTTATGGATATCCCTACATTTTTTTCCTATACATTCATTAATTTCTTGCCACTTTCTTCTATCTAATAAAATGGGATTATCCATCTTTTTCTTTAGTGATTTGACACTCCATTTATAGATAAAATTATTTGCTTCCCCCTCCTTCACTGAGTACATTCCCATTTGAACCCAAGATGGGGGATTTTCTTTAGTGAAGAAAGCTGCAAGAAATTTAGCCTGTGCAGCTAGGTAATATTTTTTGAAATCTGGGAGGCATCATTTCACTTGTGAATCTGCAGGAGTCATCTACTGCATCTGATGCTCCTGCTGTGGTCTCTACATCGGAGAGACTGGACACAGACTTGAAGGTTGCTTTGTTGAGCACCTTGGCTCTGTCCGCCACAATAGTGTAGATTTCCCAGTGACCACCCATTTCATTTCTCAATCCCAATCCGTTGCTTGCATGTCTGTCCATGGTCTCAAGCACTGCCAGACTGAGACCACCCATAAATTGGAGGAACAACACCTCATCTTCTGACTGGACATCCTCCAACCAGATGGCATTAATATCAACTTCTCTGGCTTTTGTTAAATTCCACCCCACCCCTCTCTCCAGTGCCTGCCTCCTTTTGCATGGACATGATAAATTACACCTAGATCCTTATCACATCCAATTAACACCTTTTGTTGGTTTGGGTTTTTCCCCTATTTGATTTCTGAGACTTTCTGATAGATTTTGCTTCTGGCCTTTCTGTTATTTGCTTGAAGAAGTGCCCATTGGCAAAATATCAGCAATACATATAACCATTTACAAAGCGGAAACAGGGCATGTCGGCCTTTCGAGTCCGCACCGGTTCACTAGAACAACTCCACTAGATCAATCCTCTCATTCTCCGCCAATATCCCTCCAACCCCCTCACCTCCATGTACACATCAACCTTCTCTTAAATGACAGAAGGGACCCTGCCGCAACTATCTCTTCGGAAGAACATTCCATTCTACCACCACTCTCTGAGTGAAGAAGCATCCTCTAATATTTCTCCTAAAGTTTTGCCCTCTTACCCTTAACTCATGGCCTCTTGTTCCAAGCTTCCCTGCTCTCAGGGGAATGAGTCTGTGTATGTCTAGTCTATCTATTCCTTTCATAATTTTAAATACTCCATCAAGTCCCCTCTCAATCGTCTACATTCCAATGAATAGAATCCCAGTGTCCTTAATCTCTCCCTGTAATCCAGATGCTGTAATCTTTAGGCTATTTCAGATAGCCCAAAAGTTGAGGTAAAGGTGGATAAACTCCGCCAAAATGCATAATCACCTACCTTTCTGAATGTGCGGAGGCTGTCTCCGAGCTGCATATTCCAACCCCTCTCTGAGGGGGATCATCTCCGTAGCGCAGCCCTCTGTCGATCAATCTGAATGTACAGCCATGCTAAGCGGCTATTTAGGAGTGGGCTGATGATGCCATCATCCCGCGACCCATCTCACCACTCACCCCTCTCCCTCCAAGTCAGGGGCCCTGGGGAGCCCTCGGGGCAGTGGGAGCTGTCAGCGGGGACTGTTGGGGCAGTCGGGACAGCAGGGACTGGCCACACTGGGCTGCTTCGGCCTTCAGGGCCGCTCTCTGCAGCTCAAAATGCAGCTGGAACTGTTCTGAGAACCATAGAGCGGTTTCAGCTGCGTGGGGGATTATGGGTAGGGAAGACCGCCATTGCTCTGCCACGTATTTATGATGGGTGACACTATGGCTCCAGTCGCCCCACCTCCGTCAGATCTGGAGGGTGCTATGAGGCGCCTCTGGATATGAATAGGATGCTGGAGCAGCCTTTTAAGGCTGCTGTGTGAAAGGTAAGTTCCCATTTTTCCATCCGCTCTGTAGCTGGTCTCAAGGCGGAGGCCTTTTGTCTCCTCTAGATGCTGAATAAACCCGCTGAGTTCCTCCTGCATTTCGATCTTTTTACCGAATTCACATCAATTTAGTGATACTGCCTTTATACATGAAGCAATATACTTGATGCAGCATAAATATGAACGAATATTTTAGCATACATAGCCAAGGACAAATCTCTACCCTGTTGGTTTTCATCAAAGCAGTACAGCTTAGGAACAGACCCTTTGACCTTTTTATCTTTGCAAATCAAACTAAAAATCTGCTGCTTGCACCTGGTAGATATCCTTCTTTGGTAATTTCACTTTCTGTCAGAAATAGTACAAGATACAAGGATATTTTGACTCTTACTTTCTGGGAAGTAACCTCAATTTGTCCACCAATTCCTTCATACACTCCCCTCTTTCGCACAATTGTGGCTTCTGCAAGAGGAAAGTAAAATGTTTCTCATTATCAGTGTATGTAACTGAACTGTCACTGAAGAGGTAACTATGCTTAGAGTTTTCAGCTAAGGAGCACATTGGCAAACTTTGCATTTGTTTACAATGTAGGTTTGATTTGAAAATTAGCACATTTTAAGTATTTAATTTCACCACCCCCCTCCCCCACCCGATTAAAAGTATTAAAGATTTTTTTTAGGAATACTGAGATTTAAATTTCTAAAGATAAAGATAAGATTAGAAGAAAAAAATGAGTTGGTTTAATTTGACATGAATTCCTTTGGTATTTCTGTCATGATGCATCTTTATGCAGAGTTTCCTCTTTCACTCCCAGCACACAGATCCTGTTTAAAAGACATCCTAACCGTTGCACTGGCCTTTCCAAATACTAGCCAGGGTGCTTGAGAAGCCCCCACCCTACCCATTGTCTATGATGTGGAGGAGGTTACGATATAACATCCCATCCAAATACTGGCACCCTAAACAATGTAGCATTCCATTTGGTGCCGCACTTGTGTATGTACGTTGTGATTTACAAGCTCACATTTCTGGGGTGGGATGAGTACCTCTGACTGAGTTGCATGAATATTCCCATTGGAGCTATAGATGACATTATATTGCAATTATGAAAAAAATAATGGGCTCTGATCAAAACTGAACCATCATTGTGAGTGGAACTGCAAATGATGCTTCACTGGAGTCTCACAGCTCCAGTGACCCAGATTTATCATAGAATCACTCAGCATAGAAAGAGACCATGTTGACCATGGGTGTCGTCCGGAATTAATCCCATCACCCAGGATCCGTGATCAAGACTACTGACACCGTCTGCTTGAAGCATGCACATACTGTCCCCAAGGCAGTGCAGGTTTTTCTGGGATTCTCCGGTGTACTTCCACATCCCAAAGATGTGGTGGTCGATGAATTGACAAATTATCCTAGTGTGGACAACTGGCAAAAGAACCTAAATGAAGTTGGTGTGCATATATGAAAGAATACACGCAGTTACATGGAAAACAAAGAGGGGGAATGAAACAGAGACCTAGCATGGACACTGTGCTGAATAGCTTCTGCATGTGTCTTAATATGCAAGCAAATGACCATTTAGCCATGAAAGAATAATCCCCTTTGTATGCTTTTTACCAACATTTGCCACATATTTAGTAGCAGTTGCTTCATGTTGAGTGGTTAGCTTATAGAATCGTGAAAGAGATAGTTTGATAACATTTTTGAAAGAACTGTTTTAAGTTTATTCATAGTGCACCAGCTTTTAAGTTGATGTACCAAATTACGTAAATTTCCTAATAGTGTAACGTGTTTTATTCACTTCCCGGCACTCCAGACAAAACAATAGTTTGATAATGTTTGAAAAATTGATAAAGTTTGAATGCAAACTTAAAGCAAAGTTGTTAATTATGAAGCACAATGAAAATGGCTTGTACCTAAATTTAGAACTACCACTTGATGATTCAGTAATATGAATCCACTTTGATAATTGCACTACACCAATTATCTGACTCTTTCCCCGCCCCCCAGACAAGTAACTTACCTTTTGCACACTTCTGGAGTTCTGGAAACTCTGCTTCAAGCTGAACAAGAAAAACATCATCCACAATTTCATCAGTTTTATCTGAAAAGGTAAGCTGTGGCACAGAAGGAGAAGTAAATTATTACAAATAACATTTATCTGAGATTTTATCATATGGGTTTGACTAACTAAACTGATATCAGTAATGGCACCTGTGAAACTACTGAAAATTCAGCTAGCTCACTAATGTCCTTTGGAGAAAGAATCAGTCATCCTTATTTGGCATGGACTATGTGTGCCTTAAGTCCCAAAGTAGTTGTCTCTGAACCAACCTCTCAAATTTGCCTGGAAAGCATGGGAATTCTGGCTCACCACTTTGTAAATGGGAAAGATCACACAAGTCCAAAAAGACTTAGTCTGATTTCCTCCCTGCTGTGTAGTAATTTTATGCTCTGATCAGGCCTGTGATTGAGAAGACTTTTTTTTAAGCAGATATAGTTATGTAACAGTTGTCTGGAAGGTGACAACAATCTGCTGTGATGTACTCAGCAGATTGAGTCGTATCAGTGGGGGATAAAGAATGGCCAATGTTTTGGACTCTTCATCAAAACTTGAAAGGTGACATCAATTGAAATTGAGGCTCTGCTGCCTCAAAAGGTAATCAGCAATTAACGGTCCTCACCATTTTCTTGACTATAGGAGCAAAAGTTCACACGAGTTAAAACAACTCACAGAATTCAAACCCAAATTTCCACGCTCCAATGAGTGCTCAACCATTTAAAAACAACATTTTAATAAGACTGGAAATCTCATTCTACATCCACCTTAACTGTTAAATGTTTTGGTTAATTTAACAGAAATGCAATTTTGCCATTATAACAATGGTTGGAATATGTCACTTGAAATTAAAAGTCATACCTTTACACTGTAGATCTGAAAGCAAACAGGCTGACATCCCATTCGTATATAATATGACAAAACATCCACAATAAATGGATATGTACTAGATTTTGGTCCAGACGTTGTTGACTGTGAAAAGCATTTCAAGCTTGTTAACTTAACTGGCTAGACATACAAATCTGATTCTTCATTTGATTGGGTTAATGCTTAGAAATCAAAATGATTTCACCCAAATTATATTTAACCAGTTAATTGGAAGGGGTTTGAACTATTTGGGTGTTGCAGATAAGCTTACTTAGCCATTACTTGTATTACATCATTTTTAAAAAATATTTTATTTATGATTTTCCAAACAAACTCAAACAGTTATTAATCTATCAATATTATTGTTGACAACATCAATATTGATTACAGTTTACAATTATCAGTTCTATACAGGATTTTCTGTAGAGCTCAAGCTTTTTCTATCCCCCTTCCCTCCCCCCCTTATCCCCTCCACATTTAAGAAAAACACTTAACCAAGCACAGTCACACACAACATACATCAGGGGTTTATGGGTTTGTCACGTCATGGCAGCCACGCTCAGACGGTTTTATTTTTCTTGACTTTTTCCAGGTTGGGATGGGATGGGACCCTCCACCAATTGAGGGGTAGGTGGGGAGGGCAGAGCCGGCGAGGCACGATGGTCCACATTATAATTGTACTCCTATGAAGTACAATTGGTTGCCAAATTTTCAAGAAAATGTTGTATTTTTTCCTTAATTTTAAGTAAATTTCTCCAGCATGCAATGCACAAGCAGGAGTCGGACTTCCAGGTAGCCGCAGTGCATTTCCTGGCCATTGCCAATGCAGTCATTACAAATTGAATTTGAAATTTGGACAGGTTCATTGTAAGTCTTATGTCCATTTTGTTTCCCAACTGGAACAGCTCTGGGTCCTGTGAGAATTCTTTACTTGAATTTTACTGAATTCTTCAGCTTCCTTTGTATTGTTTTACTGAGAATTATATTGAGACATGTACCTCCATTTTGTGCACCAAAATAAATGACGTGGTAATGAGCATTTGTAATAAATTTGTACCAAGCTTGTCACTGTAATCAACTCAAACTGGCTTTTATTTCATCGCCACTCTAATACAATTCCCAAGAATGCTGCTTTATCTACTGTAACAGCCACATATTATTGTCTGATCTATACAGTCATCACAAAATCATAATTACACCAGTCACCAAGTAACAAGCAAGTACCAAATGTGACAATGGTCCTTACTTGCTTAAAAATGCCCTACTTAGTTGATCAAAACTTGGCTGAATGGTGCTCCAACAACAACCTTGCACTCAGTGTCACCAAAATTAAAGTGATGACTTTTGACTTCCAGAAAGGAAAGCCAGGGGTGTACAATCCAGTGATCATTGGGGGATCGGAGGTGGAGAGGGTAAGCAAATTTAAGTTCTTGGGAGTCACTATCTTGGAGGACCTTTCCTGGATCCATCACACCAATGGCATCGTGAAGAAAGCACGTCAGTGCCTCTACTTCCTCAGGAGTTTGCAGAGGTCTGGTATGACACTAGAAACTCTGGCAAATTTCTACAGAGGTGTGGGGGAAAGTGTGCTGACCGGCTACATCACGGTGTGGTATGGGAACACCAATACACCAAAAGATAGTGGACACAGCCCAGGACATCACAAGCAAAACCCTCCCCACTATTGAGTACATCTACAGGGAACACTGCCATTGGATGGTAGCAGCGATCGTCAAAGACTCACACCACCCAGGTCACCTCTGTTCTCACTGCTGTCATCAGAAAAAAGGGACAGGTGCCACAAGCTTCACATTACCAGGTACAAGAACAGCTGCTACCCTTCTACCATCAGACTCCTCAATGATAAACTCAATCAGAGACTCATTTAAGGACTCGAGTGCACTTTATTGATTTTTCTTTTTTATTCTCTCAGTTCATTTACATTCAGTGTCTACAATTCTTTGTTTGTTTACATGTTTACGCTGTGCACAATTTATTTTTGCCCTACCAATTAGTGGTAATTCTGCCATGCCCGCAGTAAAAAGAATCTCAGGGTTGTATGTGATGTCATACATGTACTCTGATAATAAATCTGAAAACTTGCATACATTTACAATGTTTTACAGAGATTTATATTGTTGGGGGTTGGGGTTACAGATTCATTATGCTATTGACTCACTCATTAACCAACTCACCATCCAATAAACAATAAAAGGAGTGAGAAGGTGTGCAAGCCATCTTTCTATAAATTTATAAACAGAACATTGAGTACCAATGGAAACAAGAAATTCTGAAGATACCAATTTGGATGAGGAGGACATTATTTTCACAAACCTTGTCTATTAATCTTCTTTCTATTGCTGTTACTTATCTATGTTCACAATGCAATGAAATAGGCATGAAATATTAACTCTCCTTACCATTTTCGCCAGTTCAGGTATCATATTGCGCAGACTGTTGATGTTGCTGTTGTACCATGGATCCATGCTACCCAGGTACCTGGACAGCTCACAAGAAAGGTCAGATTGTTGTAAATGGTTGATCTAAAAATGAAATACAAAAGTTTTCACTATTTACCAATAACAAGGCTTGATAGTGCATCTAAATTTTCAACGTGACATTAGTAACTTGGTCATCTGGTATTGAAGGACTCAAGCCCTGAAACATTGGTTGTGACCCTTTATCTTCAGCAAGTCCCCACTGTTTCACCTGCTGCATTTCTTCTGTATTGTGTTTTTAACTCTAGTCCACATCATCTGTTCTGCACTGTCTGTCGTATTTCTTCAAAGCCAAAATACTTCATGCAAATTGGGATAGTTCTTATATTTATAAGCATGTAATAATATTGGCCCAATCATATGCAGAATCATTGATGTTCCCCACCATTTTGGATGAAGCTGTTAGCAGTGCCTGGTCACTGAATGTACCAGTTAAACATGGAAATTCAAAAGGTTCTGAGGGCAATACTCTGATCGTCCAAAGGCTATGCTGTTAAGGTCCTGACACCAAAAAAAATCTTTGAGAAATCACAGAATATTTGCAAACATTAACACTGCTTATGCCCTATTCTTGCTTTTAAAATCCTTTGAAAGAGTTAAGCTTCGTTGAGTATGTAAATGAGATTTTAAACAGAACAACAAATGGCACGGTTAGTCCAGCAGATGTTGTTACAGTACCAGTGACTAGGGATCGAATCCAGCACTGTCTGTAAGGAGTTTGTACGTTCTCCCCGTGTCTCCATGGGTTTCCTCCAGCCCTTCAAAACATACTGGGGTTGTAGGTCAATTGGGTGGCATGGGCTCATGGGCCGAAAGGGCTGCTTACCGTGCTGAATGCCTAAATTTAAAAAAATTCAAAACTAAGGCATATTCACGGCTAAACCTTCTGGCCCAAATGAAGGACCTGGACATTTGGTGTCCAACATCCAAACTATTTCCAAATTCCAGAGCTTTAAAAAAAATTAGAGTCTATTTTTAAACCTATTTTAAGTGATATATGAGTGTCCAATATATTTGTGATTTGGGGAATATTTTCAAATAACAGTAGAAAATTCCAAGCAAAATATTAGAGTTGGCACTTGTGTAATATGCTTGTAATGGGGATTGGCACGCACATACACTAATGTCAAACATGTCAAATTCTCATTTAACATCCACTTGCACAAAATTCTACCACACCTGCAAAAAAAATTGAGGCAGATATTGTTTGGACAATTGAGACCCAGTACATCACAGGGTATCCAAAGACATCGTCTTACAGGTATGTGCCTTCTCTAACTTTCCTCATTGTGGTTGTCTTTTTAATCACCACCATTCCCTCTCTATTAATATCCTCATCTCATGAAGCTCAAGCTTTCCATGAGCATTCTAGCCACCTGCCCCCTTTGCCTCCGTGAGTGACCCCTCAACTAGCTTTGTCATACAGCAGGGTAGACCAACGTGTAGGCAAGCGATAGCAAATGGGAACTCGCTCACCCATGTTCACCAAAAGACTGCAGCAATTTAGGAAAGCTGCTCACCATTGCCTTCATTCAGCCAATTCAGAAATGGACAGTAAATGCCAGACTTTCCAGGGATACACTGAATCTGAACATTAAACAATTAACAATTCTTCAAAATGCATTTAAACTTGCTGAGAGTTAACTATAGTGTTCACATGCAGTTTGGAGGAACCTATAATTTCTAATTAGCAATGATTAGAATTGTTATTTCTCCCACAACTACTATTTCAAGAAGTACTGGGAAATAGCGGGCAGACACACCTGCTCCACAGTCACAGGGCACTGCTTCTCATTTGTTACAGGAATGTAGTAGAACAGCAGATTTAGTTTTGCAGTCAGAATACCTCTTCTTGCTTCTCTTTTCCTGAGTAAAACGATTAAAATAAAATGGATTAATTAAAAATTAATTTACTGAAATTAAAGATTAATTTCAGTAAATACCTCAAGGAGTGAAAAGCCTTTGCTAATCTTCCCAAAATGCAGTCATTTCCAATGACTACTACCCGGGCAGTATTGGGCTTTTGTTGTTTTATACTGAACGACATCACATTGCAACCAAACTTCCGATGAAGATTCATAGCGTTGCCCGTTGCAGTATTGTCATAAATTTCTGGAAAAAATAAGGCATTTCCTAAATCACAGCTTCTTTTCTTCACACAGCCTTTTCTGCAGAGCTTGGTTTGATCTCTTTCGCTGAACTTCGAAGGTGGGGTGTCATTCCCCACAGTGGGATCCCCACAGTCTCTAACTATGCCACTATCTGTTGACAAAACGGACAATCTCATTTGCTCAGCATTGTGACCATCTGTTGTCTCACTCATCTCAGAAGTGTCTGAGTCACTGTTCATTAAATCCTGGCTTCCATCAAGCTGATTTTTAACAAACTGCACCAGTTCCTTCCCTGCAAAGGAACAAAACAACATTAGCAGGAGTTTTTTTTAAAAAAAAACTTTCATAAACGTTTACTTTTATCAGGAGATTTTATATGTTTTATCAACTTCAATAACTAGCAAGTAAACTTCATTGGTGTGTACCACCTGTATACAAGTGAAGCAAATGTAACTCTCACTAAATTCATTTCGGTGACTTCCTTAAACTGAAAAACTAGTATAATTATTTGAGATAACAGCAACTAGAGTCCCAAAGTTTGCCTAATTTTCACTCCATTGCAGACCTCTACAAGAGGTGGTGTTTTAAGAAAGCAGCCTCTATCCTCAAGGACCCCCCCCCCCCCACCCCCAGGCCATGCCCTCTTCACTCTGCTACCATCGGGGAAAAGGTACAGGAGCCTGAAAATGAACGCTTAGTGGCACAAGGACAGCTTCTTCCCCTCCAGCATCAGGTTTCTGAATGAACAATGAACCACAGACATTAACTCACTTTTTCTCTTTATCTTGCCCTATTTCTATTTATTTTGAAAATTGGTAATTGTAGAAAGGTTTTCACGGTGAAGCTGCTGCAAAAGAATGAATTTTGTGACATGTTTGTGACAATAAATTCTGATTCAGGTGCAGCTTGTGCATGCTTTTGAATTTCTCAAGACAAAATAATGTAGTCCATACTTTATCTTGGGAGGAGTTGGTAGGGGTTCGCAACTGGTATTGTATCTGGCTTTTTTTGCCAGGGTGCTGTAAAGTAAAATGCTGTAGCAGGAGCTTCAACATTATTAACCTACAGATTGGCAGAAACTTCTAATCCAAGAGCATTCTGCACTCAGATAGCAAAGCTGAGGCCATTTTTCAATTTGACCTTTAGTCTGGAATTTTGATTCGGGGCACGTCGAGGGTCCCACGAAGGACACATTAATGGATCACTACGGCTCAGGTTCAATGACGCTCAAGATTGAATTAGCTTCACGCATAAAGGAAGGCTATCCTTCATTCATGTAATGCAGCACTGCAAAGAATACAAAAGAAATCAATGAGTTCCAGTGTTTGGAGAGTTGTGAAGGAGAGGACTGTGTTGATTGTTAGAAATGAATGTGAAGGGGAAAGGTGGGGGGAGTATTGTAGGTTTGAGAAAGAGTCTGGTGTGGGCCATTGATGGTGGAGGAGATTGCAAGTGGTGGCTCCGGTGGGGTTTGCAAAGTCGAGAGCTATGCCATTAGTCAGAGGCAGGAAATGCGTTAGGTTCCCAACACTGAGCTGTGTCCTGTTTAGTCAATTCCACTTTAAATTGTGCAACCACAGAGCAAGCTGTATTATAAAATATTGGTTACTGGCAACCTAGCCAATAATTGTTGCACTTCAATCTGACCTAATTTCTCTTATCAGTATTCTAATCTTCATTAGAAAAGAAACTTCCTGCACATCCAATGGTAAACCCTTTGGACTCCAGCGATTATTAATCTTTCTTAATATGTGCTTCAGACTGGATCCATGGGTAAACTATAGTACGAATACTAGTATGAACCAGCTGGTGATCCATTAGGTTAAAAAAACCAGTCCCAATAAACACGGAGTATATGCTCTTGCGGAGTCCAACAGGTTAAGGTTTTCATCTCAGCATTATGAAGAAGTCAATTAAGTTTCCAGTGAACAAAAGTTCTTTTTTTATAAAAACCCACGTATAGCATGGAAACAGGCCCTTTTGGCCCACAAGCCCATGCCACCCATTTACACTCGCACTATGTTTTTGAATGGTGGGAGGAAACCAGATTACCCGAAGGAAACCGATGCAGGCATATGGAGAAATACAAGCTCCTTACATAACAGCGCCAGATTCAAACCCTGGTTTTCTTTCAGACAGGACAGAAAAAATAACACCTTACGACCCAGTTTTGGGGCAAAACAGTTACTTCAGTACCAGAACATAGGAACCAGAGCATCATGGTCTCATTATCCCCTTATTAAAGACAGATGACCAAAAGTGGTAGTTTTATATCAATCAAAAGAAAGGCCTGCAATATACAAAACAAAAGTTAAGGATGTGTGTTTGCTAATGCAATACACGTTAGTGAGTGCATGAATGAAGAGATGGAGAAACCCTGTGTTGTCTTGATTAACTTTTATACAATTCAGACAGCTAATTTTAGTGGGATAATGAGCATGCCTTTACATGAAGGTTTTGAAAACAGATAAAGGCAAAAATTCCTCAGTGTAGTATTGAATATTTCGGTATCAAAGAAAGAAACCAGATTTTCCGTCTGTGCAGTGAGCAAAATCTAATTTACTTCATTGGATGTCAGGTTATATGGCATGGGCTATAAATTAGTCTTATTGGCGATGTTTCTGCAGCATCCATTCCTGCAATATGCTGCAGCAGTTGGGGTATTATATGGCTGTGTTGTATTTCCTCCATGCCTCTGAATCATTTGGAGGTGCAGAGCCAGTGGGAAATCACTTTCCACAAATTTGATCTCAGAGGACTCTCATTAAGTATTTCAAACCCAACAGTTTTAGAATATGAGAGAAGCGCCCATTGAACAATGCCATCATTTAGATAAATAGATAAAACATATTTCTTTCCAGTGTTAGTCATTTTTTTTGTATCACGCAAATTTAGTCTCGAAGCAGGTGGCACAATCGGTAGATTAAAGTAATATGTTTATATAATTGGTTCGTTAATTTTCAGAAACTTCAACAAGTCGCACCATAGGAAATACAACATAGGCATCTAATGGGGATAAGATCATTTTAATGATCAATCTTGAGATATCCTAACATTCCCCCAAAGCATCATCTAGTAGTATTTGCCCCACATGATTTCTTGACACAGAAGAAACAGTACCATATATGACATTTGTTCCATGTGTTTATAGGTGTGCATAGATTTCATGAAAATTCTCCAAGACATTCTTTTCATCAACTTGAACCTTGTGTTCCTTTGATCAACACCCACTATTTTATGTAAATTAAAATTTCTTCTTTACTCTAAAATACCGTTTCATCCTTTCAATATCTCTTCTATGCAGGAGAGCACAAGTTCTCTAATTTATTGTCATCACTCATTTACTTGACTTTAGAACTTAGCAGACACGTAGCTTTCCTTGCACAACTATATAAAGTCACAGCACATGAACAGGGCTTGTTGGCTCACCAAGTCTGCACCAACCATTAACTTCCTGTTGGTTACAGGGAAAGTAACCATCAAGCTTGCAAACTATCGTAGGCTTGCTTGTGAAGTGATTTTATGCTTTATTGAGGGCTATGGTAAAATTATATATAAATATGTAATTCTTCTGACAGTACGTGCAATTTTTTGGCATGTAGTTTAGCTTATATGCGAATATATACTGTGAATGTGTCTATTTATAAAATTGGTCTGAAAATGGCCCACTGTAAGGAACAATGAAACAAAAATTGTCGAAGCAATCAAGTACTATGTGTGGTGAGAGAAATATTTTAGGTTAATAAAAAGTGAAGGCTCCATTTCATTCTCTCCCCACTGTTGATATAGTTGGTGTTTTTTGTTTTGTTTTGAATTTCCAGAATCTGGAATTTCTTGTTTCAAATATGAGGAAACAAGTTTTTTTTTCATTTGGGCTAAAGAGGGAAGAAGATATACCAATCAGATTGAGTTCCTGATGTTGTTTGCTGTTAAATTTAGTTGGTTTCTTCCAATACTGACCAGACAATGTAACAGGAAATAGTGGTTATTTCAATCTGTGAGCTGTTTAAAAACTCAATGATCAAAACAATTTAATTTACTACTGCATTTATCCCAACCTATCGCTGATTAGGTTGCCATGTGATCCTATTCAAATTTCTAATATTGTCTGCCAGTGATGTCCTCCTGGGGAAAAAATCCAAAGCATTTTCTTTTGTTTACGGATTATTCTCTGAGTATTGTGGCATTTGGAATTGGCACAGCTTCTTTTTGATTATTGCAATGAATCACTTTTTTACAAGGTACATTAAAGACATTCTGGTCTCAGCCAAATTATACTCACAAAGGAGGTCATCTTCTTTCCACATAAAAAAACTCATATCTGGATTTGGCAGGAGAATGTTCTGGAGCTTTTCATTTGAAGGAGCCACTAAAATACACCAATTGAAAGAAAACTTGCTCAGTATTCAATGTCCCAAGACAAGAAATTTCAAAACCTTTGTGTGACTAATTGTTCTGTGGATTTGCATTATATAAAATTCTCTCTTTGGAGTAATGATTGTAAAAACTTAACACATTTTAATGGACAGACCTTCATTTAATCCATGGGTAAGATGTGTACATTATAGGAAACCTCAGTATTTAATGCTCATTCCTTATTTTTCTTGAACTGAATGGCCCATGGACCATTTCTAACTGCAGTTAAGCAACAAACACATAGCTATGAATCTGGAATCATATTGGACCAAGTCAGGATAGCAGATCTTATTCTCTAGAGGAAAATATTTTCTTGAACTTAATTCAGAAAAGAATAGTAGCTTTTACTTCATTGACATCAGACGAGCACCAATTCATATGCAATGGGTACAGGACATGATGTTTTGCTTGAGTTTGGAGAAAATTAGATATAACATTAAAGAGATCAAGATTGAATTTGACATGGACCATTATCACAATTTGAATACATAGGCAGGGGTGCTCTGGGGATTTCCTGTTCAATGTCCAGGAGCTGAGACTCAATTCTTTACATATTATTCGTTGGTGACCATGATTAGTGGGAGGGGTAGGATTATAATTTGGGGGAGGGGGGGTCCTTTTTCATTTAAAAAAAAATTTCCATTATAAGTAGAAGAGATTCATTCAATTAGAATGAACAATTAGAATTAATATTCAACAATGAATATGCCACAATATTAGATTATGAGGCAAAGTTTTTAATAAGGGAATATCTGCTTTATTCGAGCATTGTGTACAAGACAATGTATAAATCACATGATTGATATTCTGTATGCATTATATAAAAATTACATGACTAATATGTTTCTATCTATCAAATCTAAACATATTTTAAGAATCTCTTTAGGGCATTGGGCAGCTAGTTATGCTTTTAGAACAATCCAGTCAATCATGGTTTTTAAATTGAAGTTTTCTTCCAGATTATTGTAATTAGCTGAATTAAAATGGCCCTGCTGCCAGTGAAGGCTATGACCTCTTGTCTCAGAATCATTAATCCTGTCATTTAGAGCATACATCATTGAACCATAGAAGATTACAGCACAGAAAGAAGCCCTTTGACCCTTCCAGTTTTCTGTCTAGAGCGCCACTGACTTTCACCCAGTCCAAAGCCTTCCATGCCTCTTCCACCCATGTACCTAATCAAATTCTTCTTACATGTTAAAATTGAGCCTGCATTCACCACTTCAGCTGGCCGCTCGTTCCACACTCCCATCACTCTCTGTGTGAAGAGGTTCCCTTTAATGTTCCCCCTAAACACTTCCCCTGTTCAGATATGTAACTAAACAATTATTAATCCTGACATACCTTGTTGTGAAGAGCTAATTATGTTCTCGTAAAGTTGTTGCAACTTGCTACTGTGTATCCTGTGGGCTGTAGTAACTTCCTCTGAAGAAAAATATGACTGTTCGGTGACTGCAACCACTTCTTGGAAATAGTGCTCAATCTCTTTATAAGGTTTATTCTGTGAAGCAATGCTATTAATAGTCAGTGGAGTCAAGTCATGTTAATATTTAAATCACAACAACCTAATTAATACTGCACTAGAACTTACTCACTAAGATTCAATCAAGTCATAAGGATTGAAATGTAGCTTTGAAGTCTGGTGCAGGTCATAGTTTGCTTCCCTTCTTATCATCAAGGTGCATGAAATGGAGAAAATAACTCAGAATTGTTCCACACCGTTTGAGGTGTGAACGTAATTGATGTACATGACCTTCAGAAAAAAACCCACACCAGAGCATAAAAATTTAATTCTCGTGACGTACAGTGATCTAGCATATCTTAATTTTTTTTTTAATTTCAGGACTAGAAACCAATTAAATGTGCTTAGAAGTCAGAACATGATGTGAGGGTCTAAAATGGGATCAAGTCAATTAGCATTTTATGAACAGTTTAATCCTTGTAAAATTAAATATTTATTTTGTAAAGTTTAATTATAAACCACAAAATGAAAGAAAAATATTTAGTTTTCAGTGTCAATTAATCCAAAAAGAAAATCTCAAGTTTTGTCTGGAAATGTTTGGTGAATCTTGGTAAACTTTATACAGCATTTTAAATTAACACTGCCACATTCATAAATATTCTGTACATATTATGGAGTCAATAGAAATAAAATAATGCTCCAAAATTCATTGGCAATGTTGAGCTGCCTGCCATCAATTCATCATTCACACAATTCTACATATGCATGATTTGAAATGCCCCCCACTCTCTCACACACAACGCCTTTCCTGCAGAAGCCAGCTTTATTCTAATCCGAGATGGCCTCTGTGCTGCATAAAAGGTCAGATTTTAAATGGGTATGACATGGTTCAATATTCCTTTATTTTTTAAAATCCTGCTTCATTTGAAGACTGCACTTGATTCTTTGTGTTCAGAACCACAAGTGATTCATTAATATACATTTTATGAGGTTTTTTTTTAAACTTGCCATTTAACTTTGACAGAAGAGCTACAAAATTTTTGGTCAAAAGACATGACCACCTCTTCACAACTATTAGGGCAAATGAAAATTTCCCATTGCATCAGATTTATTTATCTGTGTGGCTGCATGATTCCATTGTCCAATATTTAAGTTAACATTAACAGTTAAATAATGTTTAAAGAACTAGTATTTTGAAATCCCCTGTGGGATTTATCAGCTGAATACCAGGATTTATTTGCCCACCATACTTACCTGCAAGGCTGCATCCAATTTGCTGACGTCACAGTTCTCTCCCAGTGTTGCTTGGATGCTGTGCTTTACAACATGACTCAGCTGAATACCAGGATTTATTTGCCCACCATACTTACCTGCAAGGCTGCATCCAATTTGCTGACGTCACAGTTCTCTCCCAGTGTTGCTTGGATGCTGTGCTTTACAACATGACTCATATTATCGGCAGATGTGTCATTTTGGCTCACAGATTGGATCTCATTGTAAAGTGCCTTGATGACTTCTTCAGACATAAGATCAGGATCAGCAAAGATGAAAATCCTGACCAAGAAAAGTAGACACAGTTTATCAAATAATTTCAATGACGTTTGCTAGAAGCTACTTGTCAGTTTGTTCGCTATATTCCAGAAGGAGCTGGACATAGCCGTGTTGGTTAAAGGGATCAAGGGGTGTGAAGAATAAGCAGGAATAGGGTGCTGAAATTATAAGAAAAGCCATGGACATATCAAATGATGGAGGAAACTCAAGGGGCTCCTGCTCTTGTTTTCTTTACTTCCATGATCCTATTCCTTCATGGGGTAATGTCACTCGAAAAAAATTGCTCGATTTTTAAAAAAATTATAAGGGCAAGGGTTAGAACAAGAGTAGGCCTAATGTCCGGTCTGCCATACAATAAGATCTTGGCCGATTCTTCTACCTCAGCAAGACTTCACTCTAGATTTCCTTAATCATCAAAAATCTGTTGACATCTGATGGCAGGCATGTCAGGAAGGTGAGAATCAATAGCCCCATTCACATTGGCACTTTGTCTCAGTAATTAACCGCCAATACACCGGTTAATGTGCCAGTGTGAATGCTTGTCAATCAGCATGCAGACGTTAGATCACCCTGGAGATGGACTGCCTAGATAGGGTACATAATCCCCGGGGCGATCTGATGCCTGCATGCCAATTAGCGCATCATGAAAGGGACTGGGCTATCCTGGGACAATTTAGTGGCACGTGGATGATGTATTTGCACGAGTGGGTACATTGTGAATCAGTCTCCTGAAGATGTCAGAGGAGGTTCTCAGGACAGGGCCAACCTCTCCCCAGTCCTTCATTAGTTCAGCCGTAAAATAAAGTGGTTTCAAACTGGGGGATAGGGAGGTGTTGGAGCTCCTCTCAGAATGTTTACAGAAGGCGCCCTCCTTTCATTTAAAGGGCATAGTTAAAGATGGCCTATTATATCAAAGATCGCAGGCAGGCTCAGAGACTTCATCACAGAAGTAGCAATACAGAAACAAGTGCAATGCTTCCTCAGAATGCAGTCAAAAGATTTCCCAGAGGATATTGCATATTCAGTAATAACTCCCTTTTGGAAGCCCAAGGGTTTGGATGCTTTGCTCTTCAAAAAGTTCTATTAACAACGTGACCTCGCCAAAGTCACTGAAGGAGTAAACTCTTTACTCTTAGGCACATCTCTGCCTCTTCTCTGGAGAATGCCAAATCTCTGCCTGTAACTCTCCAGTACATGTATGTACTGTTTTAAACAAAGGTTGCACGACTATTATGAGCACAGAAACCTCTGAAACAGAGCACCAGTGCCATGCTCAGTGGACCAGTAACTTGTTTTTCTAATTTATTTTTCATGTTTAGGGCATCACTACGTAGTCTGAATCAGGTAAAGATGGCAGATTTCCTACCATAAAGACAATTGATGAACCAGTGGGATTTTATAACAAAAATCCAGTCATTTTTTTGCGGGCATTATTATTAACACCAGTTGTTCTCCAAATCGCAGTTCTATGATGGGATTTGATCTCAGGCCTCCAGATCGATAGTCCAGGAACTCCATGGATATTTAATTTCATAAGTAAATTGATTCTCTTTCACCATAGTTATTTTATTGTACTTACTTTTCTCGGTGTGAAAAGGTGTCATTTTTTAGCCCTTGTTCTGAAATAATTATCCTTTGGTACAAAAAACCTGCAATGTAATGAACTTTAATTAGATTGCGAAGCATTGTTATTGCTGGTGCATTGAAATACATTATAATTTCGTTTTACTCAGTTTTTTTCTGCCCATCACAGCTGGTGATTTCATATTTAAAGACTATATAAATTCTTAAACATCTTTCATAAAACCAAATCATTTTTCAAAAATCCCCAAACTTATGTGTATTGCTTGTCTCTATGTGCGTTATGTCTGGTTGTGTGTCTGAATGTTTTTTCACCAAGGACCGTAGAATGCTGTATTATTGGATTATACTTGTGCAATCAGATGACAATAAACTTGACACAAAACAATCTTATTTTGTTTGCATCATGTCATCATTTCTAGCAAATGTACTTTCATAATTCATGGTTAGAATTTTTTTTAAACTAATCAGAAGAATGTGTTTGGAATTTTCAAGAAATGGTACATTTCGTACATCACAGTTCATTGCAAAAGTATATTTCACTATCCAGACTAGAGATTCAAGATTGATGCATCTTGACATGGATCAGATGGAGTTTCTTGACTGCTATTATAAGTCCATTCATTCAGGCAGGAGGGAGCAGATAGTAAATTATTCAATGCAGGAGTTGGATATACTCCTGTAACCACAGAACTGAAGTGCCTGATCCAGTTAGATTTCTGGGAAAGATGAGTCTTGGATGCAAATGATGAAAAAAAAAACAAATCACACTGCTTTTAAGGGTAGCCATTGTGTGGCATACATGTTATTTGCTGCCCATTAATCCAGCCATGACTTCTGTTTCGTCTTTCTGCACAGGGTGTAAATTACTTCATGATGTGGGAAATTGTGAATGGAACTGAACATCATGCAATCTTCTGCAAACATACCCATTATTGCCTTTAAGATGGAGCAAAGGTTATTAATAAAGCAGTGATGATGCTTGGTTCTAGACCATTATTCTGCAACATTAATTATCATGGTTCACTATTCATTTATCCACATACCCGGTGCTTTTCTTTCGGCCTTCAACATGTCTGTGCATTGATGTCCAATTGTGCCGTAGGGTTTGGGGAATGATAGGAGCCCTTTGCAAAATTGATATGCCTCTTCATAAAGATTATCAGGAAGATATGCAGCCTGGAAAATGAAGTAGTTCATGACAATGGAATACTGTATTTCCTACCAATGTTATGAAAAAAAACTCTTTGGCATCATTCCACTTTTGATACTTGATGAGAAGCAACTTAAACTCACCAACAGTACAGTTCCCAGTAAACTGTAAACACAAGAGGTTACCTAATGTTACCCGAAAAGAGAGCTGTTGCAAGGTTCCTTTCTAAAAGGGCATAAAGCTGAAGTCACTCCCTAGCCCCAGCTCCATCGACTGGGACTCTTTCCAGGAGAACCAGCCTGCTGTTTGTGGGCCTTTATGGAAGCCCAGCAAGCAGAGCAAATATCCAGGTATCTCCATGTGTGGGAGTGTAAAAACTGAAGCAAAACCACAGGCTTTGTGACTGTTGATTCTACACTGCATTGAGAAATGGTTTTCCCAAGGTGTATCAATAATTTATCTTACATAGACATTTTCATATGTAATAGAAAATCTCTGCCACAAAGTTCTTTTTTTTTTAAACTTTATTTAAGATTTTATAACATGAATAACATATAGAATTACATTAAAAAAAATTAAGAACAAAATAATAAAATTACAATACAGTATCAGTAATCTAAATAAACTATACCCTCCCCAATAATTATTACACATTAATAACCCAATCTGCCACAAAGTTCATTGCAAAGCTCAAGGTGAAACCATGAGAGTTTTAAAAAAAAGGAAACATAATGAAATTGAAAGGTGGCTATTGACATGAAGTGATTTATATGCTACATCTATATTATCATATCTCTCCGCTCCACTTCCACCTGGGATTCTCTCGTCCACTCATCCCTTTGCCACTGGTCGACCGCTACGTGCCTACCCCTCTTTCTTCTCTTTGGCTTGGCTTTGCGGACGAAGATTTATGGAGGGGGTAAATGTCCACGTCAGCTGCAGGCTCGATTGTGGCTGACAAGTCCGATGCGGGACAGGCAGACACGGTTGCAGGGGATAATTGGTTGGTTGGGGTTGGGTGTTGGGTTTTTCCTCCTTTGTCTTTTGTCAGTGAGGTGGGCTCTGCGGTCTTCTTCAAAGGAGGTTGCTGCCCGCCGAACTGTGAGGCGCCAAGATGCACAGTTTGAGGCGATATCAGCCCACTGGCGGTGGTCAATGTGGCAGGCACCAAGAGATTTCTTTAGGCAGTCCTTGTACCTCTTCTTTGGTGCACCTCTGTCACGGTGGCCAGTGGAGAGCTCGCCATATAACACGATCTTGGGAAGGCGATGGTCCTCCATTCTGGAGACGTGACCCACCCAGCGCAGCTGGATCTTCAGCAGGATGGACTCGATGCTGTCGGCCTCTGCCATCTCGAGTACTTCGATGTTAGGGATGAAGTCACTCCAATGAATGTTGAGGATGGAGCGGAGACAACGCTGGTGGAAGCATTCTAGGAGCCGTAGGTGATGCCGGTAGAGGACCCATGATTCGGAGCCGAACAGGATTGTGGGTATGACAACGGCTCTGTATACGCTTATCTTTGTGAGGTTTTCAGTTGGTTGTTTTTCCAGACTCTTTTGTGTAGTCTTCCAAAGGCGCTATTTGCCTTGGCGAGTCTGTTGTCTATCTCGTTGTCGATCCTTGCATCTGATGAAATGGTGCAGCCGAGATAGGTAAACTGGTTGACCGTTTTGAGTTTTGTGTGCCCAATGGAGATGTGGGGGGGCTGGTAGTCATGGTGGGGAGCTGGCTGATGGAGGACCTCCGTTTTCTTCAGGCTGACTTCCAGGCCAAACATTTTGGCAGTTTCCACAAAACAGTAACTGGAAGAAATACTACATTTTTGTCTGCACCTCCTCCCTGACCACCATTCTCCACATTAGTAAGACTGGACGCAGAATAGGAGATTGGTCCGTTGACCACCTTCACTCTGTCTAGTGCAATAGCAAAAACTTCCCAGTGATCAATCATTTTAATTCCACACATCATTCCTACACCAACATGTCTGTTTATTGCCTCATGCACTACCCAACCGGAACACCTTATATTCTATCTGGGCACTCTCCAACCAGATGGCATTAACATTGACTTCCAGTTTCTTTAAACTCCTCCCATGTCTCTCTCTCCTTATCCCTCAGACTCCTTCCCTCTACCTTCCACCCACTCAGAGATCTACCCTCCCCACTATCACCTCACAGCTTTTTTTCCTCATACACTCCCACCTGTATCCACCCATGATCAGTTGGCTATGCTCCTGCCCCTTCCTCCCTCCTCTCCCACCTTCCACCTTCCCCCCTCCCCACCCCCCCCCCCCCCCCCTCCAAGCTCACCTGCCAGATTTTTTGCTCATTCCTTGATGAAGGTCATCAATATTTGAGGGAAAAAAATATTGGTTACCCTTTAGTTCCTCAAGATGCTGCGTGATCTACTGAGTTCCTTTAGTACTTGTGTATTGCGCAATACGTTTATTTTAAGGTTTGCATATTCTGAGCTCTAAATTGGTCGACAGCAGAGTATGATCGTGAAACACAAGGAGCATAAATAAGGGCTTTATTTAAAAGTTTCTACTCAGATGCCTCCATAACACAGTTATGCATATGGAACATCAGTGCTAACGTGCTTTTTGTCATATGCTATACCAATGCTTCACATTACTAACAGGATTAGTATTTCTACATCAGCATCAAAAAAATGTTTGAGAATATTTCAGAAGATTAAGAAATGTTTTGTTCAACTTTCAAATTCTGCCCTCCAGTATTCATTTTTAGGAGGTTCACTTGATCAGCTTACTTGTTTTGAAAAATTAGACACCTTCAGTTTCAACAACCACAGCAGATGGCAAGAGGAGTGGCAGAATTCTCCTGGCACTCTACCAAAATGGGCATTTCAAATTTAATATCAAATCAACTGCCATTTCCCCCACCCCCCGAGAAAGAACAATGTAAGGAGTTGATTTAGTTTCTGCTGCACACTTTTTCCAGAGTCACCAATCCACCATAGCCAAACACAACTACATTTTCTTTAATCTTGAACATATTCCATTGTCAGAAGGCTAATTTTCACTGTAGCATCTACCCTCCAGTCAAAAGGTTGTGTACGCAAGCCAAAATACAAGGACTTGAACACAATCCTGTGTAATCAAATTGCTTGGTTCAAAATAGCAAAATGAGTGGTGATTTTTCACCCACAATTTTGACAAAGTTAAGAATTTTTTTTCAATCTGCCCATTCTATGAAGGATTTGTATCTGCCCCGCTTTAATCAACATTTACAAAGGGCCAGCTTCCTTTTACTTGTTTCTGATATTGTGATGTAGGTTTTGAAAGTGCACTGTCTTTTTTTCTTGTTCTAACGTAATTCTAGCCCAATAAACATCAAAACCCAACAAGCTTAGAATCGATAGACATAACTTGTTTGTACAGGGAAACTAGGGCACTTTTTAAAAAAAATGAAAACTTGCATTATATCTACATGAATGACAATTTTTCATCCACTGTAATCTCACTTTGTTCAGATGATACATCAAGAGAAGAGTACAAACCTTGAAAATAGTCAGTAATACTGTTTGTACTGAAGAACCTTGATGTATTATAACTTTTTGGGTTGAACTGTGTTGTCAGCAGTTCCAAAAGGCACCAACACGATTTCATCACCTCCAGGTAAATAAGCCCCAGACCCATTCTAAGTCAGGTGTTTGTTGAATGACCTGATGCCATGACTCCACCCCCATCACTGAATTCCTTGACGGATCTGGGATACCCAGTATTACACAAGGGAATATTTTGAATTACATGCTTTAATGCATTTTATTGTCAGATATTTTAACAGATTTTGTGCAATTCTTTTATTATCTAAAGCAATTTGAACATCAGGCTCATTTAAGAAATATTGCAGAGTTTTGCCCAACTTGAGCATTACCACTGCTGAAGCCTTGACAACCCTCACCAGATATATCCATGGTGATGATGGAGGAAATTAGTTTTTTCAGTCCTCCAAAGTACAAAGAATCATGGGAGCAGAATTGTAAGCAGCTCAATACTGCTCATATTTTTTTGAGCGCAAAATTTCAATATGTTTAGTTTTTCTGTCAATTTGATGATTCCACTAAGCAGTGAGACAAATTGCTTTCTGGAATATTGCTTAAGTTTTTCAGGACTTATTCTTTGAGCCTGATGAAAAGTTGTTGACCTATTCTGTCGTGGACCCAAATCTAGAAGACGGTCCTTTCAATGTTGTTTTTCAGATATACATTGAGAAGACCATTCTTTTATTCATTGGAGTTACACAACCTAACATGGCATCACTCTGAGGTGAGTACATATGGGCCAAACACAGGCATGGGACAAGCTCAAATCGATAATTTGGTCACTATGGATGAGTTGGGCCTTGGGGCCCATTTCCATGGTGCATAACCCAATGATATTTTACTATCTATTTCCAAAATAAATTCTTAATTGGTGAGTAAAACCATAAGTATAAACATGCCATACTTGTATCCAAAATGACCAAATTTCAAGTTGTGACATGGACCAGTAAATAAATCTTTAAAACAGTATCTTGTGTTTATGTTGGTCTATTAATTCAAGGAGTATGGACTCACCACTAATAATTAAAACAAACATCTGTGCCAAATACAAAATATCAAGTCAAACATTTTTTGCTTCTCTTATTCTGTAAAGAAATGCTCACCACTGGTCTTTCTGTACCCACCTGAATAATAGCATACATTAAGATATTCAGTAAAGGTAAAATATAGGGCTTTTTGTGTCTCTTGGCCTGTTCAGAAAAAAAACCAGTCATTTTGATACGAATCAATTTATTAAATATAATTTTAATAGAAACTAAAGGTAAATTTCAGCTAAGACACCGTTATATCAGAATAAAATAACTCTGTTTTCACTTAATAACCCCTATCTGAAAGTTTGGGAATCGAAAGGTATTAAGTTAGTCGAAGATTGTTTTGAAGCCATTATGTTTCTTTCTTTTACTTGGATTAGAGAAAAATTTGGGATAGCATCAAGCTCTTTATTTGCTTATTATCAATTCTGGGCATTATTTTCTATCAGTATTTTGGAAGGGATTTGGTTTTACCTGGACAAACTAAATTTGAGAAATTAATTGTGGATAATGGGAAGAAAGGGTTCATTTCTGAAATGTATGCATTGTTGCAGGAAAAGATGTTCAAGGTTGATTTATATAAAACAAAGGATAAATGGGAGAAGGACATCTATTATATTATCTCAGGAGGAATGGACGACTATGTGTGTAGACAGGTGTCACAAAATTAATTAATGTTAGATATAGCTTAGTTAACTATAATTTTTTTTACATCAGTTATATTTTGACTCCTGAGAAGTTGAAAAAACATGGTTTTAGTTCTTCAGATTTGTGTTTTCATTGTGGAAGACAGATGGGGACTTTTTTTACATTCAGTATGGACATATGAAAACGTTAATCCCTTTTGGGAAAAAATTATTAAGTTTTTGGAAGATTTGTTCAAGTTCGAATTGCAACTTGATCCGTTATTGTGTTTATTCGGTTATACTAATACATTAACGACGGGTTTACGATTAGATAAATTCCAAATTGCATTTATACGTCTGGGGTTAGCGGTAGCTCGAAAATGTTTTGCTGTTACATGGTAAAATGATATTGAATTGACTATACAAAGATGGCATAATGAACTAAAATCGTGTCATTACTTAGAAAAGATAACTTATAATTTATGAAATAATTATCCCTTTTTTTCAAAACGTTGACTTTATACTTGAAATGTATGGGTGTAGATATAAAGTAAACGTTTTTATAAAAGATGTAAAAGGGCTGGCACGCCACACAGCAACCAATAATTACCCGAAATATGCATTTTGCTCCGACTTGGGGGGGGGGTGTAGGGGGTGGGGTGGGAAGAGGGCGGGGGGAAGGGGGGTAGTAAAGGGTATAGTATTTTTAAGTAAGTTGTTTTGTATGTATTTTATAAAATTCATAAATAAATATAATTTTAATACAGTAAAGGGCATCACATTTCATTCATTCAAAAAATTCATTGTGCCGCAAAAACACCACTTGACTAAATCTTACTAAGCACATTGGCCTAACTCAGGTAAGTATACTTACTGGTAACCTGACTTCACTCCAAGCTGGTAATGACTAATTATTTTTTTACTTGCATCTCATTTGACCAATAAACTCTAAATGTAGTGATTAATGAGTCCGAAATGTCCACACCTTTTTTTTTAAGCAAATGTGTAAAATTTTCCTTTTCTTTATTCAAAATATGCTATATCCTCCTGCCACCATCTTAACCCCAAATATATTGAGATTATTGTGGAAATTAGTGGACAGCATTAGTCATGAAGCATTTTACTTTCTTCTGTATCTGCTGGGGAATAGTCTCCAGAAGACCACTTAAATCAGAGAATTCCCATTCACAGTACACAACGCAATAACTTCTAATCAAGGAACATGGTCCTTTTTAATCCACTGAAAGTAAGCAGCTCCGATTGAGTTTTTTTGATGACTGTGTATGGGTAGAGAGATCTGTGAGACAATGCAAGCATAGGTTGCTGCAGTGCAAAGCAATTAAAGAATTTATATCATGCAATACCAGAAGTTATTATTCTTCGTGACCATTAGGTTTGATTTAAAATAGTTTCTCACCTGTTCCAGTTCACTAATGAGAATTTTAACCACAAAATTGCTACAGTATGGGTCTCGTTCTGTCTTCTTATGCAGCGTCCATCTAAGCATCCCTGTGTAAAAGAAAGCAGTGGTCTTATTACTGTCATAATTCAAATAAATGTTTATGTATCTGATTTTCTGTTAAAAAGACAGGAAGTAAAAAATCTTCAAAAGGAGAAGTCAGCATAAACAATCCAATTCCCAAGAAAGTGTGACTCGGACTGAATCTTACTCTGAAAGGAAGAAAATTTAGATTTTGCTTTTCATTTGATGCAACTGGTTTAAGATCATGCAACTGCAGAAACTTTTCAAATTTTCATGTGACGTATGGCAGTGCTAACAAAATTGCGTGGAACAAACTAGAAAAACAATGTGGTTTATAATGACAAAAACAAACAAAATCATAGCAGAATGAATGTTCTGCTTCTCCAAAAATTCTGGGCATTTTTTATGATGATATTGACCCACAACTTGTTAGCGCAGATTCAGTACAATTAGCCAATGGATTGTCAGAATGGAATAAAGGAGTGAAATAATTGTGCAGCATTTGCATTTTATACTTGTCTAATATTTTATATCTGGGTGTTTTAGATTTATGCTAAAATTACATTTGCCTCAGAACACAAATATTTAAGAAATTTAACTCCCACATGATATGATTTTGAAAATAGCCAAGGTTATTTCTACTGGGTGCAAGTTAAAAAAGATCAAATTAAGTAACCTGATGATCCCTACATTCACTTTGTGCCACCACTTTGATGAATTGGGTAATATCTTCCTTTAGCAGCTGCATTTTGTATTCCAGTTAAAACATATTCTACCTGCTAAATCTTTACTGGATCCTTAGCCCACTGCTCTACTCATTATACACCCACGACTGTGTGGCTAAGCACAATTCCAATGCTATCTACAAGTTTGCCAATGACCCCACAAACAGCAAAATCACAAATGGCAATGAGGGAGATAGATCAGCACTTGGGTGTCACATCAACAACCTTGCGCTTAACGTTAGCAAAACCAAGGAAATTATTATGGACGTCAGGAGGAAGTCAGGGGAACATGACCCAGTCCTCATCGAGGGCTCAAGAGTGGAGAGAGTCAAGAACTTCAAATTCCTGGGTGTTAACATCTCCGAGGATCCGTCCTGGAGCCTCCATGTTGATGCAATCACAAAGGCGGCTTGTCAGCAGTTATACTTTGTAAGGTGCCTGAGGAGATTTGTATGTCACCGAAAACTCTCGAAAACTTCTACAGGTGTACTCTGGAGAGCATTCTGGCCGGTTCCATCACTGTCTTAAAAAAGCAGCCTCTATCCTTAAAGACTCCCACCACCTGGGCCACACCCTCTTCACTCTGCTACCATTGGGAAAAAGGTACAGGAACCTAATGATGAGCACTCAATGCCACAAGGACGGCTTCTTCCCCTCTGCCATCAGATTCCTGAATATCAATGAACCAAAGACACAGTGTACTAGTGTTTTTTTTTAATTTATAGTAATGTTGTAAGATGGTTATAATTTGAATGTTTTCACTATGACGCTGCCACAAAACACTGAATTTCATGACTTGTTCATGACAATAAGTTCTGGTTCTGATCACTTTGTCCAACATCCTTGCCAACAACCCTTGTCTCTTTTAAGGCAGGCCATTTAAAATTGCATGCAATAATGAAACAAATGCCTTCAGAGTTACTAAATGATCAAGGATGCTGTAGAGATAGGTGAAAACACATCTTTATGTAGATAATTAATAATATGTTAAGCGTTCTCTTTCATACCAGCTTAAAATACACTTCTTGAAATCCATACAAACCAATATTTTATTTGTGATTGGAAAGGATCCATGCCTTCTACACATCTATGTACACTTCCAATTATTGCTACTTATGCAAAAATGCTCATTGTGGTAAATAATGAAAAAAATAACATTCTGTGTCAGACTACTCTTTCTTAAGTTTGAGAGTTTGCAGTTACCCCAGTATAATAAACCTCTCTCTCTTCTACAAGATAAGGCCATTTAACACAAAACCATCTCAGGGGTTAATCTACTGATAATCAAGTGAAGTATAACTTGTGGCAACAGACTAGATCACCTATCCTTACTGGAGTATCAACTTGTTTAATAAAGTCTTACTTTTATCCACTGTTACTTCATTTTCAATTGATGAGTTTCTGCCCAATGAAATCCACAGGCATAACACCACTGTGAATATCTCAGCCTTGTGTATTGTCAAACATTGCAGGGAGTCACAGAAAAGGGATTGGTAAACTTCGGAATACCTCCCACAGCCCCCACCTCCTCCAAATTGTACATCCACAGAGCCTTCAATTTTATCGGCGTATGCTGTAATATTACACTTTTTTTCCAAAAATAAACTTTATTCACAATAAATTATTTACAAAAAAGAAAACCAAAGTCTTTTCACATCCATAGTTTCAATCATATCTATACATTCCCATCAATGTCACTGCTACATTTGCTCTCCAAATACCCCATTACCACCCCTGCAGCACCTTGTCCCTTCTCTGCAGTCTGTTGTTTGAGGGGCTTCCGCTCGGTCTCAGCTCCTCAAAAGCCAGTAATGGGAGGAGTCTAGATTGTAGTACTTCCCCAGAGTGCCCACACATTGCCTGCACCAAGCTTTTTGTTTAACTTCTGCCATAAGCTGTCCGTACTACACAGCCTCCTCAAAGTGTGATATACCAGAGTTAGCAAACTTCCCTTCTAGCTGCTCCATATACTGTTTCTGTTTAACTATCCTGTTATACAATAGGCTTGAAGGGCATTTAGAGAATTTTGTAAAACAAATTTACACATTGAATGACAATTCAAATTTGGCATCAATGTAGCAGCTGCTGCACACAGAAAACACCACTAGACTCGGTGGGGTTTCCAGTAGGATTGTTTATTTGAATTTTGCCCAGCGGTGACATCATCATGTGGCTCAGGGCGCGAGTAGTGGCCTAAGCCACGAGGCAGTGAGCAAGCCCTGATGGCACCATCTTCTGCAGCTGCCCCGCCACCATGGCGGTACAAACGGGGCCGGTTCGCTCACAAAGATGTGCGCCGCCACATTAAATTGTTTTCTTTTTTTAAAAAAATGCAACCAAATATCAATGGCAGCAATTATTGAACATTTAATTGAATCTTCAGCATTTTGAAACCTCAAAATATTTAACCTCAAAATAGTTATTCATTACTTAAAAATCTGATACCACAAATCTCCTACCTCGACTCCACTGGAACGCTGGATGTTCTTGGTCCAGTTCCCGTATTATCGCTTGCACACTGCGCTGGATTTCTGCCTCAGCATTGGCTGCTACACTGGAGCTTCCACCTTTAAAGAATACAAAACATTTCCACACCACATGTTAAGAGCTCTTTCTTGGAGTTTCCAGTTGCTATGCAAATGTGTTCATGTTGAGAATACCATATACCATAACATATGAACGCTCTTCATTAAGGTTCTGGACCAGCAAATTTTTATTTTAAATATATAGATCAAAAGTGATGTTGGGTCTCCAAGAGCCTGATAGGATCTATCCCAGGTTACTGAGAGAGGCCAAAGAGAACATTGCAGAGGATTATAATCACAGGAGAAGTCAAAGAAATCTGGAGAATGGCAAACGTCATTCCTCTTCTTAAGAAGGGCAGTAGAGACAAACCAGGAAATTATAGGTCAGTGAACTTTACATTGTTAGTTGGGAAATTAATTTAGAAAATTCTTAGGATCTCCTCACATCTGGAGATGCATAATTATAACAGAGATAGTGAGGAAGGCTTTATGCCTAGGAGGTATTATTACAAACTTAAAATTAGTTTGTTAAGGATGATTGATGAGGACAGGCAATGGATGATACACACATGGACTTTAGTTAAGCTTTCAAGTGCACTGATCCAGAAGATTAAATCACATCAGATCCACAAAGGCATGGCAGATTGGATTCAAAAGTGATTTAGCTATTGAAGATAGAGGGTAATGGTGGAAGGGTGCAATTCTGACTGGACATCAGTGACCAATGGTGTGCAGGAAGGATCAGTGTAGGACATTTCTTAATGATCTGCACAAAAAATATAGGCAGGCTGATTAGAAAGGTTGCAGACAACAACATAAAAATGATTGGAGTTGGATAGTGAGGAGTGAGTGATACAGCAGGATACAGATCCGTTGGAAATATAAGTGGAGATATTCAGACAATTGTGAGGCATTGCATTTTGGGAGGTCAAATGTAAGAGGTCCTACATACAGTAAATTGAATCTTGAGGAGCATTTATGCAAGGAGAGATCTTGGGGGGGTGGGGGCGGGGTTGTCCATAGCTCTCTGAAAGTGGTAACACAAGTAAATATGGAGGTAAAGAAAGCATGATGGAATGTTGAGTATAAAAGTTGGGAAGTCATGTTGCAGCTATATAAAACTATGATTGGGCCACATTTGTGGTAGTCATGTGCTATTAATAAGAATGGCCTCAGGGCTTTTAAAAGTGTACAGAATAAATTCACCAGGATTTGAGGGTATTAGCCAAGAAGAAATTTGGACAAACTTGGATTATTTTCTCTGGATAATCAGAGGCTGAATATATATAAAACAACCTTCAGATAAGTCACTTACCCAATTTCAGCCTGAATTTCATGGTTTTAACATATATTGGGTGTATAAGACGACCCCCTACCCACCCCCCCCCCCCCCCCCCAAATACATGTTGACTGAGCTGGTGTTGCATTGACTGAGCTGTCAGGGCATGGCCAGAAGGCGGGTGTTATCATGGAGCCTTCAGCAAAACGAAGGAAGTATGAAGTTTTAAATTTAAAGTAATTGAAGTGGCCCAGGAATCTACCAACTGCGGCTTCAAGTACGTTTGACATAACTGAGAAGATGGTAAGAGTGGAGAAAGAACGTTCGATGAGAAGAAGAATCATTCGTGGGCCAAGAGTTGGAAAATCACGTTGTAGAATGGGTACTCGAACAGAGGCAAGATTGCTACATAGTCACAAGAAATAATATCAGAGCATATGCACTGAAGTGGACAAGGTCAAACCTAAAACACAGACGAGATTTTAAAGGTGCAGTAGGCTGATGCAGCCATTTCATGAACAGGAAAAATCTGGTAATATGACAAAAAACAAAACTTACTCAGAAACTACCAAGAAATCTGTATGATGACACTGTAAACAATGAGTCTCTGGATGAGCTTGTCAAGTTCTTTGCCTCAGATGTGATGGTGATAGTGATTTTGAAGAATTTTAGATGTGTTTTTTTCCTAAAATAAAATTTATTTCTAATATTTGTTATAGGGTGGGGTGTGGATGGGCTATGGAACCAGTCAAATGGTGTTTTGAGTAGAATTTTAAGGTCACATTTTTGTATTTGGCCTATAAGACGACTCCTGTTTTTACCATGTTTCAAGGGTCATCTTATACGCCGAAAGATATGGGTGCCAGGATAAACTAATAGCAACATTTAAGAGATGTTTAGACAGGCATATGAACAGGCAAGGAATGGAGAGATATAGATCAAGTACAGTTGGATGTGCCATTTAAATCAGCAACATGGTCTGAAGGGTTAGTCCTTGGAAAGAGTGATATCATATATTCAATAAGAGCTCATTCAATAAATATCTGTGAAAGTGATTTAATTATATAAAAAATGTTTGTCCTTATTTTACAGTAACTTTTTTCCTTCTCTCTTTCAACCAACGTTGTTCTCAGAATAGTTTCTCCTTTAATCATTAACTTTATATCCCACAGCCTCATATTGCATCTATCTGACACTTACTGGTACCTTTCAGTCTGCACACTGCATTTGTCCACATCAAACCCCCACCCCTTCCCACAGAACCACTGCCACAGGATGTTTGGAGCCCTTCAAATCTTTCATTAGTTTTTCCTACATTCAGGCACAAACTTGTGCTTTAGTGATTAAGTTGTTGTCTAAAGGCAGTCATGGAACCTTTTACTCACTATTTAATGAAAACACCAGTTACTTACTTGCACAACATTCTTTCAATACCCTTATTTCACCTGCACAATTTTTCTCCCACACTGCCTCTGTGTTCGTTACTGGATTCCTCACTGCAACAAACACAGTGAAGATTATTTCACAACAAAGAAATAAAGAGCAGAAAAATATCATTAATCCCTTGACCCTGTCTGATAATCAAAATCAAGCAGAGCTTTTCAATATAATTGTTCAAACCTCAGGGGAAAAAAAAAACCTCTCAAAAAACTGGATGCCATGAAAGCTCTTGCTTTATGTAGCTATCCCAGGTCAAAGAGAGTGTTCTCCATTATTTTGATTTCCCTGAGCAGTCAGCTGCAGAAGAGTGAGAGGGAATGAGAGATTGAAGATTAAATGTAGCCATTGATGGATTTAATACTCCAAACTCTCAGCTCGTGTATGATGCAAAGTTAAGGTTAGAGTGATGTACCATCTGCCTAGTTACCAACCATAAATGGCCTGCAGCAATAGGCACCACCTCACAGGAGGATGAGGTTTCTACTGCAGTGATGAAGATCTTGATGGATATGACTACAGAAAGTGACTAATGGAAGTGTCAGGAAGATGTTCAGAATGAGCGTGTGCACAAGGGGCATGGAAGAATCTAGTCCTAACCTTGCACAGGATTTTACAAAGTTTGGAACATGTCCTGTCTAGTGTTGGGCGATTCCATTAGCATACTGCAGATCCACTGTGATACAACTATTGATGAGTGATCCCTCGGGTTCATTGCAATACAAGAAGATCCAATCTTTGAGATTCATATAACTTCACTTACAGTTCTTTGATGGAAAGCTACCCAATGTACCACAAATGTTTTGGACCAACACTCCCTCATGCAATGATGCTATCTTAGCAAATCTCCTGCATCTTTACATTAAAGTTTAAATTTAGACATGCATACAGGATGGTAACAGGCCCTTTTGGCCCATGAGCCTGTGCCACCCAATAAACCTACAACCCTGGTACGTTTTGAACGGTGATAGGAAATCTGTGCACCCAGAGAAGTCCCCTGCAGCCACAGGAAAAACGTACAAACTCTTTACAAACAGTGTTACATTCGAACCCTGGCCCCAATTGCTGGCGCTGTAAGAGCATTGCATTAACCACTATACTAATTGTTCCACATCTCAGCCATATTCTGCTATACAGGCAGTCCCTGGGTTTTGAACATCAGGCCTACAAACAAATCATACTTACAAACGGGCTGTTTCCCAATTTGTGCATGTGCATAATGTTACCTCACAAACACTAAACAAGAACTGTAAGTACTTGTTCTACCTCGCGTACAAATTCGGCTTATAGACAGATCCAGGTAACGGAATTCATTCGTAACCTGGGGACTGCCTGTACTCCTTGCAGCAACACATTTAATATATCCTGCAAAGCTCACAAAGTTAACCCTTAGCGCAGTGGTTTTCAACCTTTTTCTTTCCACTCACATCCCACTTTAAGTATTCCCTATGCCAAAGGAGCTCTGTGATTATTATGGGATTGCTTAAGGTGGGATGTGAGTGGAAAGGAAAAGGTTGCAAACCACTGTTTTAATCATACCTAATGGACTCATTATGTGCACCGTTTCATAACTCCAAAGGAAATGGGCCAGTGACAATTTTTCTCAAGCAAAATATTCTGTAACAATTGTGTCTAGAGCAGTGATTCTCAACCTTCCCTTCCCTCTCACATCCCACCTTAAGCAATCCCTTATTAATCACAGAGCATCGATGGCATAGGGATTACTTAAGGTAGTATGTGAGTAGAAAGAAAAAGTTTGAAAACCACTGGTAAGGATGAAATACTTGTTTGTCTGTCTGCGTGTTTTGCACTGAGGACTGGAGAACGCGGTTTCATCAGGTTGTATTTGTGCAATCAGATGAGAATGTACATTGTACTAGACCCAGCATATGCATATTTCTTGCTTACCTTCACACAGCAATTAACAGTTTATGAGAGGCAAACTTCACTTCAACAAACCTTTTGACTCCATGTAAAGATGCTGCTCGTGTCTTCAGTGCGATCAAGTAGCAACATAGACGAAGGGGTTTAAATGCTTGGTTTTCCAATTATGATTATTATGTCATTAGCGATTGTGGATCCTGATTATGTCAATATTTAGTTTCTTTTGTCAACATGTGAACCTACAAAATAAAAAATACATAATTTAGCAGCATTCTTCCAATTTAAATTTTAGACATACAGTACAGTAATAAGCTATTTTGGCCCTCCATGTCACCCAATTAACCCTCACCCCCCTGTACATTTTGAACAGTAGAAGGAAACTGGAGCCCCTGGGGAAAACAGACATGGGGAGAACATATAAATTCCTTAGAGACAGTGCAGGATTCGAACCGCTGGCAGGCACTGTAAAGGCGTTTCCCTAACCGCTATGCCAACCGTGCTGCCCAACTAAGGTAATGAGCTGTTAACCTACATATTTTAGGGTCAGTAGTGTAATGGAAGGGCTAAAAGTAACTGTGATGTAGAACTCAGGCCTCGAGAACAGATCTGCTCATAGAAGATAACAACTTGCCTGAAAAGTACAGATCTGTATAGAAAATACCAGTACATCTTGAAGCCCTGGGGCTTGAGACATATAGAGGAGAAATTGGATGAGGCGCTGGGGTTGAGTGTCTTATTGTGATTACATAAATCTTTTCCCTGTCTTCAGAAGCTAGTTAAGCTTTGGTGTGTGACTGATAATTGTCTCTAGAGATTAGGAAAAAAAGAAAGGTCTCAGGGTCTTGTTTGTACTTTTAATGATAAAAGTGTGGGCTCTATGCTACCCCATCAGATTTCTGCTTGGATTGGATCACAATCGATGTCAAGCACTCCCAAGCTGCTGGTTGTGTGGAGTTCCTGACGGGCAATATAAAGGACACAAGGATCATTGCTCTAGTACACTAATAGCACTTTTATTTTCATGTGTAGATTCACCAATATTTATACATGCAATTGAGTGGTGTTTCAATAAATATATTATTTAGAATATAAACAGATTCTTTCTCCGTCATTGATCCAAATCCTTGCAACCTGCCTGCACTGAAACACTGTTTTTATGTGAAATATTCCTTGCAACAGAAATCTTTTGTCAGAATATATTATCAGAATGATAATATTTACAAATGCTTAAAACTTTGTTGTAGACTCCAGGAACAGATAGATAAGACAAGAGGACACAAATTTATAGTAAGGGGAAGATATGCAGGGCGTTCGATGATGTCCTTGACCCAGGGAATGGCAAGTACCTGGAATGCATGTTGAAGACAATGGGTCGCAAACATTTAAATCAGTTGTGCAGAGGGGATATGAATCATGTGCTGAGTAATGAGGTAAATGCAGAACTAGGGTCAGTGTGACGACCACTCAATTTACTGAAAGAACTCAATGGGTTGAGCAGCATCAGTGGGAGTAACAGAATTGTTAACGTAGCGAGCCAGAACCCTTTGTCAGGTGTCTCAGGTATGGATGAGTTTGTCTGAATGTCCTGTTTCTGTGTCTGATCAATGGGTCTAGTACCTTGTACAATTTATTTGAGAATATAAGAAATAGGAGTGGGAGTGTGCCAAATCACTCTCAAGGCTCCACCACCATTCAAAATCTTTATGGCTAATATGTTCATTGGCCAGTTCTCCACCTTCCATCCTCTGTCCATAATGCTCACCTTCTCCATATCCATCGTCCAAAGCAAATTCTCACATCCAAACACACCCAACAACTCAACACCAATAGCTCACTGGGGTGGATATTTTGGAAGATTTCCATCCTCTGCGAGAAAGAATTCTTTCTCATTTCAATTTTAAATGGACAGCAAAGATCGGATTCTCAATTTGGCAACTCTGCAGAAAACCAACAGTGCTTCATCTCTGCATCTATTGCAAGTCCGCTGCATTTTCTGAGATTCAAAGATTCCTCTGATTATCGCCATGCAATAATGCACGATATACTTCAATTTTTGCATGCACAAGCAAACATAGTCACCTTGAGCATTGCCTGGTGCCCCTAACATTTTCTATATTTATTCAAACTTTACACCATTGCACATCCTCCAATTTCATGAAACGTTGCCAACATAAAAACAGTATTTTGGGGCCCAGAAATCTACAAATTTGGAATTGCTTTCTCCACAGCTTCATTATACCAGGTCATAGCTTGGAATGCACAATTGTTGGGATGCTGTGGTCACAAGTCAAGATTGTTTTAATAGCCTGCCAACAAAGCACCATGTAGGCAGGGCCTCTCCCCCTGCTCAGAATAAATGCACCTCCTAAAACCTTAACCACACTCATTTGTTCCTCTTTATTAACAATCATATTCAAGAATTAGGAAAGGTGCCTATTTTTACCTCTCATTGAGATACCATCCAAGCAGGCCCCCACATTTATATCAGAGCAGAAACTTGTTTCAACCATGAATAATCCTTGGCATGTTTCCAAGGAGAGATTATAATTCAAAAAGGAAAATGAATTAAAGAAATAAAAATTTCAAGTGGTCCAAGTGACATGGCTGTTCAGCACAGGATGTTGTTGGGTCATGGAGCAGAGTGACTTTTGGAGAGAAACACCTCGTATCAATTTTTTTCCCCCAGAACATTGACTGAAAAACTGCACAATGACATGTCAGCTTTGCTAAGTTGTCGTTGCATTCTCAGAAGTTAGAAAATTGTGGTTTTATCACCACTGTAGCCATTATCTGGACTGACACATCTGTGCAGCACTGAGGCAATACTTCATTGTCAGAAATGGTATCTTTCAGATTAGATATTAAGCCTAGGTCCCATATATATATTCATGTGGATGCCATTATTGGCTCAGTAGAAAGAAGAGCAGAGAATTCTCCTGATGAAATTATCCACATGAAGACCTCGACCAATAGCATAGTCATCTGACATTGTTCGCTGATTTGGTGGGCTCTGCTGCCCTGCTTGTCTCGAACACTTCAGGAGGTTTCTCTATAGTTTAAGCACCCTGCTATTTCCAAAGATATGCTCGTCACTTTATTTTACATCTTACACAATTCATGCATGTTGTGATCAAACATCATAACTATCAGCTAATATGGGCTTTGAAATATTGGAGTTTTAAGATACGTGTGAATCGTAGGAGATACATTTCATGTGTTAAAGAAAGATGAAGGAAGTGAAATCCTGAGGAAGAGGATGATGCTACGAGTTTAATATATTTTTACACACACACACACACACACACACACACACACACACACACATATATCTCTAACTAGCTCTATCTAAATATGCCACTCACTGGACCAACCTCTCCCACAATTTTTCTCTCCAGGAATCTTCATTCTCCTTCACAGGAACTAGGTGAAATACTTTCAAGAGATATAAATAAATAAAGTTGATTCAGTGCATACACCAAAGGGTTCACGGTACAAGGGAGCTAGAGGAATAGCGAGTGCATGTGGCTGAGAAGAATGGTGACAACTTGTTCATTCTCACTGAATCGTGTTGAAACTGATGGGGTGGGAAATGATGAGTGGGTGGTAGGAAGGCAATGATTGATATATTTTCCCACTTACAAATCAAAGGAGAGTTTCCAGAGCCACCCATGAAATTCAGCAAATAACAACGGTTTATATGAAAGGCTTTCAAAAGATTATTTGATAGTATACAAGACTCACTTCCCCCCACCCCCCTAAAAATGGCTCAAAAATATCCCCCGCGTCTTATATGCGAAGTTGAGATTCGGGTGATAATGGTGAGTAACACTGACACTAGCATCATGGCCATCTATCATTGGGGGCTGGTGGAGGGCAGTCGGGGGGAGCAGGGTGGTGGGATCAGCGTGGGGACTGGTGGCAGGCTTTCCGAGGGGAGCAGGGAGGTGGGATCAGCGTGGGGACTGGTGGCAGGCTTTCCGAGGGGAGCAGGGAGGTGGGATCAGTTGGGGGCTGGAGGCAGGCTTTCCGAGGGGAGCAGGGAGGTGGGATCAGCGTGGGGACTGGTGGCATGCTTTCCGAGGGGAGCAGGGAGGTGGGATCAGTGTGGGGACTGGTGGCAGGCTTTCCGAGGGGAGCAGGGAGGTGGGATCAGTTGGGGGCTGGTGGCAGGCTTTCCGAGGGGAGCAGGGAGGTGGGATCAGTTGGGGGCTGGAGGCAGGCTTTCCGAGGGGAGCAGGGAGGTGGGATCAGTGTGGGGACTGGTGGCAGGTTTTCCGAGGGGAGCAGGGAGGTGGGATCAGTTGGGGACTGGTGGCAGGCTTTCCGAGGGGAGCAGGGAGGTGGGATCAGTTGGGGGCTGGAGGCAGGCTTTCCGAGGGGAGCAGGGAGGTGGAATCAGTGTGGGGACTGGTGGCAGGCTTTCCGAGGGGAGCAGGGAGGTGGGATCAGCGTGGGGACTGGTGGCAGGCTTTCCGAGGGGAGCAGGGAGGTGGGATCAGTGTGGGGACTGGTGGCAGGCTTTCCGAGGGGAGCAGGGAGGTGGGATCAGTTGGGGGCTGGTGGCAGGCTTTCCGAGGGGAGCAGGGAGGTGGGATCAGTTGGGGGCTGGAGGCAGGCTTTCCGAGGGGAGCAGGGAGGTGGGATCAGTGTGGGGACTGGTGGCAGGCTTTCCGAGGGGAGCAGGGAGGTGGGATCAGTTGGGGGCTGGTGGCAGGCTTTCCGAGGGGAGCAGGGAGGTGGGATCAGTTGGGGGCTGGAGGCAGGCTTTCCGAGGGGAGCAGGGAGGTGGGATCAGTGTGGGGACTGGTGGCAGGCTTTCCGAGGGGAGCAGGGAGGTGGGATCAGTTGGGGGCTGGTGGCAGGCTTTCAGGGGGGAAGCAGGTAGGTGGGATCAGTGTGGGGGCTGGTGTGCCAACAGTGGGCTGGCTGCCAGGAGAGTGGGATAGCAGCTTGCTGGAAGAAAGCAAGGAAGCAGGACAGCATGGGGACCAACAGTGGCAGTTTGTTTTTTATAAAATGTTTTCTGTTCTAGCTCAGGTGCTTTTGTTTTCTCATTCAAATTACAGCAATATTATTAAAAAGATTTTTCCTGATGTCCTAGTTGCATGTTTTGTCCAAGTATTTTATTTTTCTGCTATACTGTAGCTACATATTTCAATAACATTAAACGCTTACTCATAAATACACTAAAAAATTCTTAATATTCCCTGCTGAAATAGGGGAGGGGGGTCCTTATATGTCCATTGATCTTATATGCCATCAAATATGGTAATTACTTTTCAATACTTTGGGACAAACACTGGGCCATTCAATGCCTGATGTCCGAGAGTTCAAAATGCTTTTGTCTTTGTCTCAAATGGTCTATTCCTTTATTTTGAGACTGTGACCCCTGCTCTCTCTCCACTCTCCATGGGAAACATCAACATTGTCAAGCCCCGTAAGAATTTTGTAGGCTTCAACAAGAATCAGAAGCATTAGCTCATTTCCTAATTCTTTGGCTTGGCTTCGCGGACGAAGATTTATGGAGGGGTAAATGTCCACGTCAGCTGCAGGCTCGTTTGTGGCTGACAAGTCCGATGCGGGACAGGCAGACACGGTTGCAGCGGTTGCAGGGGAAAATTGGTGGGTTGGGGTTGGGTGTTGGGTTTTTCCTCCTTTGCCTTTTGTCAGTGAGGTGGGCTCTGCGGTCTTCTTCAAAGGAGGTTGCTGCCCGCCGAACTGTGAGGCGCCAAGATGCACGGTTTGAGGCGATATCAGCCCACTGGCGGTGGTCAATGGGGCAGGCACCAAGAGATTTCTTTAGGCAGTCCTTATACCTTTTCTTTGGTGCACCTCTGTCACGGTGGCCAGTGGAGAGCTCGCCATATAACACGATCTTGGGAAGGCGATGGTCCTCCATTCTGGAGACGTGACCCACCCAGCGCAGCTGGATCTTCAGCAGCATGGACTCGATGCTGTCGACCTCTGCCATCTCGAGTACTTCGACGTTAAGGATGAAAGCACTCCAATGAATGTTGAGGATGGAGCGGAGACAACGCTGGTGGAAGCTTTCTAGGAGCCGTAGGTGATGCCGGTAGAGGACCCATGATTCGGAGCCGAACAGGAGTGTGGGTATGACAACGGCTCTGTATACGCTTATCTTTGTGAGGTTTTTCAGTTGGTTGTTTTTCCAGACTCTTTTGTGTAGTCTTCCAAAGGCGCTATTTGCCTTGGCGAGTCTGTTGTCTATCTCGTTGTCGATCCTTGCATCTGATGAAATGGTGCAGCCGAGATAGGTAAACTGGTTGACCGTTTTGAGTTTTGTGTGCCCGATGGAGATGTGGGGGGGATGGTAGTCATGGTGGGGAGCTGGCTGATGGAGGACCTCGCACCACCCACACACACACACACACACACACACACACACACACACACACACACACACACCCCACCCACCCCTATCTCCACCTTTTCAGCACTTTCTTAAATTCACAAGCACTTGGGAACTTGGACACTTTTAAAAAAATATTTTTTTGTTTGTCATTGCATTGTCATGCAATGCTTTTGTCTACCTCTCACTCCCCAGGGATGCTCTGAATCAGAAGTGTGCTAAACTGAAATGGGGATTCACACTTCTTCCCATCAGGGGGTCTGCTAGCTTCCTAATGCTGTTCACTTCCACCAGCATGACTCCCATTCACATTTTGGTTATCTCTAGATTTCAATGTCCAATGTCCAATGCAAGGCTTCCAGTCTCCGTGAAAACTTATCCAATGCACACATGCACAGATACTGCCCAGTACTGACCTAACCCTCCAGTACAGGATCCCATCTTTATCAACTGGAGAATTTATAATCCCCCTTCCTTATGTTATTTGGCCACAAGGAGGACATCTACCATCTGGGACTAGGCAAGTGGTGCAGCTCATTTTTCTGTTGCAACTTCTATTTGTAAGGCTTCACATCACTTGGTTACCTTGCAGCACCCTCACTTGCAATTTGGTGCAGAACTAGCTAGCACCAACCCCTCCACACTTCGAACTGCAACTCACTGAGCTACCCATTTTATTTATTTATACTTGGCTTTGAATTTGTTTCAGAGGAAAGATCTGACAAATTAAAGGATGCCGAAAATGCAGAAAAATATGAGCAATTTAAACAAGGCAATGTAATTATCCTGAACACAAGACTGAACTCCTCATAACTTATATTATTCATTCCAAAAATTGCTAAGTTTCCATTATATTGTTTCTTGAAACTTCCCCCCTCAGAAAGGAAGGCGAGTTTGTCTTCATATAAAATTTATATCCTCAGACAAGAAAGTACTTTACTGCCCAATGATTTTCTCTGGGGACATTGCAGCTTTGTATGTAAAAAGGCCCGAGTAACATCTAGAAGACTGGCCAACCCCCATTTGCAGTCCCAAACAGTCCTTCCAAGTGAAGCAAAACAATCTCCCAGTCTGCATCTAGTGTTCCTGTTGTGGTCTCTTTAACATCAGAGAGACAGGACGCAGACCGGGAGATTGTTTTGCTGAGCACCTCCGCTCCGTCCGTAGCAATGGTGAGGATCTCCCAGTGGCCAACCAACTATTTCAATTTCCTGCCCCACTCATGTGCCCAAGTGTCTGTCCAAGGCCTTGTGCCCTGCCAAACCAAGGCCACCTGCAAATTGGAGGAGCAACACAAAATATTCTGTCTGGGCACTCTCCAACTGAGAGGCATTAACATCAACTTCTCCGGTTTCCATTAGACCATTCCCCTGTCTCCCTCTCTTTTCAGCGTTCGTGTCTCCTTTCCTCCAGCTCTCCACCCCTTTCCCTCACCAATCCCTTCCCCTTTTCACTTCTCAGCTTTGTTCTCCTGTGCCCTCCCACCCATATCCAATATGACCGCTTGCCTGTGGGGCTGCCCCTCTCCTCATCATTTTATTCAGGTGCTTTTTGCAAACACCTTGATGAAGGCCCAAAACAGTTATGCATCTTTATCTTTACTTACATAAAGAATGCTGCATGGTTTACTGAGTTTCTCCAGCACTTTTTGTGTAAACTCCACCAGCTGATTAATGATTGTTTTGTCCATGATATATTTTTTTTTATTTCTTGAATAGAACCCATTAGGTTCCTCCAGCTTGTTATGGCTTGCTGGCCAAATAATCTGCTTGTTGTCAGCCTAACAATAGGAGTCAGAGAACATCTTGCATCTACTGGATTTTGAACTTAAATGCAGAAAATGCACTCCATTGGCTGAAACAACACAACAATTTTTAAAAAATAGACATACAGCACAGACATACATACAGTAACAGGCCTTTCTGGCACCTCCCCCCCCCCTTCCAATATGCCAATTAATCTACAATCCCCCTACATTTTGAACAGTGGGAGGAAACAAGAGCACCTGGTTGAAACCCACGCAGACACAGGGAGGACATAAAAACTCCTTACAGACAGCATGGGATTCAAACCCAGTCCTGAATGGTCCACCCTTATTCTGAGATCATGTGCTGACGAACTCTACTACCAGTACACACATCTTCTCTCCACCCAGTCTATTAAGTTCTATAAAAATAAGTTTCACTAAAAAAGTCACCTGTCATTTCTCCAAGCTCTACAGGCCTATTCTACTGCATCTCTCCTCATCTGGCCAACCCACCATCCCAGGAATCCATCTGGTGAAGACACAAGAGATGCAGATGCCGAAATAAAGAGCCAAAATATAAAAATTGCCGGAGTACTCAACAGGTCAGATAGCTTCCATAGAGGGGAAGTGGACAATCAACAGTTCAGGTAATAGTTTTCTTCAAGGCTGAGAAAGCAGAAGGTGAGGAGAGGGGAAGAAACCAGCAGTTGATAGGAACTACTTTGCTTTCAGTTCTTTCAGCCATTCCCCCTCCTCCCCCATTGCTGCTGCCCACACCTTCCATCTCCTGCCTTGCCACCTCCCCCCCATACTCTTTTGTTCAGACACTTGCCTGCATTTTCTCATACTTTGATGAAGGGCTCAAGCCCAAAATCTCAGTGATGCATCTTTCCCTTTGCTATGTAGAGGACACAGTTGGACCTGCTGAGCTTCTCCAGCATTTTGTGTTTTTACTTCAACCACAGTGTCTACAGAATTTTGTGAATTACTTTGCTTTCTGTGGAATTTGCCTGACCTGCTCAGTGCTTCCAGCAATTTGATGCTTTTTCTTTCAGATTTCCAAAGCCTTCAGTTTTTTTTTTGTTTTCTAATCGCTGGTCAGTTCCAATAAAATAGTTTCTCTTTCCATAGCTGCTGCCTGATCTACTGGCTTTTCCCTGAACCCCCCTTTATTTCAGATAGCCAGCAGCTGCCCAGTCTGTTCCTCTGCAGGGTTAGGATTAGCAGGGTTTTTTTCTCTCCATTTCCACCTTCCCTCAGAGGGATTTACTGCCATGAACAAGCCTTCACCATTCTCTCCTAGTCAATGCCATATGGGTGGTACAGTAGACCAATTAACGGAGCTGGTGCCTTCCAATTCTAGTGACCAGAGTTCAATCCTGGTCTCTAGTGCTGTCAATGAGGAGTCTGCATTGATCTCCCTACATCTGTGTGAATTTCCTGCAGGCGCTCGCATAACCAGATTTATGCTGCTTGCCAAGTTAATTAGCCAGTGTAAAATTACCCTGATTTGTACGCAAGTGAAAGATTTTTGTGGGAATTGATGGAAATGTATGGAAAATAAAACAGGATTAGTGTACATTGGGGGTTGATGGCCAACATAGACCATGGGCCAGAGGGTCTATTTCTGAGTTGTATGACACTGACCAATTGATATCGTCTACTTTGATCTCCACCTATTCTAGATATTCTGCTATTCTGTCTAACCCCTTATCCTGAAATTTTAAACATACGCTTTTTCTAATTGTCTCGTTTCTAAAGAAAATTAATTGACCTCTATGTTCCTCACCTCAGATGCTGCCCAAGCATTGTGGTTTTTTTCAGATATTTTGGACAGGTACATGGATGGAAGGGGTGTGGAGGGACATGGTCAGTGGGACTAGGCAAAATAATATTTTAACACAGACTCGAAGGGCTGAAGGGTGTGTTTCCTGTGCTGTAACGTTCTATGTAAAACACATTAAATGAAGTCAGTTTACTCCCACTGATGAAAGACTTAGAACACGCAAAGAGACAGAAATATGGATGACAGGAAATTAAATGATCACAATCATTGATCACACTGATTAAATCAGTAAGGGAAACTATTTTCAGTAACAGATGTTTATGTCACAGAGGCAGTGGAATAAAGATGATTGCCAAAGGAAACAATAATTTTTCATGTTTTGTAAAGGGTAATGCAAGTCAATCCTATGTTTAAAATCATAAGTAAATAAATTGATCATGTACAGAATCACATGGAAGAAGCAGATGGCGTGGAAACAATCAAATAATTCGACCAAGTAGACAACAGAAACACAAGCATTAGTTGTTCTCCTATTCTGCAAACTTTTTGATTGTGAAAGATCTTCCATGTGAGTGCTGGGAATGTGGAATTCATTACCACAGGCAATGGTCTGGGGAAATGGTACTGAGGGCTTTCAAGAGAAGCTTCACAAGCACATAAGGGAAAAGGGCAATGTTGATGGGATTCAATGAGGAAGGAGGAACAGTTGAGTGAAAGCCTGTACCTTTGCTACATAATTCATACAAGCCTCAAGATTAACTGAAAGGAGTTTCAGTATACTTGACAAACTTTAAACATTCTTGAATTTTAAAATGCCTTATGTATGTAACTATTCATGAACAAGATCGCCCTCATTTTGGTAAGGTTGAAGTTGAGAATTTAGTCACAGCAGAAAAGAGATTGCTCAACTTGCACCTATATTCATCTGCATTTGCTAAAATTGTTACAATCATTTACCACAAATTCAGGATGTAAAGTAATGTTCTCATTAATGCACAAGGACCGATTATTTGGGCAATGGTGACGAGGTTGGAAAAGTGAGCACAGTAGTTAATAACTGGCTTTGTGCAAACTTTTCATTCATTCACAGGTTTTGCTGGATCTTTGCTGCTCTGTAATCTGCTCACTAGGTCCAGGGAGTGAATGTTTTGAAGGTTGCTTTTTTGGAATTATAGAGGCCTCCTAGAAAATGATTGTGGAAGCAAAGTCCATTATAGCTTTTAAAAAACACAAAAAATCTCAATAAATATTTAAATAAAAGGAAAATTTGAAAAGAAACTATGGCCAAAAGTCAGGGGAATGGAATTAAGAGAGCAGCGTTTCTGAGATTAGGGTCTTTGCAATAGTTGTGTACCAGAAAATACAAAAATTCTCTCGACTTAGTAGCCAAGAGGGCAGTATCAAGTTTTGGTGAAACATTACTGTGAAGTTTAGTCATTTATTCCGATTATGAGAGCCTGCAAGAAACATGGGATTCATAAAATGATTCTTGAAGATACAGATATACAGGTGTAGTTCAAATATTTTTGAAAGCTCCCTTCAATTTCTTTTCTTTGTCTTGGCTTCGCGGACGAAGATTTATGGAGGGGTAACGTCCACGTCAGCTGCAGGCTTGTTTGTGGCTGACAAGTCCGATGCGGGACAGGCAGACACGGTTGCAGCGGTTGCAAGGGAAAATTGGTTGGTTGGGGTTGGGTGTTGGGTTTTTCCTCCTTTGTCTTTTGTCAGTGAGGTGGGGTCTGCGGTCTTCTTCAAAGGAGGTTGCTGCCCGCCGAACTGTGAGGCTTCAATTAAGGATTCATTATTAACGTCTTTGTAAATATCTAAAGCACAAAGTGATCCTTTATTCCAAGTTATTGGAATCTGTACATCAATATTACTTTTCCCATTCCCAACTGTTCAGTTACCTGGAAAGGATAATCCAAACCCACTATTCAGATGCAAAATTCATCAACCTTAACTCAAAACCTTTCCTTTCCTCTCAATACAAGCAAAATTATTAACATTTGAGCCTGGCACTTCCTAAAGTGTTAGTAAAAACATTGACATTTTAAACCACATCCCAACTGTCCCCTCCAACATCTGCTCAGAATATTAAAAGGGTGTGTAGCTCCTCAGCAGGTTCCTCAACCACTTGAACAAATGAAGACACAGTAAAATCTGTAGTATCCGGCATCGATGGGAATCACGGATATGCGCATTTTCTGGTTAACTGAGGCACACTCTTACAATGTCTAACTAATGGACCCACATAACGAACACACAATTTAAAAGACAATGCAAAAGGGCAAAATGTAATTTGAGGTCTTAACTAGTTTACTTTGATCAAGTAATTCCCATTACTAAATTCAAGCCCCGGTCACGGCACTAACTGTGCCAGTGTCTCCAGGTTTACAGAAAAAGCCTTGCTCATATGCTTAACATTAGTAAAGATAAAAGACTCTTACTAGGCAGGGATAGGGAGACACTTTGCCAGAGTCATTCCAGTAGCATTGGCCGGCTCTTTGTCCTGGATCTCACTATTTTATTCAACTTTATTCCAACAGCTGCTGCGGGTGGAGCATGACCAGTGTGTTCCACTGGCTGAATTCAGTGGCAACACTGATAGGGTGGTAAAGAAGGCTTAAGGTATACTTGCCTTCATCAGTCAGGCTATTTTATTCAACTTTATTCCAACAGCTGCTGCGGGTGGAGCATGACCAGTGTGTTCCACTGGCTGAATTCAGTGGCAACACTGATAGGGTGGTAAAGAAGGCTTAAGGTATACTTGCCTTCATCAGTCAGGCTATTGAGCATAAAAGTAGGGAAGTCCTATTGATTTGGATGGGCCACATTTGAAATATTGTGCGCAGTTCTCATTGTCTCATTACAAGAAAGATGGAGACCATGCAGAATGAGGCTTGTCAGGATGTTGCCTGGATTAGAGAGTAGTAGCTACAAGAAGATATTGGATAAACTTGGATGGTCTTCAGAGGCTGAGGGGTGACCTGATCAAAGTTTATTAAATTATGAGATGCACACAGTCAGAGTCCTTTTCCTCAGGTGGAAATGACAAATACCAGAGGGCATTCCTTCAAGGTGAGAGGGGAAAGATTAAATGTTCATGGCAAGATTTTTTTATTGCTCTACATTCCATGAAATATTGGATACATTTTATGTTTCTGACATTTTTTTTCTATAAGTTGGTTCTTGGTGGGAAATGCAGCAGTTCCATGTGAAACAGCTGGCACATAACTATCCCTTAGTTATCAGCACATTTAGTTCCCAGTATGAACACTAGAAGTTCCTAAACTTGCCTCCTAATTTCCATTAGTTGTGCTCCCATGTTGGTCACCAATAGATCAAATTCTGGTTCACGAGGAAGGTTTTTTTTTTTTTTTTTTTTTTTTTTTTTTTTTTTTTTAAACGCATTTAAATAAATGGTTATTGTTCCTACATCTGTGGGCTTGGATCTGTGCCTTGTATCAACGTCACTCCGATATCACTGTGTTGGTTTTGGTCAAAATCGTGGCTGATCTCTGATCTAAGCATCAGAGTTTGACTGCCCTGTTTAGCTTGATGACATTGGCCTCACCTGCTGAACCATTTTCAGCTGGAGCAGGATATCACTGGAACTATTTTAAAATTATTTTTCCAGTCAGGCAGGGTTACAATATTAGAATTAAGTATTTCAAAGTCAGCTATAACTGTTATTGAAGTAATAAAGCCTCAATAATTGCCAATGAGAGAAGGACTCTGAAAACATGAACATTCTCCCACAATAACTAAAATCCCTCCTTTTTAATTTGTACCTCCAGTCACAGTTCAAAAACACTTTATCAATAAGCATTTCAAAATGACCTGTAGCGATAAAGTATTCTGTAAACAAAAAACCCACAATTTTTAAACTTCCTGCTTATTTCTGATGCATTGCAAATTCATGCATGAACACAGTGACCAATCATAACCATATCACCATTTACGGAGCGGAAACAGGCCATGTTGGCCTTTCGAGTCCGCACCGGTTCACTAGAACAACTCCACTAGCTCAAACCTCCTGCTCTCCGCCAATAACCCTCTAACCCCCTCTCCTCCACGTACACATCCAACTTTTTCTAAACTTTTTTTTTTACTATCTTTTCTTAATTCATTATTCTTCAATTAATCTTTTTCCAACCTATTACAAGTTGTCCCTCTGCGTTCCTTGTTCCAATTTAATTTTTTTGTCTGCAGTATTTATTCATAACCCCTTTCCTTAATGCGCTCAGGTATGGCACTCCAATCCACCTTAGTTCACTGGTTTAAATTCACAACAAACTGTCACAGCTTCAAAAGCAATTCCACCGCTGAATCTCAGGATTAAGGGTTTAGTCGTCCCTCCAGGTGATTCAGCATATGACCTAAGCTTTTACTCCAACCTTCAACTGAGGAAGTACACTGCGAAGAGGTTAAACTGACTATATCTTCTATTTCAACTCAACGTAAATAATCCCAGGTCACTATTTGATGCAAACACAACTCTAGATTGTTCCCAATGACCTGGCAAATTTCATTCCCTTAAACCAAATGGATTACCTGGTCATTTATGTGGGAGTTTAATGTTTACAGTTTGCAAACATACCATTTGAACATGATTTCTCTTTTCTTTCTTTGCGCGATAATTTCAAAAGTAGTTGCTCGTGAAATGTGTTGCAGCGATGGATTTGTTTCACTTTCATGATCTTTTCAAAATGATTTCAGGAATATGTGTTGGGCATTTATTATTCATTTTCAGTTTCCTTGTCAGTGATTCAGTTTCAGAACCAGAAGCAGAATTTATGCCTTGAACAAGTCAAGAAAATTCGGTGTTTTACAGTAGCTTCATAGACCACACATTCATATTATGAACCATCTTACAACAATAATATAAAAAAATTAAAATAGTACACAAAAAGTAAGTGCATTGATCATTCAGGAACCTGATGGCAATGCAGAAGAAGCTGTCATTGTGCCACTGAGTTCTCGTCTTTAGGCTCCTGTACCCCCCTTCCCAATGGTAAATGAGGGAAGAGGACATGACCTGGGTGGTGGGGGTCTTTGAGAATAGAGACTGCTCTTTTGTTCAAAAAGATGTCCTCGATGGAGTGAGGTCTGGTGCCTGTGATGTACAGGAGAGAGGTAGATCAGCTCTTTGAGTGGCGTCACATCAACAACGTTGCACTCAATGTTAACAAAACCAAGGAGATGATTGAGGACTTCCAGAGGAAGTCAGGGGAACATGACCTCATCGAAGGCTCAGGAGTGGAGAGGGTCAAGAACTTCACATTCTTGGGTATCAACATCTCCGAGGATCAGTCCTGGAGCCTCCATGTTGATGCAATCATAAAGAAGGCCCGCCAGTGGCTATACTTTGCGAGGTGCCAAAGTTAAGAACCCTCTGGATTTTTTTTCTTGTCCTGAAATTTGTCTCCTCCATACCAGACAGTGATGCAATCAGCCAGAATGTTCTCCACGGTACACCTGTAGATGTTTGAGAGTCTTAAGTGATGGACTAAATCTCCTCAAGGTGTTCCAAAGCTGAGTGGAGAGCCAGTGATATTGCATCTGTTGTGGAGTGATTGTGACAATAGGCAAATTGCAGTGGGTCCAGATCTTTGCTTAGGTATGTATTAATTCTGGCCATGAGCAGCCTCTCAAATCATTTTATCACAGTAGAAATTAGTGCTACTGGGCAATAGTCACTGAGGCAGCTCACCCTACTCTTCTTGGGCACCAGGATGATTGATGCCCTTTTGAAGCAGGTGGGAACCTCTGTCTGTAGCAATGAGAGGTTTGTGGAGTAGCTCTTTTGCATCATTCTAAAACAGGTCACAGTGCCGAAATTAGGTCCCCTCCTGCACAATTTTTTGAACATGTGAGCAATCTTCCTCAGCTTGCCTGGTTTATCATGCAGCACTCCAGTTTTAAATTTCGTACAACAGTAAAACCCCGGTATTCAGTACTAATGAGAATTGGTAGATGCCAGATAAGTGAATTTGCTGGTTGCTTGAGATTGTGTCTTGTATGATTGGCGAACTAACTGCTAAGGAAGCCAATTTTAAATGTTCTTATTTTTTTACCTATTTATTTTCCGCAATTATTTTTGCTGGTTGCTTGAGGCTGCCAGTTGCTTGAATTCCAGATAATAGGGATTTTACTGTACTTAACCTTTTAATTGCCTGTACAACAATCCTTCAACAGTCCTTCCAACAGTGCTATTACCAGCAACTCTTCCCATCAAAGTCTTTCAAAACAACATACAGTTCTCATTTGAATGATAGCTATTATTCTGCACTTTGAACAATGGAATTCAGGAATGGCATCTGGGCTGGATTATTGAAAATTTACAGATTAATCCCAAATGAGTAAAATCTGAGTCTCAGAAGATAGAAACTGCTTCTTTACCTCACCAAATCCACATTGACCACCAAACATCCATTTACACTTATTGAAATTTGCAGTTGACACTAAATTGAATAGGAAAGCAACTTGTGCAGAGGACACAGAGACTGCAGAGAGATGGACATCAGTTAAGGGAGCGGGCATTGATTTGACAGATGGAGTACAACATTGATAAATGCAAGGTCAACAACTTTGGAAGAAAAAAATAATAAATTGGACTATTATTTAAGGATTGCAGCACATCGTTGTGCAGAGAGACCTTGGGTATTTGCACACAAAGCATAAAATGTTCATTTGCGGGTTAAACAGAAAATCAAGGGGCCAAATGGGAGGTTGGCCTTCATTGCTAGAGGGATTGAATTTAAGAGCAAGGAGATTCTCTGCTGGATGGCACTGGTGAGGCAGTACCTGGAGTACGGTGTGCAGTTCTGTTGGGTTTAATTAAGAAAGGATAAACTTAGGGCAGTGCAGAGGAGATTCCAGAAATGAGGTGATTAACTTGAAGATACATGATGTAGCCTGAGATTATATTCATTAGAGTTTAGAAGGATTAGGAGGGATCTTATGGACACATAAAATTATGAAAGGAATAGACAAAAGCAGGAAGGTGGTTTCCACTAGTTGAGAGGCTAGAGACTAGCTTCAAAATTCGAGAAAGTAGATTTAAAAGTCAGAAATTAGGAGAAACTAGTTCTTCTTGAATAATGAATCTGTGGAACTCTCTGCCCAAGAAAGCAGTTGAGATGGCCTCTGTAGATCTATTTAAGATGTATATTTTTGAACAACAGAAGAATTAGGGGTTATGGGAAACAGGTGGGTAAGTGGAACTTAGTCCATGATAATGATCAGTCATAATGTTATTGAATGGCAGAACAGGCTCGACATGCCAGATGGCCCACTCCTGCTCCTACTTCTTATGTTATGTTCTAATACCAATCCCATCTTTATACTTCCACATTCCCTCTGTTCACATTTGGATTCTACCACGTACCTAAATACTGCAACCTATTTAGTGACCTGTTAACCTACCAACTCACAGAACCTTAGACAATCAACCACAGCAGTTAGAGAAAACACATATGGTCAAAGGGAGAACAAGCAAACTCCATACAAAGAACCCTGGACTGAACCTGGGTGACTGAAGCTATGAGGGACAAAAACATGAAAGTCTGCAGACACTGTAGTAAAAATAGAGGTGCTGGAGGATGTCAGCATCCAGAGATGGTAAACATATATATTACTGACGTTGCAGGCCCGTCCTCTCTCAAAGGCTCCTGAGGAAGGGCTCAGTTCCAAAATGTCCATAAACACACCTTTATTTCATATGGATGCTGCAAAACCCACCGAGTTCCTCCAGCATCTCTGTGTTTTTAGACTGGAACTATGAAGCAGCTGTTCTATTTGCCAGACCATCTTATCACATTGGCATGGCATGATGATGGTCCACTGTTTAAGGGAGTTTTGAGGGAATGTTTGGATACTGTTATTCAGTTCCTTGATTACTATTATGACATAATATTATTTATTCTTGTATTTTCATGAGCTTCATTATGATAGTGGTCCATTCAGCCCATCAAGCCTATGCTAGTTCTCAGAACAATCCCATTCCCCATTTGTTTCACCACAACTTATTCACTCACACATTCCCATTGACATGACCACCCCAAGATATTCTTTCCTGCCACTGACACCAAGGACCTTTCATTTTATTTAATGAAAGGAGAACATTCTGGCCATCAGGACTATCTCAAAGTATTCCCATCCCCTAATATTTACCTCTATCCCATTCCCTTCACGCATGTCTAACAACGTCCTTTCCACCGATTTCTCCCACCTGCACTGAAACCAATTTACAATAATAATTAACTCACCAACCAATGCTTTTTTGGGATGCCAAAGGAAAGCAGAGCATCCAGGAGAAACACAGGAAGAATGTGCAAACTCCCCACAGAGAGCACCAGAGCTCAGGATTGATATCGGTCACAGCCGTGAGATGGCTGCACTTTATGCCACATGGTTTACAAATAACAGGCTCTTCTGGCCCATGAACCCGTGCTGCCCACAAATACACCAATTAATCTACAAACCCCCCCCCGTATGATTTTGAAAGGTGGGAGGAAACCAACACAGAGAGAATGGACAAACTCCTTACTAACTGCAGTAGATTGTAACCAGGTCACAGGCACCAGAATAGTGTTGTGCTAACTGCTACGGTAACCATACCAACCCAAGGGCAAAAGTTCATTTCTGTTTCTTCTTTTAATGCTGTTCATCAAGTCTTTTGTCACCCCGACCAAGCTCTGAAGAGTAGGTTTCCAAATATGTCTGAATGATTCATATCTGATACAAGTAATTGCTTTTGTTTCGAAATGACAGCTAGTGACCATCAGATCATGAGCTAGTGTTAAAACTGGGCTCGGAGGAGATAGTATCAGCTAGCTCAACTCATGCAAATAAAAGGAAATAAAAACTGAGGTTTGAGCTTAAGAATACAGAGACTGGATATTGGGTGAAAATGGATTAAGGCTGGCTTTAGGAATGGAGCCTTGCATCTGGAGCAGTCATAAATGGAATACATAAACAATATTAGAAGGAGCATGCAGAAAACAACTACAAGAAAAGCAGTGGTGGTAGTTGTGGTCTGGACTTCAAATTAACGAGGAAGCCAAGCAATTAAAATTGATACCACCAAACAGGACTTCCAAGATAAGAAAGAGAACTAGAGCTTAAAACTGTGACAGACATATTTCTTTTCTTTGGCCCTTTGGTGATATAATTGCATTTTCCATTTACAGTAGGAAAGATCATTAAGTTTGCTCATCAAAGCTATTCACTGCACTCAGATAATGAATCAAATAACTACAGAAGAGACATATCACTGCAAATCTAACTGTAACTATTCTGTGGATGCTTCCTTTCTCAAATTTCTCCTGAGCGGTTTTTGATAATAGAAAACAGCCAAAAGAAAATATATTTTCATTCCAACTTCCAACTCCGAAACAAACAGAAAATTGTGCTGACAAAGCTGCAGCAAGACCATGTGAGAGGCATGGAATGCAGATTAAGTATTAATCCTAAAAAGGGAGTCACAGAGATGCCATTTGAAATATGAAAACAACATGAATTTATCCCAAATGGGGATGCCAGATCATTTGATCTGCCTTATCATATATAATTATCCAGCTAAGGTATAAAATACAGGTTTAGTTGTGCAGATAACATTTCACTTTGCGAAACTGAACAGAACTGTGAGAACAAGACTGGAGATGAGATAAAACTCATATTCCCAAAAAACAAAATTATTTATTTGAATATATGAATACTCATTCTGCATATATATTGTTTGTCTGTATGTGTGTGTTATATCTGGTTGTGTGTCTGCATGTTTTGCTCCGAAGACCGGAGAACACTGCTTTGTCAGGTTGTACTAGTGTAATCAGATGACAATAAACTTGACTATAATCTTCAATGATTCTGCATCAGTGTTCAAATGATAATGGTATGGAAAAAAAAGGATGTAATTACAGCTAAACAAATCCAAAAGGCAGCTTCCATCAGAAAATAAAAAGTCTGTGGGAATTTACATTGTTTTCAGAAAGTGTGCACAAATATATCATTTTAATTTGGTATATATCCATTAGATGTGCCATGTAGACAAGGATTTAAATGGAATTTGTAGTGATCTTGATAAAAATACATTGGTTTATTTGTCTTCAAGAACCTTGATAGCAATTGGTAAATGAAGCAAATACATATCTAAATGGATAATTATTTTGCAAATAACAAACTGCTGGAAGAATTCGGGGTCAAGCTGCATCTGTGGAGGGATGGGTATTGTCAATGTTTTGGATCAAGATTTTGCATCAGTAATCCCTTTAATGTGTCATTATTTTAGCAAAATGTATTTTTAATTTTATGGTCATGATCATTTGAAAGCAATGTTAATATTTCAAGGAGAATTGATCTATACTATATTTGATTATTAATAATTTGCACTATTTATAATGGCCATTCAGAGCTATATACCATCTGCAATTATCCAAGAAATGCATAGAGTGCTATTTTAAACAAATGAACATTTGAAAAAAGCAGCAACAAAAGAGAGATAACTCACTCTTATCAAAAGGATGGAAAATACAAGGAATAAAAGCTGGCCTCAGTGTAGGTCACAAGGTCTCTTCAGCCAACTTTAGTGTTCAGCAAGAGCGTAGTGGACCTCACTTTGATCTTAATCCAACCTTCCTGTCTATTCACTTTTGCCCTGAGTCTAAAATGTGTCCATCTGAGTTTAACTTTATTTAGTGATTTAATGGCCATAGTCATTGGGGTAAACAATTCGAAACAATGTCAACACGAAGAGCAAAAGAAAACTCCTCATTAATTCTGATCAACATGAATGGTCTACTTGAAGATTTTGCTCCACAATTCAGATTCAGTTTCAGAGTTATTTTCAGAGAACTTCCATGACATCACATACAACCCTGGGATTCTTTTTCATGCAGTGAGGCAGAATTTCCACTTATTGCTAGTGCAAAAAACCTATACTCAATGTACACATGTAGACAAACTGACAGCAATACAGAAAGAAAATAAAATCAATGAAGTGCAAAAGTAAGAGTCCTTAAACGAGTCCTTGGTTGAGTTTGTCATTTAAGATTCTGGTGGCAGAGGGGTTGCAGCTGTTCCTGAACCTGGTGGTGCGAGTCTTGTGGCATCTATACCTCTTTCCTGATGGTAGCAGTGAGATCAGAGTGTGTGCTGAGTGATGTGGATCCTTAATGATTGCTGCTGCTCTCCGACTGCAGATGTTATCAATGGTGGGGAGGGTTTTGCCTATGATGTCCTGAGCTGCGTCCACTACCTTTTGCAGGGCTTTACGCTCAGGGGTATTGGTGACCTCCTATCAAACTGTGATACAGCCAGTTAGCACACTTTCCACCACATAGCTGTAGAAATTCTAGGTTATCCTACAGTCTCTGACAATCTATTTTGCCAAGTCCTCTGCAAACCTTCCATATTTCAATAAAATCATCTCCCCATTTTCAAAGTATCAATAAATGCAAGTCAAATCTGTTCTAGCTTTTCTTACAAGGCAACACCTTCATTACATGATTCCACCTCAAGGCAACACCTTCATTACATGATTCCACCTCAAGGCAACACCTTCATTACATGATGCCACCTCCATAATAGATGTTGAAGAAGAGCTGGTTGCACTTCAATCAAGCAGAAAGACATTCCTTGAGGGGTTGGTTATGAAGCAAATCAACTTGTGTCTCAGGAAGGGCTGAGACCCACTTCAGTCCACCTATCATCGCAACATCTCAGATGCCATCTTGCTAGCCCTTCACTCAGTGTTACATGATCTGGATCACAAGAACGCCTACATCAGATTGTTGTTCATTAACGACAGTTTGGCGTTTAACAGCATCATACCAGCAAGACATAATTAAACTCAGGGATTTTGGATCCTATGCAATCAGACTTTCAACTTCCTCATCAGTAGACCCCAATCAATGCAGATTGGCAACATCACCTCCCCCTCATTTACCGTCAACACAGGGCACCCCAAGACCAAGTGCAGTTCCAACTCAATCTATAAATTTACTGAGACCACAATGTTGGCCAAATAACTGGAAATGATGAGTCAGAATACTGAATGGAGATGAAGATTTGTTTGGGTCATGACAGAACAACAATCTTTGCTCTAAGGGGAAGCACAGGAACCACAAACCTTCTTCATCATGGGACAGCGGTGGAGAGAGGATTAGTAGCTTCAAGATCCTGGGCATCCACATATCAGAGGACCTCTCCTGGATCCAGTACATCGAGGCATCTCTGAAGAGAGCACACCAATGTCTATTTTCTATGAAGTCTGAGAAAATTTGGCAGGTCATTGAATAGTCTAAACTTCTACAGGTGCACTATAAGATGTATACTAACTAATTGAATTGGGACCTGGTTTGGTCATTCAAGTGCTCTGGAATGCAGAAGGCTGTAGAAATTACCAACCACATCCTAGTCCATCACAGGCTTTCACCTCCCACCTATTAAAGACATCTTCAAGAAGGCAGCCATCATCATAAACAAAACAAATGCCCCCCACCCCCATCACCCTGGTCACAGCCTCTTCTTTTTTTTTTATTTTTTTAAATTTTTTATTTTTCACACCATAAATCACGTTAGCCATGATATACACTTTTTCTTTTTCACACATATACATTGTCTTTTTCTCCCCCCCCCCTCCTCCCAAGCCACACCCCCACCCCCCCTCTCATCCATTTTAGGTATACAATCTAGGTTGCATTAAGCCAGTCAGACAATGTTGTCATTCAACAAAAATACACCAGAAATTCTACTGAGTCCATTCTTTTCTTTTCTTCTCCTTCCATCAATTTAGGTAATGTTTGTTCCCGGTAGGTTTTCGCTATTGTATTTAATGTAAGGCTCCCATACTTGTTCGAATATTTCAATATTATTTCTTAAACTATATGTTATTTTTTCTAATGGAATACATTTATTCATTTCTATATACCATTGTTGTATTTTCAAATTATCTTCCAATTTCCAGGTTGACATAATACATTTTTTTGCTACGGCTAGGGCTATCTTAACAAATCTTTTTTGTGCATCCTCCAAGTCAATTCCAAATTCTTTATTTTTTATGTTACTTAGGAGAAAGATCTCTGGATTCTTTGGTATATTGTTTTCTGTTATTTTATTTAATATCTGATTGAGATCATCCCAAAATTTTTCTACTCTCTCACATGTCCAGATTGCATGAATTGTTGTTCCCCTTTCTTTTTTACATCGAAAACATCTATCAGATACTGTTGGGTCCCATTTATTTAACTTTTGCGGTGTAATGTATTATCTGTGTAACCAATTATATTGTATCATACGTAGCCTCGTATTTATTGTATTTCTCATCGTTCCAGAACATAATTTCTCCCATGTTTCCTTTTTTATCTTTATATTTAAATCTTGTTCCCATTTTTGTTTAGTTTTACCATTTGTTTCCTCATTCTCTTTTTCTTGCAGTTTAATATACATATTTGTTATAAATCTTTTGATTAACATTGTATCTGTAATCACATATTCAAGGTTACTTCCCTCTGGTAAACTCAAATTGCTTCCTAATTTCTCTTTCAAGTAGGATCTCAGTTGGTAATATGCCAGCGCTGTATCTCCAGTTATATTGTACTTATCTCTCATTTGTTCAAAGGATAAGAATCTACTTCCTGAAAAACAATTTTCTATTCTTTTAATCCCTTTTTTTTCCCATTTTCTAAAGGAAAGGTTGTCTATTGTAAAAGGGAGTAGCTTATTTTGCGTCAATATTAGTTTTGGTAATTGATAATTTGCTTTATTTCTTTCTACATGAATCTTCTTCCAAATATTGAGGAGATGATGTAATATTGGAGAAGTTCTATGTTGTACCAATTTTTCGTCCCATTTATATAATATGTGTTCAGGTATCTTTTCCCCTATTTTATCTAATTCTAGTCTCGTCCAGTCTGGTTTTTCCCTTGTTTGATAAAAATCTGATAGGTATCTTAATTGTGCGGCTCTATAATAATTTTTGAAGTTTGGCAATTGTAAGCCTCCTTGTTTATACCATTCTGTTAATTTATCTAGTGCTATCCTCGGTTTCCCCCCTCTCCATAAAAATTTCCTTATTATTTTCTTTAACTCTTTGAAGAATTTTTCTGTCAGTTGTATTGGCAATGCCTGAAATAAGTATAGTATCCTTGGAAAAATGTTCATTTTAATACAGTTTATCCTTCCTATCAGTGTTAGTGGTAGCTCTTTCCAATGCTCTAAATCGTCCTGTAATTTTTTCATTAGTGGATTGTAATTGAGTTTATATAATTGGCCTAGATTTTTGTTTATTTGTACACCTAGGTATCTTATTGCCTGCATTTGCCATCTGAATGGGGATTCCTTCTTAAATTTTGAGAAATCCACGTTATTCATAGACATTGCTTCACTTTTATTTACGTTTATCTTGTATCCCGACACTTCTCCATATTCCTTCAATTTCTTATATAATTCTTTTATTGATAGTTCTGGTTCTGTTAAGTACACTATCACATCATCCGCAAATAGACTGATTTTATATTCCCTGTCTTTTATTTTTATTCCTTTTATATTATTATCTATTCTTATCAATTCTGCTAGTGGTTCTATAGCTAGCGCAAACAATAACGGTGATAGTGGGCATCCCTGCCGCGTTGACCTGCTTAAGTTAAATTGCTTTGATACATGTCCATTTACTGTCACTTTTGCTAACGGTCCCTTATATAATGCTTTAATCCAATTAATATACTTCTCCGGTAAACTGAATTTTTGCAATACTTTGAACAAATAATTCCATTCTACTCTGTCGAAGGCCTTCTCTGCGTCTAAAGCAACTGCTACTGCAGGTGCTTTATTTCCTTCTACTGCATGAATTAAGTTAATAACTTTACAAATATTGTCTGTTGTGCGTCTTTTTTTGATAAATCCAGTTTGGTCTAAATTTACCATTTTCGGTACCTGTTCTGCTAATCTGTTTGCTAATAGTTTAGCTATTATCTTATAATCTGTGTTTAGCAAAGATATTGGTCTATATGACGCTGGTGAGAGTGGATCTTTCCCTTGTTTTAGTAACTGTAATTATTGCTGTTTTACATGAATCTGGTAAGTTTTGTGTCTCATCAATCTGGTTGATTACATCCAGGAGGGGCGGTATTAATAAGTCTTTAAATGTTTTGTAGAATTCTATTGGGAGTCCATCCTCTCCTGGTGTCTTATTATTTGGTAATTTTTTTATTATCTCTTGTATTTCTACTGTTCCAAATGGTTCTGTTAATTTATTTTGTTCCTCTATTTGTAGTTTTGGTAGTTCAATTTTAGTCAAAAATTCATCTATTTTCCCTTCTTTCCCTTCGTTTTCAGTTCGGTATAATTGTTCATAGAATTCTCTGAAGTTTTCCTTAATTTCTTTTGGATTATATGTAATTTGTTTGTCTTTTTTCCTTGTTGCCAATACCATTTTCTTAGTTTGCTCTGTCTTAAGCTGCCATGCTAAGATTTTGTGTGTTTTTGTCACAGCCTCTTCTCATGCAACCTTTGGAAAGAAGGTACAGAAATCTGAAATCTGAAATCAAGCACCTCCAAGTTCAAGAATCCAATGGCGATCTGCCTTTTGAACATCCCCTCACTGCCCTAACCATAAACTGCACTGGAACCATTCAAAATCCTGTATGAACTGTTGAAACTTTAAAAAACACACACACACTAACTGTGAATATTTATTTATCTCTTTCCATACTGGGATAATTTGATGGTTACTAGTGTAGTTGATGTATTCCGCATACACGTTTGACTGCAGCAAATAAGGATTCTGCTTGCACAAATGCATTATCTATACAAACAAATTCATTATTATTGGTGAATTTTCTTTGAACATCTTCCAAAGCAAGTACATTCCTCTTTAACTTTGACAGCCCCATAACCATTGTTCAAGAAATGACTGCAACCCTATGTGCAATTCTCTAAATTTGGGCTCAGAACCTCTGATTTATTGAGCCAGAACTCTAATCCCTGAGCTACAAAGCCACCTTCCATATCCACATTCCCATATTCAAGACTTCATAGCACTCACAAATATGTCTAACATAAAGGTAAACGTTCACAGTCCAAAAAGACTTTTTCCAACCTCGTAAAACCCCTGGTATCTGACACATATGGGCATTGATCGATGCTGGATAAGTAAGTTTTCCAGAAGTTTGAGGCTCACTCTTATAATGCCTATCTAATATACCTGCATTAAGAATAAACAGTTTAAAAGACAAAAATACTATACAATACTTCCAGTGAACAAATTTCACTTTCATTAATATCATTCATTCAGCATCGGCGATCATGTCTCTCCATCCAGCACAATCTCTGACCCTCTGAATTGTAATGGTTGCCTCTTCTCCTTCAGTAAAGGCTCCATCTTTGAACTGAGATCGTAGTCGAGGTTACATTCATCATTATACAAGGGAAAAATACTGAAGTGGTTTCCTGTTGGCTTCTTCAGTACACTGTCCACACTGGATGGGTAATACTAGCCATTGATCATCAGATTCATCTGCCCAGCGTTTTTAGTTTTACAACCATAAATTCCAATTTGCTTATAAAAACCATCCAGCATCTACAATCCATGGGTTCACGTGACCCTGAATGGGAGGCTAAGCAGGCACTACATGAGTATATAAACCTTAACACATTTTATTTTATTTTTCAGTCACGTCCTTTGAAAACATTTAACTCTGGCTGCATCTGCAGGTTCCTCCTGGTCACAGATGAACAATAACATCATAATGAACAGCATCCCTTCCCCCAAGTTTACAGATGAACCCTTACTAATATACTTAATAAAATATGCTATTAAAGATAAAGACTCTTATTAAGCAGAGATAAGGAGACACTTTAAGTGTGTCAACCCAATGGTGAGTGGCATCAGCCAGCTCTTCATCCTGGGTGATGCCATTTTATTCAAGCTCAACTTTATTCAAACTTTTTCAAACAGCTGCTATGAGCAAAGCATGACGAAGGCACTCTGCCGGCTGAATATTTGCTCCTATCTTCACCAAGGTTTATGAGAGAACATTTACTTTTATAATTTTAAAATTCATTTAAAATTTTTGTTTATTTCTTATTTTTTGTTGTTGCCAGTTGCTTGAATTCTGGATAATAGAGCTTTTACTGTACAAGGCTATCCAGTGAATGTTGCCAAGCATCTCCTTAGTCCCACTTCACCAGGATCTGGCTATCCAACCCAAACCTGACAAAATAGTATGTACCAAATTCAGGACAGTTCAGCTGTCAAAAATATTTTGGAACATCGAGGTAGTGTTAGCTTTAGTTTATTCATTGTCAGATCAGATCTTACTTTTATGTCTGAGCATGCCTCCGCATTTCACTTAGAGAGTGGTTGCGAGATGGTGCATGCACGAATGACAATTTTCTAATCATCTCTGCACTCTGGATCAATTCCTTTGGATCGGAGGATGCAAATATGACCCCAACCTTTTTAATAGAAAGGAGGAAGAGAGAAACTCAGGAATTATCGCTCAGTTTGCCTTACTTCAGCCATGGCAAAAATGCTGGAATCAATGGTTAAAGATGTAATTGGTGCACATTTGGAGAGGAGTGATAGGAAGAGTCCAACTCAGCATGAATTTACAAAAGGGAAAATCAGACTTGAAAGATTTTTTGAATTTTTTTTGAGGATATAATCAGTGGAGTTGACAATGGTGAACTAGTTGATGTAATGCCCTTTGTCCCTCCCAAGGTAACAATGGCCAATACCAGAGAACATCCTTTCAAGGTGAGTGGAGGAAAGTTTAGGAGAAATGTCAGAGGTAGACTTTTTTTTTATACATACATGCAGAGAGTGGTGAGTGCCTGGAATGTATTGCCAGGGCTGGTGGTAGAGTCAGATAGAAGACAGACATTTAAAATACTTTTAGATTGGCACATGGATTATTAGGGGTTATTAGCTGTGAGGGGGAAAGAGTTAGATATAGATTGTTTATTACGATTGCCACTATGTCAGGGGCTGAGGGGTCTGTACTGCGCTGTACTGTTCCATGTAGTGCATTTGGACTTTCAAAAGATTTTTGATAAAGTTCCACACAAAAGATTAGTGTTTAAAACTGGGGAACTGGGTATAGGAGGTGAATGTATTGATTTGGATAGATAACTAGTTGGCAAGCAGGAAGTGAAAGTGGTTATAAGTGGGTCCTTTTAAGATGGGCAGTCAGTTACTAGTGGGGCACCATAAGGTTCAGTGCTGGTACCCCAGCTATTTACAGTATACAATGGAATGGAATGTAGTACCACTAAATTTACAGATGAGCTGATTGGCTGTGTGAACTGTGAGGAAGATTCAGGAAGGCTGCAGGGTGACTTGGACAGGTTAGGAAAATGGGTAAATGCATGGCAGAGGCGGTATCAGTGAGACAAATGAGAACTTATCCACGGACACAATAACAGACAGGCAGGTTAGCTGAATTGTGACAAGTTAAGAAAAGAGCTGGGTGTCAGGTGCATCAGTTATTAAAGGTTGGAATGTTGGTACAGCAGGCAGCGAAGAAAGCAAAGAGCATGTTTACCTTTATTGCAAGTGGTTTTCAATGTTGAGTAATATGTGCAGGTAAACCCGGCTTTACGAATACTCGCTTAATGATAATTTGCTTTAACAAAGAAACACGTGTTCGCTTTTATGAAGAAATTATAATGGGTTTTTGATTTTTACTAAAATTGTTTCCAGTAGAAGTCAGTGGGTCTTCGCTTTACGAATTTTCAATTAACAAATGGTTTCTCAGAAACGCTCTACCTTCGTAAACCAGGGTATAACCTGTGTAATTTTGGTCTTCTAATTTAAGAAAGAACATACTTGCCATTAAGGGATTAAAGGTTCACCAGATTGATTCCTGGGATGGAAAGACTGACACATTAAGAAAGACTCGATGGAACTTAGAAGAAGCAGAAACATATCATTAATGTTGCTGCAGGACTAGATAGGTTAGATGCAAGAAGAATGTTCCTGATGTTGGTGAAGTGCAGAACAAAGTCACAGGTCAAGGTTAAAGTGCTGAAGAAACTCAACAGGTCCTGCAGCAACATTTTGGGCCTGAACCCTTCATCAAGGTATGAGCAAAAAGCAGGCATATGCCTGAATAAAAAGGCAGGGGAGGAGCACCGGGCCATAGGTGGACATGAATAGGAGGGCAGGAGTGAAAAGCGGAGAATTGATCGGGGAATGGGGTTACCTCTGTGAATGCAGAGCTGCAGGCAAGGAGTGATAAGGAGAGAGATAGAGGGAGAGAAACTACAAAATATATGTAACCCTCATAAGCAGCTCAGATGTGTTTTTGGTTAGTATTTTTTTTTAAAATAGCGTAGTTTGTATATATTTTACACCCCACCATGGTTGTTGGCAGAATCGCAGACAGCCATGAAGAAGTGTACTGGAGGGAGAGAGATCAGCTAATTGAGTGTCGTCATGACAACAACCTTGCACTCAACATTAGCAAAACTAAGGAATTGATTGTGGACTTCAAGAAGGGTAAATTAGGAGAATACAAACCACTGTTCAATGAGGGGGTCAGCAGAGGAGAGGGTAAAGACTTCAAATTCCTGGGTGGCGACGTCTCTGAGGATCTCTCCTGGGGCCATCGTGTCAATGCAATCATGAAAGGGGTTTGAGGAGATTTGGTCTGTCACCTAAGACTCATGCAAATTTCAACAGGTGTACTATGGAGAGGTTCGGCTCCGAATCATGGGTCCTCTACCGGCACCACCTACGGCTCCTAGAACGCTTCCACCAGCGTTGTCTCCGCTCCATCCTCAACATCCATTGGAGCGCTCACACCCCTAACGTCGAGGTACTCGAGATGGCAGAGGTCGACAGCATCGAGTCCACGCTGCTGAAGATCCAGCTGCGCTGGATGGGCCACGTCTCCAGAATGGAGGACCATCGCCTTCCCAAGATCGTATTATATGGCGAGCTCTCCACTGGCCACCGTGACAGAGGTGCACCAAAGAAAAGGTACAAGGACTGCCTAAAGAAATCTCTTGGTGCCTGCCACATTGACCACCGCCAGTGGGCTGATAACACCTCAAACCGTGCATCTTGGCGCCTCACAGTTTGGCGGGCAGCAGCCTCCTTTGAAGAAGACCGCAGAGCCCACCTCACTGACAAAAGGCAAAGGAGGAAAAACCCAACACCCAACCCCAACCAACCAATTTTCCCTTGCAACCGCTGCAATCGTGTCTGCCTGTCCCGCATCGGACTGGTCAGCCACAAACGAGCCTGCAGCTGACGTGGACTTTTTACCCCCTCCATAAATCTTCGTCCGCGAAGCCAAGCCAAAGAAGAAGAAGACTATGGAGAGCATTCTGACTTGTGCAATCCTGTCTGGTATGGAGGTGCCAATGCACAGGACAGAAAAAGGTTCCAGAGGGTTGTAAAGAATATGGAAAGAAAGAAAGAATAGGACGCTGAGGTTGGATGATCATGTTGAATGGTGGTGCAGGCTTGAAGGGCTGAAGAGCTTACTCATGAACCTATACGATTGTAAGATTTAAGGCCAGAGAGGCATGAAAACATTCCAAGAAGGGGGAAGAAGACTGAGTGATTGTTTTTCATCATCAGTGCAAATGAACGTTCTACTTTCTTTAATTCAGTATCAGGTTTTGCAACACCATTAAACCATATACAAACATGTTGAATGTAAACTAAATAACTGCACCTCAGTTGTGATATCCTAACTACAAGTTCATTCAATGTTACTGAACAATTTCATACCCAGAATCTACTGCATATACAGGTGCATAATAATTATACTGTAATTGAAAATTTAGAAAGGCTAGAAGTTTGGCAAGTTCAAGGCAATTTATCAAAAAGGTGAAAAAAAAATCTGACAATGCTGGAAACCTGAATTAACAATAGAAAATATAAGGGGTCCTCAGCAAGTCAGACGGCATCCACAGATACTTCAAGACAACGGTCCTTTACCAGAAAATGAGAAAAATTAAAAGTCAAAATTTATAGGTTATCTCAATTCTCATGAAAGGACATTGGAAATATCAACTAAAAATCTATTATTGTTTTCCAAAGGCTAATGTTAAACATAAAAGTTCATTTTAAAAAACAGAGTTTCTACATATATGCCATGGAGTTTTTATAAGGTTAATATTAAGATGCCAAATAATATATTGGATTTAAACAAGGGTCAATGCCTTGACAAAAGGCTCAGGTCTGAAATTTCAGATCTGTAATATATCTTTACCTCCTATGGACACTACGAGACCAGCTGAGTTCCTTCAGCATTTCTGTGTTTTCACTACATTTCTAGCATCTGCAGACTTTCATGTTTCACTTTAATAGTGTATGTAGTTAGATGTACTTATCTTATTTTCTACTACTGTATAATCAATGGTAAGATTAATATCTTCTCAGAAGATCACGAATGTATATTCAGAAACACACCTTTGTAATTTTTCTTTCACCTTAAATTCAACTTTGAGGTTAGATTAGAATGATATAGTTTTGACTATGGAAATGAGACTGAGTCGATAGGGGCCATCATGAACCCATGTTAACTTTTCCCACACTCCCATTCATCCCCCACCCCCAAATTCTATCTCTCACCCATAAACTGGGGGAAACGTACAGTCGTCAATTATCCCATCAACTCACAGGTTTAATTGGAGTATCCATATAGTTTGATCTATATAGAACATACAAGCTCCATACATATAGCTCCAGGTGGGTTTAACATGGGTCTCTGGAGCTGTGAGGAAGGAACTTTACTAGCAGAACCATTGGACTGCTCATGCTATTAAGGGAAGTAGAATTATTGTAATTATATTTTAATAATTAGAACCATGTTTCAAATTCATTGTGAAACACATTTTTCGAGAAACAAATTTCAACCAAGATTCCACCTATAAAAGTTTATTCCTAGGATAAGACATGGAAATTCTTAACATTTATGTTCAGTGGTACAAGATGATTCATTGCAATCTGCAGCCAAGACATAACCTTGTGATTATCACTCAATGAACTAGTTGTTGTTGAAGTGCAATCACTACTATTCCGATATTGATATTATTATATTTTATAATAAGCAATTTCTGACAATGTGCAGCATTGAACAATGAGAAAGACTTTAAATCATATAAAATTACCCAAAATCTTTGAATAAGCTTTTCACTCACCATAACATACACCTTAAATTAAAAGTAAAATGCGAGGTCCGGTAGCATCTGTGGAAACCCTTGGATGAGGTGGCCCTTTGCTGACCCGAAATATTAACTCCTTCTCTTTCCACAGATGCTACCTGAATGTTTCCAAATTTTATCTTTTCAGATTCCCAGCATCTGAAGTTTCCTGATGTATACATCTTATGTCTTTGCTGGGAATCTCAATCAATCTTTGTTATAGAGCAGATTTTACGGTCTTTACAGCCCATTGTTGACATAGTATCCTGTGGGTAATTTCTACTGAAATAGGGTATTTTTGTTGAAGTAAAACAAGGTTACCATAAGATTAAAGTAAGGTTCAAAATTGAGATCCATGAGCTCACTTTCAGATGGATCACATAACCCCTCTCTGGAGAACCAACAGGAACTGGCCAATATCTTTCACTGCTGCAGGACAACAGGCCCACGTGAATAATATCAACTTGAGGGGTGTTGAGCTTATATATGGATTCACCTAATGTCCTCTCTCTTTCTCATACACACAAATCCTTCTCTGTGCAGACATCAGAAGTAGTAGAAATTTAGATCCATGTGTCTCCCAAAGTCGCTGCAACCAATTGTAACTCCTGACATATACCTAAAGCACACATGTCAAACTCTGGCCCGCGGGCCAGATTTGGCCCGCGATATAATTATATTTGGCCCGCAAGATCATATTAAATATATATTAGAGTGGCCCGCTGTCTGCCGCGCCAGTATAGCGCATGCACACTGAAGGTAAAAATGAAGACGCCAGAGGTGTGGAGGGATCTCAGAGTCCCGAATCCCGGGGATCGGAGCGCCGCACTCAGACCGCCCGGCTCCCGGACACACAGACGCGGTTGGAGTTGGGGACCATCCTCGCTGGGTCTGCGCTTCAGCGGCGACACCGGACTGAACGTCTCGTTGGCGATGCCTTCCCCCTCGCTCCGTGCGCAGCGGACCCTGCCTCCCGCTCCTTTTGTTGGAGACGAGCCCGGCGCCGTGAGATCGCAGTTTAATCCTTCTCCAACCATGGGAGGGGGGTGGGCGCAACGCACTCTTCTCAGCCAATTCCTCCACCGCCCCGGACGCCGGCGTTTCAACGGGGGGTTTCGGGTGCCTTCGTCAGGCGACCGACCTGTTGGTCCAAGACAAGGGGAGAGCATACAAACTCCACACAGACAGCACCTGAACTCGGGTGAACGTGGAGCTCCGACCCCACATTCCACATCAGGACTGTGTGTAAGATTGGGAGCAGTGAGACGGAAGCTTATTTTGTTCCTGTGATTTAAGCCTTTTTTGGGGTGGGGGGGGAGGGGTCCTTCTCTGACCACTTGCCTAACAATTAACCTAATCAGATGTGGAGTTACCACAATACAACAGTTCTCAACCTTTTTCTTTCCACTCGCGTCCCTGTGCCATTGGTGCTCTGTGATTAGTAAGGGATTGCTTAAGGTGGTCTGTGGGTGGAAGTTTGAAGACCACTGCTTTAATCATCCCTCATTGACTCGTCATGTGCACGTTTCAGAACGCAAAAGGAAATGGGCCAATGACAATGAAAGAGTTTATCCAAAACTATTATTAAACATTTATTTTAATAAGAAAATTTTTAACATTACATATGTTGAAAGAAGAGAAAACATGCAGATGTTGTTGAAAATTTTCAATAAATATTTAGTTCGGCCCTCGACTTAGTCCAAGTTTTTAATTTTGGCCCTCCGTGAATTTGAGTTTGACACCCCTGACCTAAAGTAATCAGTTGCAGGGAGGCAAGCCTCCGACGTTCCTGGATTCCATAGTGTAGCTTCCGTTACTTACTGTTTAAGGACCCTGAGCCATTTGATTACATTGGAATCGAAACATAAAAAAAAGTGTGCCACATTTCCCAATGGAAATGCCAGTTTTTATCATCTCAACCAAATTGAGAGAAGGCAAGAAAGAGAGTGGGCAGAAAGAACGTTGCCACCGTTATAAAGTCAGCTGTAACAAGGGTGCAGATTTCAAGTACAGGAAAGTTCAAAATTGTTTTTAACGTGGCCAATGGAAATATTTTGCGCTGTTTTAAAACATACCCCACCCCCGATAATAATGCCAGTTTAACAGTCAAACGGCGCTTCAAGAAATCGGGTGGGCTGCCGATCACAAGAGAACTCTTTTACCTCCACTCCAGCCCGTCTTCTGCACACAGCCGTGGGGCACATCCAGGGACCGTGCAACTGGACAGCGCAGCCAACCCAGTCCAAATGGCTGGGCGAGTGGACAGCTTCTCTTTACAGGTTTATGTTTCCCAGTAGATTCCTCAAGCCGGCAGCTCTTCTTGTTCAACTTCCTCAAGTGGCCACTAGATTTAAAGCAAATTCAAAAAGTGACCAGCAAAAGGCAATGACTCCACATGAAAAGTCGAGTTGGGACCCGCAGGTCAACAGACTGCAATAGTCTTTGGTTCTTTCCCCAGTTCCCACTGTGAACGTGGCCTCTTGGACAAGCGAGCTCCGAAGTTAATGAAAGCCCCAACACTCATCTCAACTTGTGATGGGCGATAAAGCAGAACGAACCGGTGCTTTAAGGATGGCAGTGAATCCAACTGCAGCTTCTCATTGGTTCCGTCGGGCGCCAGTCGAAACCATTCCAGGAAGTAACTTTTGGAAAGTTTGACAGGGTGAGAGTTGGTCGGTACCTTTGACCGGGTCCCGCGCCGCCCTCTTTGCATTTCTCCAGGCAATCCCAGGTCCCAGAGGCGTTGAGCCTGAACAGGGCGATCGATGGGAATGTAGCACTTGTTCCGTTGGAAATGTCTGGAGATTTTGTTCAAAGTTACCAACAAAAAAATCCATCGATAGCATAAGTTTAACTTCAATTTATACACATGCCCGGTAGAAACTGATAATTAGTTATCCCTATCTGAAAAGCGAGAGCAAAATGTAGATTGCTGGAAATCAGACCGTGCAGGAAAACACTTGGCAGGTCCGCGGTGCTTTGTGGAAAGAGAGATGGAGCGAACGTTTCAGTTTAAAGACCCTTGGTCAGAGCTGGAAATGAGATAGAAAGTTATTTTCAAGTTGCCCAGAGGGTGTGTGCGGTGGGGAGAAGGCTTGGTTCATCTCCCCACCCTCCATCCTCACTGCATTCCACAGAGGATGTATCGAGAGCATCCTGTGCAACTGCCTCACTGCCTGGTTTGGAACCTGTACTTCCTCGGACCACAGGATTCTGCAGAAGGTAGTGAAGTCAGCGGAAAAGAAGACGAGGGGCTCTCTTCCTCCCACGATGCAGGCAAAAGGGAAATGAACATTGTGAAGGACTTCACACGCCCCTCACGTTAACTGTTCTCCCTTCTGCCATCTGTTAGAAGGTACCAAGGCACTCAGGTCGTTAAGTCCCCATTGGGCAACAGCTTTTTTTCCCCCAACAAGCTGACAGCTCCTGAATTCCCAGAACATATGTGGATAGAGTACGTGGACTTTTACTGTACAGTAAATGTCTTAATATTTTAATATTTCAAAGTGCTTAACTTCCATTCTAACTTATATTTATGTAAATATGCTCCATGGTCCTGGAAAAACGCTATCCTGCCTTTACTGTGCAAACACGGTATGAACAATAAATAAAGGTGACTTGACTTAATAAGTAGTGAAAAGGTCATAGAGAATAAAATAGATGGTGAGATAATGGTTACTGTGTGCATGAAATGTCGAAAAAGTTATTCAGATATGAAGTAGATAACAATGAGGGCAAGAAAGAAATAGAAAACAAAGGAATGCAAAAGTTTTGAAAAGGAAAAGTTATAGGGCATCCCAAAAAGTCAGGGTGTGCTACTGAACAGAACTTGCAAAAATATTATTGATGAATGTGAATGAGAGTGAAGAACGTTACAACATATGGGAGCAGGAGATGGATCTGTTTCTCAAACTGATGTTGGGCATATTTATAATAATACAGAAGGCCACAGATAGATAGGTCAGTGTGGAATCAGGGCAGGGACATGCTCCTTAGGGACATGTATTAGTCAGGGAAGCCAACAGTATTCCTGATGACTTCATCTACGAGAAGTGCATCTAACTGCAGCTTCTTGCAAATCGTGTTAGGGAATTGGAACTGGATGAACTCCAGATAATTTGAGATGCTGAGGAGGTAACAGAGAGGAGTTACAGGGACACTATACACCTAAGAGACAGGAGGGAGGTAGCTGGGTGACAGTCAGGAGAGGGAAAGGGAATAGCCAGGCAGTGCAGGGAACTTCCTTGGCAATTCCCCTCAGGAAAAACTATACCCTTTAGATACTGCTGAGGGGTTGCTGCTGTCTGGGCCAGGCAGCAGCCAGTCCAATAGCACCATGGTCGGATCTGAGCCGGACAGGAAGAGCAATAGTCATAGGGGACTTGATAGGCAAGGGAACATTCTGCAGCCATAAATGAGACTCCAGGATAGCGTGTTGCCTCCCGGGTGCTCAGGTCCATGATGTCTCTGGCCGGGTCCAGAATATTCTTAAGGAGGTGGGTGAGCAGCCTAAGATCATGGTACATATCAGCACCAATGACAGAGGCAGAAGTGGGGTAGAAGTCCTGCAAAGTAAGTTTAGGGAGTTAGGAAAGAGGCTGAAGTGCAGCATCTCCGAGGTGGTCATCTCCCAGTGCTACGATCAAGGGAAGATCAGAGCAGGAAGATAGTGCAGACAAGTGTGTGGCTGAAGAGATGGTGCAGAAGACAGGGTATTAAATTCTTGAATCATTGGAATCTTTTCTGGGGAAGGGATGGCCAGGGTCTTCACAGATATTTTCAGTCTGTCCCTGTCCCAGGCAGTTGTTCCCATGAGCTTCAAGATTGCCACCTCGTGCTAGTGCCCAAGCGTCCCACCAACATGAGTCTGAATGACTTCCATCCAGTTGCACTTACCCCATCATTGCAAAGTTCTTTGAGAAACTGGTTTTATCACATTTGAATCCTGTTCGCCTATCTCCTAGACTCTCATCAATTTGCCTATCCTATCAACAGACCGACTGAGGATGCCATTTCCACGGCACTTCACTCTGCCTTGACCCACTTGGGCAGCTCCAACTCTTACGTCGGAATGCTGTTCATTGACTTTAGTTTGGCATTCAATACGATGATTCCCTCCAAACTGATCGCTAAACTTTGTCAGCTTGGAATTAGCTCATCCCTCTGTAGTTGGATCTTGGACTTTCTGACTAACCTAGTCTGTTAGGTTAAGCAATCTTCCATTCTCACCTTGAACACCGGCATGTCCCAGGGCTGTGTGCTGAGCCCTCTCATGTATTCCTTCTTCCCCTATCACTGTGTATGGTTCTAATTCCATAATCAAATTTGGAGATGACACCACAGTGGTTCGCCTGATGAGATGGCCTATAGAGATGAGGCCCAGCACCTGGTCGTGTAGTGTGCCAATAATAACTTGGCACTTAACACTCAGAAGACCAAGGAGATCATCGTGGACTTCAAGCGTGCTGGAAGCCACACTCGTGTCCCTATTTACATCAATGGAGTTGTGGTGGAATGTGTATCAAGCTTTAATTCCTTGGTGTCCACATTTCTGATGATCTCACCTGGTCCCTGAACTCCTCCATCCTGATCAAAAAGATGCCACAGCGCCTTTATTTTCTGCATGAAGAAAGTGCACCTCTGTCCCAGGACATCGATGGATTTTTACTGCTGTTTCATACTCACCCATGGCATCTCGTGTGGTATGGCAATTGTCTCATATTGGACGATAAAGCGCTTCAGCGGGTGGTGAAAACTGCCCAGCTGAGTATTGGCATCCAATTGCCCATCATTGAGAACATTTATCAGGAACGCTGTCTGGGCAGGATGAAGAGCATCGTCAAGGAGGCATCACACCCAAACTATGGACTTCTTACTCTTCTCCCATCTGGTAGGTGCTACAGGAGCTTTCAGTCTTACCTTGCTCAAGGTAAGCTTTTATTCCCCCCAAGGCTGTGACCTGGTTGAACCTTAAATCACAGCACTGAATGGTACTGCACTCACGTTGTACTGTCAATACTTTTAGAATTGCTTTGCTTACTGAATAAGCTTGTTTTCATTTGGACGTAATTAATTGTATATAACACGATTTTTTAACCTGGTTGGATTCTAATTGTATTTCATTGGCTTTGTATTTTACTTGGCACAAAGACAAATGAAGTTGAATCTGACCTAATGTTGGTTGACTCATTTCTTGCCACAGAGTGGCACATTAGGGGCACTGAGCTCCCATCCATTGAAGCCAACTTTGTGAGACTCTGACTCAAGAAGGCAGCCAATATCACAAAGAACACCATCACCCTGGTCATAAGCCCTTCTCGCTGCTACCTTCGTGCAGAAGATACAGACGCCCGAAGTCTCCAACCGCAAAGCTCGAGAACAGTTTTTGCCATCGGTGATCAGACTCCAGAACCTCCACATACTAACTAAACTCTCATCATAGTCCAGGACTATCAAAATACTTGTTTTCACCATTGAGATGTCACATTTTTTTCTTGCAATTACTGCAACTGTCAATACTTATCGATCTTTCCTATTACAGATCCAGTGCCTCTTATCCAAAATGGGACTTGGATTTTGTATTTTTTTTGATTTTGGAACACCATTTTAAAAAATCACTCATTGAGTCGTAAAGTTACATGCATTCACATTACAATACAAATATTTACATATGCATAAGTAACTGATATATATTGAAAACTCTACACTCAATAATGCACTACTTGCGTCCGCTACGTCCCGTTCTCTGATCAGGATTTTTAAACTCTATTACATATTTCGTATTACCTTATGGAACCACGGACAAGTTTTGGATTATTTCGGATTTCAGATATTATCATTTTCTCTCTCTTGGCATAGTTTGGTAGTTTAATGTATACTATTGTAGTTTGGTGTGTCTAATGAACCTACTTGGTTGAAGCAAGAAAAGCCTCAGTATGTTTGTATGTTGTACTTGTGTTTGTGAAATTAAAATCTAATGACTCATTTTATCTTATTTTAACAAAAGCAATCAAACACATGGCAAATTTTAATAAGCTTTATCAAATCAATGCTGCAGAATTGTATTTTTATCCAGTGTACCTTAATTATACAAATATCGACAGTTTAGTGTGCATTTCATTAACATATAGACAATACAATGCATCTGAATCACTGTATATTTTATGTACAGCCCTACAATGAGGGGAAAAAAATAAACTGCCAATGCATTCTCAGCAGCTCTGGAGAAAACAGAAGTCCAAGCAGGAATACTATTATTGCACATTTTACATGATCTCTCAGAAGATAGGAACTGAAACCATAAGACCACTGGTTTATAACCATTACATTAATTTGGTCAATTCAAAAGAGGTCAGCTATTCCCCAGTCTACTTTCTGATTGCATTGGCAGTGGACCACGATCACCTTGGCCACAGCAACGCTGTGGCTGCTTTTTGGAAGCTTCATACTACAGGCTAAAGAATACAATATATATATAAAAAACATTTAAAAATAATTTCTCGAGTAACATTCATATTCAAAATGCACAGCGGTGCAATTTTACATCCATCACTCCCATACAATCAGTTTTTTAAAAATTTATGGGGAATAAAAAGTGAGGAAGGTGCAAAGCTTTAGAAACAATGAGGGAAGATTTTTTTGTTTGTTGTATATTTAAAGTATGCTTTCTCCATGTTGCTGCACAGAAATTTCTCCCATGTATTAAAATTCATTTCTCTTGACATAAAACAAATTGGGCTAGAGATTATTTTGTAGGGCATGAAGATCTTTTGTGCTACACAATAGAATTTAATCCAAAATTCAATTGCGGCTCTCATGATTTCAAATAATTATTCTGGTTCTTACAGGATTTTTTATTTTTATATGACTTAAGGTTTATTCAACCTGAAGAAAGGAAATTGGTGTCGTTCATCACCCTCCTGAAAAATGTTAACTCATTTTCACTCGTCTCTTTCAGCCAATGTCAATTGATCCTCCAACTGAGTTCTTGGCTCCCTTTCCCCTCCCCAGATGCTCCAACTAATTCAATTCTGTCTGATCACAAATCCACCTCTCTCCAACCTCACCTGCTCCCCTTTTCTTCCTTGCCCCTTCCTTTGATACCCGTACTCTAATGCTCTCTCAGCTCCACTTCCACCAACTGTATGATTGTCGAACTAGACAATTAAGTGATTGCTCTCAGTCTTTTTTTACCCAGGGTAACTTATTCTGGAACTAGAGGGCAGAGGTTTGAGATGAGAGAGGAGAATTTTAAGAGGACTCGAGGGGCAACTTTTTCACGGAAGGTAGAACATATCTGGAACAAGATTCCTGAGAAAGCTATAGAAGCAGGTAAAAATGCAATGTTCAAAAGACATTTGGGGAGATATATGGATAGGAAGGGCTTGGAAGGATGTGGACCAAATGCAGGTAAATGGGAATAGCCCAGAATGCCAGGGAAGAGTTAAACCAAAGAGCCTTTTCCACACTGATTCTCCCTAACCCTCTTACTGCACCCTCACCCCTTTTAATGCTCTCCATTGTGGAACCAGTTGATTTTCTCTTACATGATAGGATAATGCTGCTAAGCAGTATGTATGTTTACACAATTCCTCAGTATAGCACCAGTTTCAATACAGGTAGTAACTTATTTCAAAGCATTAACTTTTGTTTGCAAGGATATTGATGTCATTTTGACCCATCCTCAATAACATTTATACAGCAGGAATGCAAAAAAGTAAAAATGAAATGTATTAGGAGAGAATATTGGTCAGTTTTACTTGCTAAAGCTGGTGAATCCTCATAACTACTTCATTAGTCCCCCAAATATTTAAATCTATGTCAGCATCTGTGGCCGAAATTAAATCTTTGAAACAAGAACCTGTATTAATTATCCTCAGTTCATTTAGATCACAATTAGAAGCCCAATGGTTTGGATGTAAATGAAAATGAGAAATATTCAATATGTTGCAGATTTGCTTTCACTGAATTTGTTATTGTACAAAGTCCAAGACCAGTCTTCAATAAAAAATGCCTTTCACAGGACTTTGATTGTACAGTACAAATTACCTGCAGTATTCTTTGTTTAAATTATGACTTTAAATCAATATGAAGAGGTTTTGTTCTGGGTGTTTGTCTACCTCAAATTAATTCCATGTATTAACCCAGCTGAAAATTTAATGGTATTTGGCTGTTTATTGAGCATTATTTGCATTATATAAGCAGGTGCTCTTTATTGAGGAAAGTAGTTGGATTCATTATTTTAAGCTCCTGCTCTCATCATTCCGCCTTTACATTTCATTCTCGAATCAGAAGGGCAAAAAGTATTCCAGGAATTTCCCACCTCACCAAAGCAATAACGTCATCGCTTTTATAAGGGCCATACAGGATGTTGTCACGTTACTTTAATTATTCCTCTGTATGCTGCCAATGCGAGGAATTAGTCTCGAATGTGCTTCATATGATTTATCTCTGAATAAAGAGTGCACCAGCTAGGGTGGCCATTCTAAAAGGAGGACATGGTTATAGGTTACCATATATGTACAGTGCATTTTTGCAATACCGTTTAAATCTTATATAAAAAATATGATTATTTTGAAACACAGAGTGCCTGTGCGTGCGTGCGTGCGTGTGTGCGCGCGCGCGCGCTTGATTCATGCCCCCTCTAACCTCCATCTTCTATTTGCTTATTAGAACATAGAACAAAGAGCAGTACTCAAAGAAGTCTGAAAACAGGATTCTGACCCAAATCATGGACTGACCACTTCACTCCATGGATGCTGCCTGACCTACTGAGTCAGGCAGCTTGAGAGTAGGCCCTCTAGATCAGAATGTCAGTGCTGACCACGATGTGCCTGCATGTGATCTATATTCTTCCATTGCCTGTGCCTGAGTAAATACCTCTTCATTATGATTCTCACATCTGCTTCCCTCATCCTCCTTGCCCATCCCCAGCAGCACAGTTCAGGCACCCACCACTCTGTGGGGGGGGTGGGCAATGCCCACATATCTTTAAACTTCCCTTTTCTCACCTTAAAGCTATAAGCCTCCCCTTACATCTGCATTTCTTGATTAGAATACACTGTGTGGAAATGAGTTTCACATACTAAACATTCTTTGCCTTAAGAAGCTTCCAGTGTGTTTCATATTTGATCTAGTTTTGTTCTTTTCCGTAAAGTGGAAACGCTCCGTGTTTGCTCTGTTAAAATTTTATATAATTTTAAAAGACCTTTATTAGGCAGCTCTTCATCTTTCTCTTTTCAAGTAAAGAGAGACCAGGATGTTTGTTCTGTCATGATAATAACCTTATATTTGTGATATTTTTATTCATCCTTTCCAGTGCCTCCATATTCATTCTGTGATGTTGCGACCAGAACTGTGTATGATAGATACTCTAGGTGAAATCTAACCAGGTATGATACATGCATAGCACAACTTTTTGATCTCTAATGTGATATCCATTGAGAAACAAAAACAAACTAATTTGGTGCTTTTCATAGGTCTAATAAAAGAATTGCTACATTGAGTGATTTTCTGTTTATGTTCCTCAGATTCACAACCAAGTGCTAATTTTCCAAATTACACGTCACTTCCTTATTTACCTTAACTGATGAATAATTGAATAATTAATATTCCCAGTCTGCAAATTTGTAATTTATCATTATTTCTTCAGTAACAGTGGTTTCCCAACCCACTACTTTCTATTATTCCACTACTGCTGTTATGTCCAACACATCCACAAATTTTTAATTCCAAAATCTAATATGGATGTCTTGATCCTACATGTCAATCTATTATATCAAACTTTGAAGCCTTTGGGGAATATTCATGTTATATTTACCACACTATCATTATGTATTTCTTCTGTCCATCATTTGATTAATTCATTAGAATTGATAAGAATTTCCTCTTGATACCCATATGCTTGTTATCTGCGTCTCCAGACGTACATTTTTGATCAAATACTGTATAACACATATTATACTATAAAATGCAATTATATCAATTCTAATATTACTTTCCAATATCATAACGAACATGTGCTGTGCCCAGGACAAATACTGAAGCCTAGTGATTACTTAATGCTCCTTACATCTCACTATCTTTGTATAGAATCTTATTTGTTCTCATCATTTAGATTTCATTCCCTTCTTTATTTGTCTTAAATGTACTGTATGTGTTGTAGCAATATCTCACCACTTTATATTCTTTGATCATTTGATTCAATGGGTCCTCACGGTCAGCCTATTGTTTTTGCTGACAATATTACAAATGCAATGAAAGAGTGATTGCTCTGAATCTACTCCGATTCATTGACATTTAATGCAGGGAACAAAAGTGAGAAAAAGTGGCCACAATTGTCGACGACACCTGGAATACCATGTGCAATTTTGATATTCACCCCAAAGAAAAATAAATTTCTTCATGTTTACTTATATTAATAAACCTGTTTTATAAATCTTTAGATAAATCTGTTTTACTCAATAACCAACCACCTACCAGTATCATTGGTTCCAGGAATTTACCTCAGCGGAGGGGATGTTGATGGAAATTGTCGTGTATTGTGAAAAGCAGTTTGGTACTTTTCCCTTCCATTCTTATGATATTTAAGTCATAATTTCCTTTCAGATTTCTCTACTTGATTTTGATTTATATCCACCATTGGCTTCCAAGTATTACAGACTAAATTGGAAGAATCACTCTGATTTGCAGCAAGAATTTAAGATTAGGCAAAGCAAGATTTTCCCATGATACTTCAGGTTCCATTTTCTGAAACAGTTGCAAAAACAGACAGCCATCACTCAACAAGGAACGATTTTCCTCTCCCTCTCTCTCTCACCGAGCAGTGGCGATTAAATGGCCTGTGTTGCACCGTTTCCACCTACTGGATCTCAACTTGAATTAGCAGTGCCTTTCTATTTCACTTGACACCTTTTGTAGAGGCCAAAGAGAATGGATACATTTTGTATGCAATAAATGGTTGGTGTGGAAGAACAGAATGTAAAATCAAGTCCATTGTTTCAGCAGTGTCTTCAGTCTGTAGAGGCAATGAGGCATCATCTGCCATCACTACGGTAAAGCTCCACTGAAGGTTACAATTGGAAGACAAAGAAGCGAATAGGACTCTGATGCACGCTGCCACTTCTGGATTGAAGTGTGTTTGCTCAGTTTCTGGGGCATCCTATCTTCAGGTTTATAACACACAGACACTTCACATCTAAGCAAAACAAAAAACGAATCATAACATTTCATTTCCAATGAAGGATCCAAAATGGAAAAAGTGTACGTTCGAGACAACCCATTTAAAGGAGGACAACTTGATGCCCGGCGTATATCAAATTAATATGCTACATATTTTACTGCTCTCTTAAATGAATACTATTTAACAAATCGACCATCCAACAACATTTAACTTGTTTTGAAGTTGCTCATATGTGGCAACGCATTAACATATCTCATGATGTTTGGAGGACTAGAAAGTAAATATTGTGTTATACAAAATTTCCAGGATAGGGTAGATGTCCATATATTTATTAATGTTTCAATCCGATGCAGGGTACCAATGCATTTATTGAATTTAACAGAGACCAGTAGGTCTTTCAAAATTCAGGTCTTTCATGATGTTGAAAAAATAGCCGGCCAACAACTAGTTTACCTTTTTTTAAATCTATGTACTTATTGTGATCATACATTTAATGATCGCAGTAAACCCTTCTCCGTTTGGGACAAAATGAGGTGAATGAAGAAAAATTCATGTGCCCGAAATAAATGTCAGTTCTAACTACTGGTACTTGTTTTTTTTAAATAAATGCCAATTTATATGTAATGAATTGCTTTATGGCATTGCAGAATCAGATCACTAAAACATTCTTTAATAACATTTTCTAAATTCTATTGTATATATTAGTGACCAAATTATAATTATAGCTTCTCACTTTGAGTTACTCACAAGTGTCAGTTATTTATCTTGAATATGTGCAGATCTCATCAATTCTCACTATTATTTAATCTTTAAGCTGCAAAAAAATAACCTCACATGTCTACGCCTAAACATTTTATTGATTTTGATCAGTGGAGAACTGCAGTGTATTAAGTTAAACACAATGTAAAGTCTGAAGATCAGGTGAAATTCTGGAATAAAGTGTAAAAACTGCCTCAGTAATTTATGCAGCCTTGAAGGATGATTTTGGTCACATCTCAGTGGTCATCAGTCTGGTCTTTGGGTCAGAAGGCTAAAGATGCAAGTCTCACTGAATATAAATGGGGAAATGGTTATTGCACGGAAATGGTTATTGCATTGCTGAAGAGATCCTCTCGACAGAATGCTAAACCAATTTACAGACACATTTTAAAAATCCCATGACACATTCGAGGAAGAATGGGAACTTATATGAGGCAAGGCGGCTTCAATCAATACCAAGAAAATGGATTGATTAGCTCTTATTATGTTTATGGGATATAAAAGGGCATTGTTGCCCACAAAACTGTAGCTGAACTACGATTAAAAGGTTATACTTGTTGAAAAGTCATAATTAACCATCAGAAGATGAGTACAGTTTCTGCATTTTTAAAATTTAAATAAGTTTGCAAAAATAACAGAAGAGAAAGTGATTAAGTAATTCTCTCACCTGGTTACACTCTGAGTAACCTTTTTTTCATCCTGGTCCAGACAAACTGCAAATGTGGTATTATTTAATCCAACTATCTGTACCTTGTCAATCTTGATTTGTGTTACATTTATTTGCTGAAACAACAGAAGAAATCCATTTTAAATAAATGCCAGCATTTTCCAGTGGAAAATGTACTTATTGCCATACGTTCTATTCTTCTTTGGCTTGGCTTCGCGGACAAAGATTTATGGAGGGGTAATGTCCACGTCAGCTGCAGGCTCATTTGTGGCTGACAAGTCCGATGCGGGACAGGCAGACACGGTTGCAGTGGTTGCAGGGGAAAATTGGTGGGTTGGGGTTGGGTGTTGGGTTTTTCCTCCTTTGTCTTTTGTCAGTGAGGTGGGCTCTGCGGTCTTCTTCAAAGGAGGTTGCTGTCCGCCAAACTGTGAGGCGCCAAGATGGAAGGTTTGAGGCAATATCAGTCCAGTGGCGGTGGTCAATGTGGCAGGCACCAAGAGATTTCTTTAGGCAGTCCTTGTACCTCTTCTTTGGTGCACCTCTGTCACGGTGGCCAGTGGAGAGCTCGCCATATAACACGATCTTGGGAAGGCGATGGTCCTCCATTCTGGAGACGTGACCTACCCAGCGCGGTTGGATCTTCAGCAGCGTGGATTCGATGCTGTCGGCCTCTGCTATCTCGAGTACTTCGATGTTAGGGATGAAGTCGCTCCAATGAATGTTGAGGATGGAGCGGAGACAACGCTGGTGGAAGCATTCTAGGAGCCGTAGGTGATGCCGGTAGAGGACCCATGATTTGGAGCCGAACAGGAGTGTGGGTATGACAACGACTCTGTATACGCTAATCTTTGTGAGGTTTTTCAGTTGGTTGTTTTTCCAGACTCTTTTGTGTAGTCTTCCAAAGGCGCTATTTGCCTTGGCGAGTCTGTGGTCTATCTCGTTGTCGATCCTTGCATCTGATGAAATGGTGCAGCCGAGATAGGTAAACTGGTTGACCGTTTTGAGTTTTGTGTGCCTGATGGAGATGTGGGGGGGCTGGTAGTCATGGTGGGGAGCTGGCTGATGGAGGACCTCGGTTTTCTTCAGGCTGACTTCCAGGCCAAACATTTTGGCAGTTTCTATTAACAGTTAATTAATTCCTCCAAAAGAATTGCTCACATTTACTTGCATAAACTTTAATTCTGGTCATTTATAAATCATACTGGACAGTGTTGACATTTTTTTCTCTATGGGCTGAATTTGCCAAAGGATACATTTTTCTACCTCTCTCGTTTGTGCTGAGTTCATTAAGTCTCAAGGAAGTTTCTGAACTTAGGAAGGGAACATCAGCTGGATTTCCTGCTGCTTCGAGACAAACAAGCAAGTGCTCATAGGGTGATTGGGAAATATTAAAATTCCATGCAGTCCTGAGAGCTTCACCTATCAGATAAGCCCATGGTGATTATTGGCAAGCAGAATGTATGGATAAAGGCACCTGTGCAGCAGGATGACGTAGGCTATTGATTGGCTCTGCGTAGGCTCTGCGATTGTGTTAACATTATTAGGAATGGAGGAGAATGAGTGGATTAGAGAAAGATGACCTTATAGATTAGAACGAAAGCATTTTTTCATCTCTGAGTCCTATTTGGCAGATTGCTTGAAAATGTCTTGTTCCACGCAGAAACACATTCACAGAGAAGCCTTGCAGTCAGCAAAACGTTGGGATTTGCACTCATGTAATTGGGACAGCAGTCTATTGAAACAAAAGTACTGTAGAGTATTTACATTCTGGTGGTTCCCTGGCATTTTAATATTTTCCAATAATATAATTTACCTGGGAGGATCAGTAAGCTTATAGTTAGAACTTTTAAAAATATAAATCAGCTATGTTCCATTGTTAAAAGTTAAATGATGGAGCTGCCCCTTTTCAGTTTTCTCTGGGTGGTTCTGATCAATCCGGGCCATGCCATTTTGTGTATACCTGGTTCATCTTTAAAGGACGAATGCAATTAAAACCACAGCACTGCAGGCTAGTTGTTGTCAATAACATGAAACAATTAAATTTGCATTTTTATTTTGGTTAAATTTGCAAATATCATTTACTGTTCATTAAATAAAGATTACATTTATCTCATTAGGGCAAGAATTTAAACAATTTCAATCCGTATACCTTTGTGCCATGTGCACTGTGGACCATGCATTGAACGTGCTTTTCATGTTTTGTTCTCAGCAAACATTATACCTCAGCAGAAGCACAAAGTTCAAAAATTACACCCATAACGATGATGGTCAGTGACTGATTAAGAGCATCTTTGAATTGTATGTTTTTCATTTCTTTAATTACCCAATGCAGGGGATAAGCCCTCGTTTCTTCTTGAGTATTTGGGCATCACAACAAGCCTGTGCTTACCTGATTATAACTTTTTCTGGATTTGGAATTCTGTCGCTTTACCACCTCAGTCATGGAAAGATGAAGATATTCTGTATTGAATTCTAAGGAAAATAAGTATTTATTTTAGAAGATATATCAGATAAAATTAAGTTGTAAGATATAGAATTTTGTTTAAAATAATGTTAACTTGTGTATGTGGTTGAGTGACAGATAATAGCATTTGTACTAATTAAACCTCCAGGAAATGTTTTAGGATGGAATGCATCAAATTTCATGATCAAGGGATTTAAAGGCAATTAATATTAACTTTAATATTTTCCTGAAGCAGGAAAAAGTTACCTCAGGTCATGATTTATTTTATTTCAAGAAAGTAACGTGGTTACAATTAAAGTTATTACCTAACTCATCGTAATTCTTACAAGCCTTGTATAGATTTACAGATGTGCAGTTTTTTTCCACATTGTTCCAGTGGTTTCTTCTGCTGACTGTTGCCTAGTGGAAGAGAAATATTGATTATAAACTACTAGAAAGTGAGATGGGCGTCACATTGCCATTATATATTTTATCCAATTTATGTCATTTTTAGAGTTAATGTTTTAAAGAAGCATTTATGTTATGTGAAAATCATAATTAAACAGTTGCTGGAAACCTAAAATAAGCACAGAAAAGGTTTAGAATATACAACAGGTTAGATAAGATCAATGGGAAGTTAAATCTTTTCAGATAATTGAACCTCTATGGCGGGCTGAGCCACTCTGTAAGTGAACCAGAAATATCATCAACGTTGAATGTTAAGTCCATTTTAATCTCCCTCCACACAGGCTGCCTGAATTGCTGGGTGTTTCTGACATTTTCTTGTATTTCAAATTTCCAGCAACTGCAATTGGTCATAATCCCAACTTTTTCTTCTTCTGTCCCAAAATATTCTTTCTATTCACTCCTCTGATGTACATCACCACCAGGTAGTCCAGTCATAATTAGTAAGTCAACACTGTTCTTTCTCAGTTGGTTTCAAAATCGTCTAAGTCATTTAATCTATTATGAACTCCAAACTGTTATAATCATTGCCTCCACATTTCTCTGCAATTTAAAGCATGTTCGCTAACATGATTGCAAACTTTTCCCAATTCGGATGAAATGTCATCAGTCTGAAGCACTGGCTCTCATTCTCCTTTTCATGGATTTGACTGACCTGCTGAGCATGTGTTGTACATTCTTTCTGCTTAAGTGTTCCAGTTTCCAAGTACAGTAGCATCCTTGAAACCTCAACCTTCTAATTCAGTTGAAGCTACAGTTGCCTGTCATTTGTTGCTCCACCCTCCAAGAGGAGAGCAGATTTTCAGAGATTATTCTTTTAAACCAAAATATGACTTGTATTCCAACTTTCCTTTTAGAGCATCAGCATTAGTCATCCTTTTCAGCTATAACCTATGATTTTCAGGGTAGTGAGAGCATTTTAGCACTCTGGTATGATTTTACATTTAAATGTCACTCTGTATTTAAACCAATATTTGTAGCCTTCATTGCCTCTGTCAGCATTCTTCAGCTGTTCAGACTGTTTGCTTTACAGTGAACAGGAGCCTGCATTGTAAGCACAAGCTCATTACAAAATGGATTGCATGAAAATGGGAACAATTAAACCTTGAAACCAGTTCCTCCCTTGAGAGAAATACAGCCCAAAATATAATTTCACATTTAAATTGTGTTCCAGATTAAATTCACAAGTATCACGAGATTTTTATTGAAAAAAATGCAATTTTTCCTTGACCTGCACCTCTGCCATCCCATCATTCAACTGTGCAAGACCTGGATCAGTAATTTCACAAGATCACAAGTCAAAGGAACAGAAGCAGGCCATTAGGCCCATCAAGTCTGTTCCGTAAATCTACACTAAGCTACTACACTAAGTTCCAATTTCCAATTTCAATGGCTGTTCATCCCAAAGGTCTGAATTGCTACCATGAACCAACTTTCAGTGACCACTATCTCTTCCTGTCCATTTGTTTGAACTCTGGAACATTTTTTCCAAAACAATTATCGTGTTCACAAAATCATTGATATGACTTTTATACTTTTACCATTGTTTTAAGAAATCAATAACATAATATTAATGCCAGATGAAATTAGCAATTAAAATTATTTTCCTGATGCACACTAACAACATTGCTGATAACATAATTACTTAGGTTTGAAGAATTAGTACAGGAGATGGTTGTATGGCCTCCCCAACATTCCTCCACCATCCAGGGAATCCACTCATCAGATTAATTTTAACTTTCTGCTTATTCATATGGGCTCTTGACTGTTCGATAATCCAAAATATGCCTTGACCTAAGATCTAATTAATGTCAGCCAGCTCTCTCGACTGGAGAATTTCAAAGAGGAGAAATTAAATTGTGGTCCTTTGTTCAAGACTCTTGCATGAGTGGAGACATCTTCTTAGCATTTGTCCCATCAAGTCTACTCAGGTAAATATCACCTCTCATTCATCTAAGCTCCAAGGGTGTGTAGACTCACTTATGAATCAACAGCTTCTCACAACATGCCCTGCTACTATTTCTGTGATATAGATCCCAGCAGCTTCTCAATCGTATTGGCCAATGGCATCCTATTTTCTTTTCCTCTCTTTTCATTGGAGCTCCTATATCTCACAATCTGCTGTGATCTTTTCAGAAATTCGGCGTTTGTGGAATATTACAAATCATTTCCTTGAAGGCCAGAGAATGTAGACCAGTTGATCCATGGTTCTTGACAATCATCAGTCCCGTGTACTTTTCCATAGAAGGGTAATTGTTTTAAATGCTCTCCTCCTTCTCGACCCTCTGATTTTCTGTTATTATTTGATTGCTTTTTAGTGCTTTCTACTGCGAACACAGATGCAAATATTTGTTCAAAGTCTATTCCATTTACTTATTTCCTATTATTACTTCCCTAGTATCATTATCCTGGGGTCCAATATTAAATTGTTGTGCCTTCGTCCTTTTTATATACTTCTAGAAGTGCCTGGTATCTCTGATCACGTTTCTTTTTAGTTTATGGACTAATATCAATCCCTCTATTTAGTCATCCTTTGCTGGTTTCTAAAATGTCCTGTATCTTTCAGTCTTCCACCAACCTTTGATGTTGTGCGCCTATTTTTCCAATTTGACATCATACCCTACTCCTGAGTTAGTCATGTAAATTGTTTCTCAATCAAATTATTGAAATTCTGGCATTTCAGGCAGTATTTTCCAGGTATTCTAACTTTAGAGTATCTAATGCAGCATACCTTGCAGTAGGTAATCTGCAGTGCTAACGGCACTGCTTCTCTGTCACCATCAATTCCAAGCCTTTTACAACCTGGACCTATATTATTTGGGAATAAACAAGAATAAATTTAAATACAGGAGCCAGTAAATCCTATCAAAACAATTGGGTGCCGTTTTTCAGATGTTTGTAACAATACAGTTCATATAAGTATGTTCAGTGTACAGAACTCCTCATGTTATTTCTTTCATCCACTGTAGGCCAGTATTTCAACATTCAGGAAGTTTCTCTAATTGAATCAATGCAGGGACCTACACCCATGAGATAAATATGTGGTATTATCTCATCATTTCCTACCCAGCTGCCTTACAGATCTGTTTCAACACCACATAAACTTTTCCCTTTGGATCATAGGCAAACCATATTTCAACTGAATGAACCAGGCTTAATCCCAATTAGACATTTCCAGCTATTCAACCATGTATCTGTTGAAGAATTTATGTTTATATAAAACAAATTATAAACAACAAGAGACAAATCTTTAAAATTCATGAAAAATAAAGAACACCTGAAGCTTTAATTGCTCTTGTAGCAGCAGATTGTCCAAGCTCAAGAGAATAGACAAAGACCTCCGATCTCTTTTCGCCTCCAGCCAGAGTTAGCTGTCAAAAGAAGATGCAGTTCATCCTAATTATGTTCATATTTGACTCTTGGAAATGCAGCTTTCTGTGGTTTGTCTGTAAAAATTCAAAGAGTACCAACGTTGTCTGGAAATGGACTGAACAACTTATCCTAGGTGCAATGTATATCTTAAATCAAGTAACCACATCAATGGTTTGAATGGCTACTTAATTTGTGCAGGAAATAAAGACCTGCTGTATCAAAGCTTTTCAGACTTTCATAAGCTAAAATAAAGTGATTTAGTCATTTTATGATTTTTGAAATGGGGAAGTTGCATTTGCTATGAATTCATTTATCTGCAGAGCTCAATGTCAAACAAGTGAAAAAGGAAGTGATGCCATTAGTTTTTAGATCTGTTCAGTGTCTGCAGTATTCAGTTTGGAGGTGGGGGGGGGGGAAGACAAGTTACTTTGGACATCAAGAGATTTACTTGTGCAATAAAAATAATAATTGGGATTTTGAGAAGTAAATATTAAGTCTTGGGGAACTTTCTGACCTACTATGAATATTGCCATGGAATATATTATGTCCACTCAAGTGTGGGCTCAATTTAATATCTCAGGTCAGCACCAATGCAGCACAGTCTCAGTTCTCACTTGAATTGTCAGCATTCACCTTGGTCCCTGGTGATCCTTTGATTTAGGGCTCCATTAAGCCAATGGATTATACATTGAGATGTTCAAGGCTCTGCTCTACATATTCACATTGGAATCAAAGAACACCTACCTGGTCTCCTGCCCTGATATTTTTGGCATTTGGGTAAGTAATGGATCTTGGATTGGTAGCTCACAAAGCTGCCTAGTTATTTCACAGAGGGCATGAAGGAGCAACTGCTTATTCTCACACACAGGCTTGATTGGGGAGATTTGGCAAGATTCTAATGTGTAACTTATGGGTGATCATTCAGTTTCTATATTCTTCACATAACGCCCCATTATTAATTTTATTCCACAAGTATGTCTCTTGATTAGTGAAACAGAGGACCACTTTGGACACTCACCCTTCATATCAGGCAAGTATTTCAAGAAACACAAAAGAGGTCATTTTATCTGATTACTTGAGGAAAATCCAAGATAAAAAAGAAATCATGGGAAAAAATAATTTTACATCACATAAAAACATGAATATTTCCCAAAAGTAATGGCATAGCGGTTAGTGCAACGCCTTTATAGCACCAATGATCGAGGTTCGAATCCCGTGCTGTCTGTAAGGAGTTTGTACATTCTCTCCGTGTTGTGTGTGGGTTTTCCCCGGGAGCTCTGGTTTCCTCCCACCATTCAAAACGTACTGGGGGTGTAGGTTAATTGAGTGTAAATTGGGCAGCATGGACATGGGCTGAAATGGCCTGTTACTGTGCTGTTTGTCAAAAATGTAAATTTAATTTAACACAAACAAAATATAATCCCAAAACTATTTTGACATACATATATATATATATATATAAAATAACACTCAAAATAAATTAATTGAGAGGTTGTGGACAGGGCTTCCATTAACAAATATAATGTTGGTATGGTCAGACTTTCATCCCTGATTTCACTTCATTTTGTCAGTCAAACAGTGCAAATGTGACAATCAACCATATAACCATATAACAATTACAGTACAGTAACAGTCCATCTCGGCCCCTCTAGTCCGTACCAATTTAAGTGATCTCCTCTAGTCCTACTTACCTGCACCCAGCCCATCATCCTCCAATCCCCTCACATCCATGCACCTATCCAACATTTTCTTAAAAGACAAAATTGACCTTGCCGCAACAATTGCAGATGATAGATTTACCTCTGCTTGGTAAAGCTGTATTAACACTGAGCGAGTAGCATTTCGACAATAATAGAGGATCAGGTCACCCATGATGGGAAGTTTCTCTGGTAGTTCTTCAGCTGGACAATTCTCTGGCTTGGAAGCCTCCTACAGATAACACATTACATTTAAATGGTAGCAAGGAAATCCATCAGATAAATCGATGTTTGTTAGCAACTCAGAAGATAGTACTCTGGCAATAGTTACAACCATTCAAAGATAGTGTTCCATTCAGCATTTGTATTTCTTTTTTAGTCCCACATTATTTCTTCCTCGCTCCCTTAAGTATTGTGTCAAAAAAAACCACTGATAGTTTTTAAAAAAAATCTTTGTGGTTCTTAATTTGCTTTTAACTGATGTCACTCTTTCATTTTCCCACTTATTCCTCAGGCCCTCTCTTTTCATAGCTTGCATTTCGCCAATGTGGCACAGTTCCTCCAGTTACCGAATGGGGAACATGAAAACTAGAATCTCATTAAACGAGCAACCAATTGTACAAGAAAGCATAATCTTATCTCAACTTCCCCCACTATTTCACCCAAAGAGAGAAATTTCTTTTGTTCCATCTGTAATCCTGTCCACCTTCTCTGCTATTAAGAGGCAAATTTGTCCTTCCTTCCCATTTCTGATGAACACTCTGAGACCTGAAAGGTTATTTCTCTTTCCACGAGGAACACGTTAGTTAGTGGCTAGCGCAATCCTATTACAATGCCAGCAACCCAGGTTCAAATCCTGTGCTGTCTGTAAGGAGTTTATACATTCTTCCCATGACCATATGGGTTTCCTCCGAGAGCTCTATTTTCCACCCATGCTCCAAAGACATACGTGTTAGTATGTTAGTTGGGCACACGGGTCTATTTGGACAGCACAGGCTCATAGTATAGAAGGGCCTGTTACAGTGATCTACCTCTATAAAAATTGCTGCCTGACCATTTTAACTTTCTGCACATAGACCGAGATTCTCATGTGATAAAAGGACTGGATGGGTTGCAGTTTGTCAAATGTGTACAGGCAGGTTTTCTACATCAATATGTTGAGGTACCAACAAGAGAAGATGCAATACTTGATCTTCTTTTGGAGAACCAGGCTGGTCAGGTGGTAGAAATAATGCGTAGGTGAGAATTTTGGGTCCAGTGACCATAATATCATTAGTTTCAAGTTAATTATGGAGAAGGAGAGGTCTGGTCCTCAAGTTGGAAAAAGGCCAATTTTGAGGAAATGAGGAAGGATCTTAGAAGAGTCAATTGGAATAAGTTATTTTTGGACAAGGATGCATCCAGCTGGTTGAAAGCCTTTTCAAGGATGACATTTTGAGAGTGCAGAGATTGCATGTTCTTACCAGGAATTAGGGCAAAGTTAACAGACAAAGGGAACCTTGGTTTCCAAGGGATATTGGAGAGCTGGTTAAGAAAAGGAGGGGGTTATATATTCATTATAAGCAACAAGGAGGAAATTAGCTACTTGCAGAGAATAGAAAATATAAGGGAATACTTAAGAAGGAAATAAGGAAGCCAAAAGTAGACACAGGGGTGGTTTGGCAGATAATGTGAAGGTAAATCCAAAGCATTTCTACATATATTAAAAGTAAAAGAATAGTAAGGGTCAAAATTGGACCCCTCGAAAATCAGAGTGCTCAACTATGCATGAAGCCTCGCGAAATGTGGGAGATGTTGAACAATTTTTTTTTGCATCGATATTTACGCAGAAAACTGGCATGGTGAATAAGGATGGAAGGGAAGCAAATAGAAGTGTCATGGAGCATATGGAGTTTAAGGAGAAGGAGGTGCTTGCTGCCTTGTAATGAATAAAGGTAGACACATCCCCTGGACCAGATATGATATTTCCCAATGCCCTGAGGGAGACAAGGGCTGAAATTGCAGGGCCCCTGGCAGATATATTCAAAATCTCCTTAGTTACGGGGGAGGTGCCGGAGGTTTTGAGAGTTACGCATGTTGTCCTGCTGTTTAAGAAGGGCTCTAAAAGTAATCCAGGCAATTATAGGCCAGTGAGCCTGACATCTGTAGTATGTAAATTAAGGACAGTCAGCATGGATTTGTGCAAGGGTGCCATGTTTAACAGATCTTGTAGAGTTTTTTTGAGGAAGTTACCAAGAAGGTTGATGAGGGAAAGGCTGAGGATGTTGGTTATATGGACTTTAGTAAGGCTTTTGACTGGAAGGGTTGAATGGCCTTCCATGTGAGAGGTTGGTTCAGAAGGTGAGGACACTAGGTATACACAGAGAGTTGCAAACTGGATTCAAAATTGGCTTGGTGGAAGAAAACAGAGAGTGGTGATGGATGGTTACTTCCCAGACTGGAAGTCTGTGTCGAGTGGTGTGCCTCAGAGATCTGTGTTGGGACCATTATTGTTTGTTATCTATATAAATGACCTGGATGACAACGTGGTGAATTGGATCAGCAAGTTTACTGATGACACAAAGATCGGAGATGTTGTGGACAGTGAAGAATATTTTCAAAGCTTGCAGAGGGATCTGTACCAACTGGAAAATTGGGCCAGTAAATGGCTGATGAAGTTTAATGCAAATAAGTGTGAGGTGTTGCACTTTGGAAGAGCGAATCAGGGTAGGACATACACAGTAAATGGTAGGCCATTGAGGTGTGCAGAAGAGTAAAGAGATCTTAGAATATTATACATTGTTAGGGAACAATGTATAATATTTTATGAAGGTGGTGTCATTTGTGGACAGGGTTGTAAAAAAAGCTTTTGGCATCTTAGCCTTTATAAATCAAAGTATTTTTTTATATTTTATTTACTATTTTAAATCATATATTAGTTATCATTTAGAAGTTGGGATGTTATGTTGAAGTTATTCAAGTCATTGGAGAGGCCACACTTAGAATATTATGTGCAGTCTGGTCACCCAGCAGCAAGAAAGATATCAATAAGATAGAAAACATGCAGAGAAGATTTACTCAGATGTTGCTGGGTCTTCAGAAGTTTAGTTACTGGGAAAGATTAATAAGTTAGAACTATACTCCTTGGAACGAAGAAGAATGAGGGGAGACTTGATAGAGATTTATTAGATTATGAGGTTAGATTGGGGGAAATAAATATGAGAGGTCATAGCTTTAGGCTGAAAGGAGAGAGGTATAAGGGGAACATTTGGGGAAAATTTTTCACTCAGCGAGCTGCCATCTGATGTAGGGAATGCAGATTCAATCTTGAATTTTAAAAATAAATTGGATAAATACATGGATAGGAGAGCAGGTCAGTGGGACTAGCTAGTTTTATTGGTCAGCACAGACTGGAAGGGTCAAATGGCCTGTTTTCTACTGAAAAACCTCACAAAGATTAGCGTGTACAGAGCCGTTGTCATACCCACACTTCTGTTCAGCTCCGAATCATGGGTCCTCTACCGGCATCACCTACGGCTCCTAGAACGCTTCCACCAGCGTTGTCTCTGCTCCATCCTCAACATTCATTGGAGCGACTTCATCCCTAACATCGAAGTACTCGAGATGGCAGAGGCCGACAGCATCGAATCCACGCTGCTGAAGATCCAACTGCGCTGGGTAGGTCACGTCTCCAGAATGGAGGACCATCGCCTTCCCAAGATCGTGTTATATGGCGAGCTCTCCACTGGCCACCACGACCGAAGTGCACCAAAGAAGAGGTACAAGGACTGCCTAAAGAAATCTCTTGGTGCCTGCCACATTGACCACCGCCAGTGGGCTGATATCGCCTCAAACCGTCCATCTTGGCGCCTCACAGTTCGGCGGACAGCAACCTCCTTTGAAGAAGACCGCAGAGCCCACCTAACTGACAAAAGACAAAGGAGGAAAAACCCAACACCCAACCCCAACCAACCAATTTTCCCTTGCAACCGCTGCAACCATGTCTGCCTGTCCCGCATCAGACTTGTCAGCCACAAACGAGCCTGCAGCTGACGTGGACTTTTTACCCCCTCCATAAATCTTCGTCCGCGAAGCCAAGCCAAAGAAGAATATTCTATGGTTCTAATTACATTTTTCCAGCATTTTCTGTTTTCATTCCAAATTTGCAGGATCTGCAGTTTTTTTTAAAAATCCATGTTCTTTATCTCCATTTTTTCCTTTTACTCTTTTTCTCACAAGGATTAGCTGGCAAATGGTACTTTTCTTGGTACAGTAGAAATACAGAAATCGGGATGTCAAAAATCTGGACTTCGAGAAATCTCTTGGTTTTTGTGTGCGTGCGTGAAATGAAAGAAAATAATATTTATTTGGGTTTTTTTATATTTTGTATTTTATATGGAAAAAATGTTGCTAATAAACTATCTAAATTTACCTGTTTATTTTCCTTAATTTGAATTTTAAAAGTACTGCCTGAGAATCTGGAAAATCCGGGCCAACCCAACCCCTGAGCAGTTTGGATTTTCAGACTTTTACAGTATGCCACTGTGAATTCACAAGAAAAAATAACATGTTGGGAGGGGAGCATTGTGAAAGATGCTGTAACATTGTCTCTCAGGTCACGGGTTAGTGAAAGAGTGAGGAGGGAAAGAGGTAAAGTTTGGGGCAAAACTTAAGAGAGTTCAATAATCCCAGAGCTGGGGCTGGGATACAACTGGATTCTCTGCTGACTACCTTCTAGTCTCTTTTACACTGGGCAGGAGTTGCTGTTACAACATTTAAGAGGAAGTATAACCTGTGGAGTAATTGGAGGCAAAAAATGAGTCCGAGACCAGGGATGTGGTTTATTGACAGATGGCTTCGGTTTGAATGGAAGGGAAATTTTATGAACATTTGTAAAAGCTATATAAAACTTTGATTAGCCCACATGAATATTGTGGGCATTTCTGGTTGCCCCATTACAAGAAGGATGTTGCAGTTTTATAAAGAGTACAGAATAGATTCGTCAAGATTCTGCTTGGATTAGAGGGAACAAGCAAAAGGAAGAAGTTGGACGAAGTTGGGTTGGTCTCTCTGGACCATCAGAAGCTTGAGGCGAAATCTGATATAGGTTTATACAATTATGGAAGGTAAAGGGTAGGGTAGACAGTCAGAATATTTTTCCCAGTTGGGGGTGGGGTGGCATATAATGAGACTGAGCAGATGTGCTTTGACTGACTTTCTGTAAAGAGTTTTTAAAAGGTGGCTCAAATGTACTTTTTGGAGTTTTTTCTTTAACAAAAGTTTACTTATATTGATAACTCACAAAGATGACTGGAAAAAAATTGAAACCAAAGTCGGAAGAAGCTCCAAGCTCACCTGAGACATCGACTGATAGCCCAAAGGGAGCTGCCTCAACCTCAAAACCTTCAGGGATGGAAGAGTTAGGAGCGCGGTTTTCAAAAGTTGAAGGAGTGATGAAAGATTTAATGATATGCCACACCCTACCATGGTTCATGTGTTCACTGCGCTTCTGGTTAATGATATTCCCACAAGTGTTGTTCATGAGTGGACAGGAAGTGTGGTGAATGATATGCCTCAACCAAGCTTGGTCAAGTTGCCTGGGAGTCTGGTTAATGATTTGCCCCAACCAAGTTTGGTACATGAGTTGCCCTGGACTCTGGTTAATGATATACCCTTCCCGAGCTTGGTCCATGTGTTGCCTGGACTGCTAGTTAATGATATTCCCCAACCGAATTTAGTTCAAGAGTTGCTTGGGAGCCTGGTACTCGATCAAAAACATGGGTGAGTCAATATCTGATTTAATGGAACGAATGAGCAGTGCTGAAAAAGACTTAGGATAACACGATAAGAAATTGACCAAGGAAAACTGTGGGCGAATGAAAAACAAATGCTCCATGATAAGATTGATCATATGGAGAACTTTAGCAGACAAAATAATGTACGAATAATTGGTTTAAAAGAAGGTGTGGAAGGAAGAGATGCAGTTAAATTCTTTGAATCCTGGATTCCTAATGTACTTCGTGCTGAGTCACTCGGCAGACAAGTAAGGATTGAGAGAGCCCATTGAATCTTCAGACTTTCAGATATGCGTACTCGACTGGTCCTTATGTGGCTGTTGAGCTTCAGAGATCAGGAAGTGATCTTAAGAGCATCATTTGAGTATTCTAAAGTGAATAATACCTTGCTGAAATGGGATGGACAAGAGTCCATGTTTTTCCAAAATTTCAGCCCAGCGGTCGTACAGAAAAGAAATCAATGAGGTCAGTGGCAGCGCCGGGCGAAGAATCCCAGGTTTACCCGGTGATTTTTATTGGTGGAGGTGTCAGAAGACAACTAGTCATTTTTCAAGACAAAGCAAGAGGCAGAAGAATTTGTTCATGGATTTTAAGAAGAAAAATGACTTTGGAAGAGACCTTTATGAAAATAATGACTAAGTAAAGATGTCTTTTTCTTGAGTTGTCTGACATATATTAGGTAATGTTATCCTTATTTATATTTTGCAGAGAGCTCGGGGAAATGTTGACTATTGAATAAAGTAACAGTAGGGTGTAGACTCCGGTCTAAGGGGAGTAATGGTGTCAGGAGGGATGTGTGTTTCAAAGATGGTGCTTTAGGGTGGGGTTCTTCTTTTTCATCCCTGGAGGATTCTGTGGGCTTTTTTTTACGGGTTTCCAGGGTTTCTTGTTTACATGCACTTTTTTTTCAAAAGGGAAGAGATCATGAGATTGTTTAACTATTTACTGTGACTGTAATACCGTGCAATATTTGTTTGCAAATCAATATGGATAAGACATTAAAGTTCATAAGTTTTAATGTTAACGGTTTAAACCGAATGATCAAGAGCAAGGTTTCAGCTCACTTGAAAAAGTGAAAGGCAGATGTGGTCCTTTTACGGGAAACACATCTTACTAAGATGGAACATGACAAGTTAAAATGAGGATGGGTTGGGGCAGGTCTTCTGTTCGTCATTCAATTCTAAGGCAAGAGGGGCTATGATTTTAATAAATAAAAATGCCCTGCATTTATTGTAGAGAATATATCAAAAGACCAAGCAGGTAGATATGTGATGGCAAATTATAAGATATATTCAGAATCATGGACGTTTATGAATATTTATGCACCAAACTATGACAACAAAGCCTTAATAAAGGATATATTTTTGAAAATTGCTGAGGGAAGACAAAATATTTTGATAGGAGGAGATTTAATATTTTTTCTGGATCTGATATTGGATAAATCTGCAAGCACAGTAACTAGGGTTGAGGCTACTAAAATGGCATTATCTTATATGAAAGATCTAAATTTGATTTGATATTTGGAGGCAGCTTAACCCAACGGAGAGAGGCTATTCCTTCTACTCAAGGGTATATGATTCACATACAAGAATCAATTTATTTTTACTGTCAGCTGGACTAAAAGATAGGGTGATGAAGTCAGAATATTTATCGAGGTTACTTTCTGAACACTCACCCCTTACATTGACTATTTCAATAGCGGAGAAACAGGAAGGCGTTTACAGATGGCGTTTGAACCCCATAATGTTAAAGCAGGAGGATTTTAAACAACTTATTAGGTGACAAATAGAAATCTTTTATGAAATAAATTTGGGTTCAATGGATAACAGCTTTTAAATATGAGATGCAATGAAGGCCTTTTTGAGAGGTCAAATTATTTCATTTACGAAAAATGTATAGAGGGAATATAATGCAGAATTAAATAATTTGGAAAGAGAGATATTGGAACTAGAAAAAGAATATCAAAGAACAGGTGAACAGAATAAATATAGAACAATGAAAAACAAAAATAATGCTATAATATGTCACAAAGGTACAGAGTGGAAAAATCAATACTTAAGACTAGACAGAAATATTATGAGCTGGGGAACTGGTTCACGAGGTGCTGGCATGACAATTATAGGTGGAAGAGTCAGAAGGGTGATAAATGAAATACAAAAGGAGGATAACGTAGTTACATGTAATCTGAAAGAAATAAACGATGCCTTTCGGCAATACTACACTGAGCTTTATAAATCAGATATACCAGGGGATCAAAACAAAATATTTGAATTCCTAGAAGGAGTTGAACTTCCTAGATTGGATGAAAATGATAGAAATGACCTGAATGCTGCTCTTACAAGGGAAGAGATTGACAAAGCATTAAGTATGTTGCAGGCTAACAAGTCTCTGGGAGAGGATGGGTTTCCACCTGAGTTCTATAAAAAATTTAAAGATATGTTAATGCCATTACTAGGCATTTACAAATTGGATTGTAACAGGAGTTTAACCTGCCAATTTTACCTATGTACAGGCCAATTGGTGGGTAGAATTTATTTTTTAAAAACTGGACAGGTAGGGAAACCTCCTCAGAGGTGGATTGTCTACCCATGTACATGCACCATGTAGCTGTTGGTGGTCAATTTGTAGTGATCAATGGCTGCCCGGATAGAAAATGACATAGTGCTTGTGTGCAATGGCCATCTTCCTTACCTATAATTCCCCATACCACTGGAATGCCAGAGCGGTTCCAACGATGTGGGGGGATTATGAATAAGAAAGACAGACATTGCTCCTGCCCCAACTCTGCTCCCTGCTAAATCAATAAAAAGGAAGACAAGTCACCCTATCTTGGTATATGTGGTGAAAACATGGCAGGAAATTAATGAATATATTGGGAAAAAAAACTGGGTATTTTGCTAAGAGCTCTGTTATGTATTATTACTTATGAATATGGGTAACAGAATTATAAATATATGGTTACAAAAGGGTATATGCTGTATAGCAGACTGTTATGAAGATGATGTTTTGATGTCATTTGAACAAATGAGACAGTGCTATGATGTACTTAAAGAAAAATTTCTATGTTTTCTACAACTGATAGCATTCTTGAGGGAATGATAGGGACAGGCACTGATTCCTCTGGGAGATAATGAAATAGAACACACACTTTGGATGGCCAATATGCCCAAATTCATGACCAGAATGTATTTTGCTCTTAAGTTAGAAAGTGCTAAGCCTGGCTGCAGAGATCAAGGGAAAAGGTGGGAGTCTGGCTTAGGTGTTGCAATACAAAACAATCCTGGTCTGAATGGTGTGTGGAGAGTGTAACTTCAACTATTAATGTGAAATGTGGGTTGGTTCAATATAATTTTCTACACCAGCTGTATCTCACTCCACAGAATTTGCACAAATCTAAGCCAGAAATACCAGAACTGTGTTTTAGGAAGGAACATTCTTTCATTCAACTTGGTCATGTGTGAAGGTTAGACCTTTTTGGCAAAAGAAAATTTTGAAATATTAACAAGAATTACAAGATTAACCTTCTCAGGTGATCCAGAATTTCATTTGTTAGGGAATTTTCTAGCCATAAGTAATGATCTTACAGAGTTTCAAATTTTGTTTGTTAAAATTGCACCAGCAGTGGCCAAAAAGTGTATTGCAATCACATGGAAATTGGACTCCCCAATTACCTTGGCGAGGTGGATCGCAGAGATGAATAGTTGTATATCATTGGAGAAAAAATATACAATTTAAGGAATAAGTATGAAATATTTCTTAAAATGTGGCAACCATATTTGAACTATGTTGGTGCTCAATCAATAATGCTGCTAAATTCAAAAGTGATGTCTCCCTGAATCTTGAGGTTAATTTAAACTGTGAGCTCGCACAGTGCACGAAAAGGTATTTAACGAAGGGGGGGGTTGGGAGGGACAAAAGGGGTAGAGTTAGAACTCTCATATGTTTGTTTTTTCTTTAGCTTTATACCATTTTGTGTGTGTGTGTGTGTGTGCGTGTGTGTTTGTGTGGTGTATTTTTATTGAAATATTATAATTGTTCATTTTCTTATGAAAAATAAAAAAATAAAGTATTTAAAAAAAAGAATATTTTTTTGCCAGGATAAACTTGTTATATACTAGAAACCATGCATTTAGGTTGGGGGCTGGGGTAAGTTTAAAGTGGATGTGTGGGATGTTTTTTATTCCCCCACAGAGAATGGTGGGTTCCGGTGGAAACAGGTACAATTGTAGAGTTTAAGAGGCTTTGAGATAGATACATGTATCAAGAGCAAGCAGCAGAGATGTAGTTTAATTAGGGCGTCATGTTTGAAGTAGGCATTGGAAGCTGAGGGGTCTGTTCTCTGCTCAATTATTCTATGGATATAATGCTGCCATTTAAAAAATTAATAATGATTTTATATTACAGGAAATCTCAGATTCCAAACTACTCAGCTGGTACAGGATAACTGCTGAAGAGTTCATACTGTTTGGAGTATGTAAATTCTGATCCCCAAAGGTAAGTTATTTATACAACAATGAAAGGCAGACAGTAAGGCACAATATTGATTTCTTGTGAACTGCACATGCAAATGCATCTTTTCATGTCTCAAGCCAAAATTCAAGCAGGGCCAAAACAATGGGACCAGTAAAGCAATTATAGTTTAAAGCAGTGGCTTTCAATCTGCCTCCCTAAACTCACATTCTGCCTTAAGAAATCCCTATGTCATAAGTGCTTTGTGATTGGTAAGGGATTGCTTAAGGTGGTATGTGGGTGGAAGGGAAGGCTGAGAACCACTGCTCTAGACCCAATTGTTATTAAAATATTTTGCTTGAGAAAAATTGTCATTGGCCCATTTCCTTTAGAGTTATGAAACCGTGCACATAACGAGTCAATTAGGTACGATTAAAACTGTTTTGCAAACCCTTTTTGTTCCACTCACATACCACCTTCAGCAATCCTTTACTAATCATAGAGCACTTATGGCATAGGGATTGCTGAAGGTGGAATGTGAGTTTAGGGGACCAGTTTGACAACCACTGGTTTTAAGGTATCAAGATAAATCAACCAGATTACTGCAATTTGTTTCTATAAGATGCATCCAGACAAGGTGGATGTTAAAATAATCACCTGGAATTTCCTGCTGGAGGAGATATTAAGTAAAGTTTGTTTTAAGTTTGTTCCATTATCTATTGCCTTGTCACTGCAGACTAAATTGGTTCCTCAATTTCTCTTCATCAAGTAACAAAAAGGAATAATTAGGAAGAATATTATCAGCTCATTTGGAGAAAGTTCAGGAAGGTGATGGTTCTCCTTGGAACGGATGAAGAATTCAAATGCAGAGAGAAAAGAAACCAAAAATAATCTGAAAATATTACAAGTAACCATCATATTCATTTACACTTACCTGGCAAAGAAGAGTTGTTGGTAAGGTCAGTAAATTCAGAATATTTCGCTCATACCAAGAGTCCAACATGCCAATGTATTGGGCAATGTTATTGGTACTATCTTTTTCTGTGGGCTCAGGTGAGCTGAAATCCTAAAATGATAATAAACCCACAATAAGCTATTGAAGAATAATATTCGCACATAATCACACATACTTTTGAATTATTCTTTTTGTCAAAAACATCTAGAACTGTGGGCACTCTATTCATGTCAAATCAAATAGTCGAATGAATTTCGTATTCTGCTGGACCTTCCCCTTTATATTCTGAAAGAAAAAACTTGATGCCTTCCAGGTGAACTTGGTAGCTTACCACACTTGCTGCGTTGAAGTAACTCAAAAAATCTGTAGACACTGTGCTTGAAGTAAAAACACAAAATTGTGGAGAAGCTCAGCAGGTCCAACTGTGTCCTCTACGTAGCAAAGGGAAAGATAAATAAAGGTCACGGTTTGGCCTGCTGAGTTTCTCCAGCGTTTTGTGCTTTTACACATGCTGTTTCAATTCTTTGTTTTTAGTCATTCAACACAAAGAGCATCCCTTCAATCCACTGACCACACTGGCCTTCAAGTACTTATACATACCAATGTCATTTTCCAGTCCTCAACTCATGGTCTTCCTTCTCATGCTCTTTCAGGTGCTCATTTAACTCCTCCTTAAATATCATGCATCTGCACTCTCCTCAGCTAATGGTTCCCCAATTTCAATTTTCCCTTGAGTATAAAGAATTTTGCCTCAGATCCCCCTCCTCTTGCCTTGACCCTATGCTCTCTGGTTATAGACACCAGTGCTAAGGGTAAAGGTTTCTTTTTTTTTCTAATCTCTCCAAACCTTTCTCAACACCAAGGAAAACAAAGTCAGCTGATCCAACCCTCTTCTTATAGCTGAAAAGCTCCATCCCAGACCACATCCTGGTGAATCTCCTCTGCGTGCTCTCTTGTGCACTCCACAAATATAATTGGAGGACTCATCAGGGGATGCTGAATTTTTTTGAGTGCACCATTAAATACCCAAATACAGCTCATTAAACAAGGCAGTGAAAGCTTAGGCCCTGCCCAAGGACTGTGCTTTACACAGTTTCTACATGTCTTGTAGAAATAATTGAAGAGCATTTAAATAATGTAGAAAATGTCAACTTTAAATTTTAAAAATGCTTTTTTTTATGAAGAATCTTTTATAACCCATTGACACCTGGTCACTGCTGGCCCAAAGTGGACCAAAAAAATCATTCAGAGTGGTAGTAACACCCTTAAATCCATGCATGTACACAAAAGCCCAGTGTAGGCATCAGAAGGGGTGCACAGGTTCACTAACTAACCGGCTCATTGGGTACCTCCAAGTCCCACTTGTGGAAGAGTCTGTAATTTCCACATAGCCCCATTAGCCCCCTTAGAGCTGGTATGAAAGCAAGTCATCCTGAATCCCAAGGGATGGTAGTTAACACTTCCCAGAGTCAGTCCATAGTAAAAAGATGGCCAGTTAATCTCCCTCACTGAGTAATAGGCCCTCATGCACAATTCTCCTCCACTTACAGTGGTAACTTATCTCCAGTTCTGCATCACCATGTCTTGTCTAGGAGTTTCCTAGTGCAGGTGAAACTCTTAAATGTTTTCCAGCTGGTTCACCCACCCCACCAAACAGGATTATCCCATGCCAGTATGTCTGCAGATATCTCTGCCTCTCATGTTCACCATATTAGAAAATACTCAGACTATCAAATATTAATCACACAATTTAAAAAGCTAAAAATCATAAGATTTGGAAAAAAATAGGAATTAAAATATATAAAGCACTGCATTGCATTTTCTTTCATCAGTTTGAGTTGATGCTTCGGGTTGGAAACCCTCAACAACGATCTTGATGAAGGATTCTGCAAAAAGCACTCTGCAAAATTCCTGCAAATATTCTGTTTTAAAATGTTTGCGTGCAACCTGCTCTCATAATCCTTCCCAAAACACCTCTAAATACTCTGTCACACCTGAACTGTTGATAATTCTTTTTCTCCCACTGATGCTGTTCGATTTTAATCTTTGAGTGCATAAAGAATATTACAGATAGATTTGTATTTGTATCTCATCTTTGTCCCATTACAGAGCTGGCGAGAGAGAGATAATTGTCCTTCACAGAGCACTAACACCAGTTGATGGCAAAAAAAAAAGAAAACCTGCATTCAATGAAACATAAAATGACAAGATCATAATAAATGCGCCCAAAATATTGGACATTAAAAAAACAAGTCCAAAGTCGATCCAATTACACTGGACAACAAAACTTTGCTTCCTGAACACTTTAAAAATCACCTTAAAAAATTCCTATCACATACTGTTTTTTTTAGATATAACCTATTTTTTGTGATTTCCTGTCATAGTTTAAGCAAACAATGAAGTGCAGCATGTCATTGAAAATTCATTTTCTGCCTTCGTACTTGGACGTCTTCCCTGCTGATCTTGGGGCAGTCAGTGACGAACATGGTGAAAGGTTTCACCAGGACAACGTGACCATGGGAAAAGTGGATTCAGGACAACTGGAATCCATCACTGCTGGCCGACTTTTGTTGGACACTGACATGAGAGGCATCAGATGCTGAGTACAAATGAAAATCAGCAGCAAAATATTTTTTAGGTCAGTTGAACTAACGCAACATAATCATTGTGTAATTAAACATGCTAAATTCAATAAAAGTTCATTTAATGTTTCTCCAACTTCCTACATAATATAGCAAATCTGAAATTATCTTTGTGCTCAGCTTGAAGTTGTCTATCATACTCCCCAATTTGTTTTCAGGAAGCAAATCTTTTGAAAAAAATGTTATCCAATGTTATTGTTCATTGGAGCAATGGTGACATTATTTACCATTTGCATGGATGCTTTGTGTTGATTGTCTGTGGGCAAATTTGTGATCTTCACAGGGCTGCTGAGTGAATTTCTTTGCAGAGGAATATAAAAAATTTGTATCCTGAAGTATTTTGTCAGAAAGGGAGTTTTGCTTTCTTGTAATCTGAAATAAAGAAAATATTCTTCACAAGATATCCACCAAATTTATGGAGTTTCAAAACAATTTAGCCTTTTCCAAGTCTTCTAGCCTATTTTATTGTGGCTGTCTCCTGCCGGAGACATCTGAGCAGATTGGCTTTCTCTTCTTCACGTGTGTCTTTCTCAGCCCCTTCCCCCTCTTATGTCTCAGCTCCTTTCTTTCCTTCACCCTCCCACCTATCACTTGCCAGACAGTGCCAGTGCTCCTCCCCTCCTCCCACCATTGAATTCGGGCATCCACCCCAGTTCTTGCTGTTCCTGAAGGGTTTTCGGCCCGAAACGTCGACTGTCCGTCGCTTTGCACGGATGCTGCTTGACCGATTGAGTTCCCTCCAGTACTTTGTGTGTAGAGCAGAATGGCAAAGTGACTTGGGAGAAATTCTCAGACCAAGAACAGAATAAAGTACCTCTTTTGACCAGAGTACTTTTTTTTAGACCTATTCATAAGTACTTCACAGCTTTTTTTTCTCCGTCAGGATGACTTTTGGGATTTCCATTGAATTTACTTGACTGCCCGTGATTTCCAGATTTAAACACAGTCAGAAGCTTGTATGAGTTCTTGTCACAATCCAAAAGCATTAGTTCTGCCATTAATTTTCTACTCAATATCAAAGAAGAAATTATATGGAATTTGTAAAGCACATGATAAAAGAACTCCAAAATTTTGAGTATCAAACCATACATGTAAAATTGTCCATAATAAATATCAAAGCAAAAATAAAACTCTGTAGCTCTATATAACTCTGTTCACATAATGAAACAAAGTTTATTTCCAGAAGTTTACCAGAACCATGGGGTGGCACGTTAATATAGCAGTTAGTGCCACAATGTTACAGCGCCAGCAACTGGGGTTTGACTCCAGCACTGTCTGAAAAGAGTTTATACATTCTCCCTGTGACTGCGTGGGATATACCTGGGGTTGTAAGTTAATTGGGAGTAATTGGGTGTCATGGGCTCGTGGGCCGAAAGGGCTCGTTACCGTGCTGTATGTCTAAATTTTAAAAATTTAATTTAAAGTTCACAATCTCAACATAATATTGGCCTTGACAAGAAATTATTTATTAATTAATAGAACCAATTTAATGCATTCACATTTTCGATTTAAAGAATTTAAATATGAAAGCAGGCTCTTCTGAACAATCACACATCAGCGATACATCTCCAAAGAACTGCAGATAAAGATTTATGGATCTCTTACCTAAGGTTGCTGTAGGCTCTTGCAACTTTTCCTAGAATCCTGTCAGTACCAAATACAACAATTCGCAGTGTCATGGTCTTACAATCGTCCTCAAAACTGAGATATGGCCGACGTTTGTAGGATGTGTTCTGTTGCAAGTATCTTTCATTCCGGCAATTGTAGCTAGCATGCTGCGGCAATGAGTTTGAGCGTCTGGATTTCATTGGCGGCTTGGATTTCACTTCAGTACAACCCAAGCTTTCTGCTCGACGAAGTGGTAAGGAGCCGGACACATATGATCCTTTACAAAGATTTGAGTACGAATTGTCTAGACTGCCTTTTAGGTCCATTTTAAGTGTCAGGGTGTTTCTGGGCCTGAAGAAATTAGTTATTTTTTTGGTCAATTTCTTTCCCACAGTATTTTGTTTTTCATCCTTCTGATCTGACATCCCTGTTGTTTCAGATGAACTTTCATCTCCATCTTCTACATAACCACTGTCCATATAATCTGAGAGATTTGAGACAAATGATTTCATGTAGTCGTTGGATGTTAGAGATATTGTAGAGAGTACAGAATCTCGTTCATTTCCAATTACATCCTCCTCTTCTTCAATATCCCTTTCTTCCTCCTCCCCTTCCTTATTTGTATTGTATAGAGGAAGTAAGACAGCATCAGGAATCTCACACTCTTTCAGGAGAACCTCCTGTAAAATATCTAAAATTTCAAAAAAAGATATTCCATTATATTGTGGCATACAAATTGATCCATAATTTTAACAGATTCAAGACTGCCATAATTCAAACTAAAATCATTCTGCTCTAAAGAACTTTCTGCTATTCTTAGAGAGCCACAGAATCAAAGAGAGGCAAAGAAACAGGCCCCTCATAGAACAAAGCAACACAGTAACGGCCCTTTGGTCCTTGATATTGTGCTGAACATTCCTTTCTTAAAAAAAGTACTAAGCCTTCCCTACCCCATAACCCTCTATTTTTATTTCATTTATATGTCTAAGAGTCCCTAATGACCCCGATGTTTCAGTCTCTGCCACCATCCCCGGCCAGGCATTCCAGGCACCCACAACTCTCAGTGTCAAAAAAAGCTTTCTGATCACGTTTACATCAATCTGACTTGAACCTATTAGAAAGATTTAAAATACCGATGTTTATGATTCACTGATTTGGACACAGTATTAAAATAGTAAAATGAATAGGATTCATCACATCTTTGCCCCACAACAGAATCTCATGGCATCTTTTCACTAATACTTATTCCAGCAGCGTCTTGCAATTTCAGAACCTGAAAAATGTAATTTTTTCAAGTTGGCTGACGATACAGTAATGGTGTGCTGTGTGGAGGATGCAGAGAGGCTTCAGGGGTTATGGTCAGGTAAAGTGAATAGGTAGGTACATGGTAGAACAAAAACGTAGAAGGGCAGAATACTTATTAAATAGTAAAAGATTGAAAAGTGATGTTCTGAGAGACAAACGGGAAACTGCAGACTCTGGAACCTGAAACCAAACAGAAGCTTAGCGGGTCAGTCAGCATCAATGGAAGAAAGAGAATGGCTGACACTTCGATGAGATTCAGCCATTCTCTTTCTCCCTCATGCTGTTTGACTCAATGAGTTCCTCTAGCAGCTTTTGTGTGGCTTCAGAAAAATCTACGTGTCCTAGTACATAAATCAGTAAAAGATGACAGACAGGAAACAATCAGGAAGGTCAATTTAATGTTGGCTTTTATTTTAAGAGGATTTGAATACTAGAAAGTCTAGTCTTGATCATGTAGGTATACCTTGATGAAGGGCTCAAGCTTGAAATGTTGGTTATGTATCTTGATCTTTGCTCTATAAAGTACAGTGTTTGACTTTCTTAGTTTCTCCAGCGTTTTGTTTTTACTTCAGCCCATGGTGTATTTTACTTCTTGATTATGTAGGCCCTGATGGTGACTGCTTTTCAATATTATGTACAGATCTCATGTCTCTACCTTGGGAAGATACAATTGTAGCAGAGGCTCTGCAGTTTAATTCCGCCGTGTGTTTTTTTTTGTACATCGGAGACCGTGAAAGCTGTGCCCAAGATGGCAGCTCCTATATTTGCAGCCCAGATCATGGGGGTTGTGAGTTCCAAGGGAGCAGTGGATCAGTGCAGGGCACCAGGGCAAGAGAATGGTTCCGCTGCCAAGAAGGAGAAGACCCCACAGAATAGGAGACTACAGCAGTGAAACAGCGCAGGGCTCAGTGGACAAACAACTTACACCAGGCTGCGGGACTGCTGCGCAGCTGGTGCTGGTTGGGGTGGGGGGGAGGGGGGAAGGGAGGGTGGGTCATTTGCAGGCATTGCCCTCCAAAAGGAGTTATTGTGACCCCCGCCCAACCTGCAACACTAGCGTCATTAGTCTCCATGTGATATAAGCAGTGAAGATTCATGGCAGGTAGTCACCAGCACACACCCACTCCCTCCCCACCCCCACTGTGAGTTTTCGAACATCAGATTGTGCCCCCCTGCAGATACCCTAATGCTCCGCCCCCCCCCCCCCCCCAATTAAACTTGTCTGACACCCAACCAGCTTCTGGAAACCAGGTATTGGGCCCAGAATTTGTGAAGGTGCGACTTCCCAAAGGGCCTTGGGCACTGATAGCTACTTAATTTAAATGGTGTTCAGAACAAGTGATAGAGGAGGGTGACTTGAGCTCGGATCTACCACTGGACCAGACAAGAGGCTATGTGGCTACGGAGGTTACGGGAGTGCTGGAGGCAGTGCCATCGGAAGAGGTAGTGGGATTCACGGACACCCTGAAGGAACTTCTTTCTCATCTTGATCGGGGTGCTGGACAAGAGGTGTCTCTTTGTGTGCCGGACAGGACAAACAAAGGAAAACAAGTTTTGTGTATTTTATGTATATGACAATCAAGAAATCTTGCATCTTCATTAAATGTAACAACTTGAGGATTCATTCAGTGTTAATAGATGAAATCTCTTGGTGCCTGCCCCATTGACCACCACCAGTGGGCTGATCTCGCCTCCAACCGTGCATCTTGGCGCCTCACAGTTCGGCGGGCAGCAACCTCCTTGGAAGAAGACCGCAGAGCTCACCTCACTGACAAAAGACAAAGGAGGAAAAACCCAACACCCAACCCCAACCAACCAATTTTCCCTTGCAACCGTGCCTGCCTGTCCCGCATCGGACTTGTCAGTCACCAACGAGCCTGCAGCAGACGTGGACATACCCCTCCATAAATCTTCATCCGCGAAGCTAAGCCAAAGAATAGATGAATATATATAAACAAGCAATGGAGGATGCTGATTGTAACAAGTGTTTGCATTCAGTTCACTTTTCAGTCCTGGAACTAATCATATTGTTCCCTTGATAACTTTTTAAGATGGAAAATTGTATAAATATTATCATTTTACAATGTCTTACCAAAGTTATCCTGGTCCCAGTGATAACTGTAGCAATTGGCAACCGGCAGTGGGATTGTTTGCAATTTAGGCATCCCATTCTGGGCTATTGAAGATAACAAGAAATTAAACATAATGTAATATAATGACAATTAAATCATAAATTGTTGTGTAATTCTCTCCCATATCACATATACCTACAAAGAGCATCTTTTTTATGATATCTTTTCAAATTGGGTTTAACTTTTCACGTTGAGCTTCGTGAAATACAATCTTGCACAAAGTTCACCACCCAATAGTGTCAGCAGACTGGAGACTAGGGCATGTGATCCCTCTGTGGTCCTTTACTGATGTTGAATGGGCAGCAAATCAACAACAACAATTGCAATATTACATTGTTCCTTTGAAATGGCAAAATATACTGCTGCGCTTTGCCGATAGATATTAGGAAAACAAGAGGAGAGTTAGGAGATGGATTGAAAAGTTTGATCAAAGAGCCAGTTTTTAAGGAGGTCAAGTGACCTTTAAATTGTTCTTTATGAGTAAGACCTTGGTAATAAGGCCTTGCTGTGACAGAGTATATAGATACGATTTTGGGAGATAAATTTGGAAAGGTTTGTTAGAGTTGGTTACATACAAACATTTTAAAACAGACCTAATTTGAAATACTGGAGCTCTGCTAATGCTAGACATATCGGCTCAACCCAGTCTTTGCAAGAGCTTTGGAGAGTGCCCAAGAGACTTCAATGGATTGTTGTTTACAAAAGGCAACAGATGAAAGATCTTGTTGGAGCCACAGATTATCTGGAGATGTTCTAAGATGGTCATATGATTTTGCAAGCAGAGAGAGTCAAACAGGCTTTCTCTCAGAGAGAGAGAGAGAGAGAGAGAGAGAGAGAGACACACACACACACACACACACACACACACACACACAGAGGGATCACTTCTACAGTGTTACAGCCAGTAGAAGCAGCTGGGACTGGAACAGGACAATTTGGAAAGCCCAATTTGGAAGAAGGGTTTGTATGTGCTTTATTCAGCCTGGTCAAAGCCTTGTGGTTCAGGCAAGAGGAGGGGACTGGCTGTCTAATGTTTCACTTGGAATAAGAGAAACAAAAAGGCCCTTTATGAAAGAAAAAGGTTATCATCTGGAGAACCCTGAAGGAGGCAAGTTTCGTCAGCAAGACACTGGAGCGGCTGATTAAAAAGGAATGAGTTGTGGATGTCCTGGAACATCAAATCTCTCTCTGAAAACCAACAAGAACCTTCCTAAGTGGTAACCATTTACGTTTCAAACACCAAAGCCTGGTGAACTTTATAAGTGTTAAATTCTGTGCACAGTATAAGAATTGCCTGCAACCAGTGAACTTGGAGGAATGAGAAGTGAGATTGGACAGTGAACCAAAGAACTTTTCTGAACTTACACACACATTACATACATGTGTGCTTAGAATTAGAAGGGGGTTAAGCTAGGTTAAGTAAGTCAATAGTGATAAGTTAAAGTTTGATTCTGTTTTCATGTTTAAAGATAATTAAAAGTAACCATTTGTCTTGGTGAATATCTATTGCTGCTGTGTTTTGGGGTCCTCTGGGTTTGTAACATTACAAAAATGTTTTGCCTGATACCTATTAAATTTAAAAATTTTAATTTAGGCATACAGCACGGTAACAGGCCATTTCAGCTCACAAGTCTGTGCTGCTCAATTTACACCCGATTGACTTACAACCCCCAATACATTTCGAACGGCGGGAGAAAACTGGATAAAACCCACACAGACACAGGGAGAATGTACCAACTCCTTACTGACTGCACGGGATTCAAACCCCGGCCCCGACCGCTGGCGTTGCACTAACTGCTACGGCTACCGTGCAAAAGCCAAAAGATTAGGATGAAAAGTTTCATTAAAGGAACTTTCATTTCAACAACTCTTAAAGGTGTCTGATGAGTCGTAAATTCTAAGCTGGGTCTGAATGGATATTATTTTATGATAAAAATTATTTTAAAAAGTGTAACCCAGAGATCAGATAAATTGAGGAGTCATTTAAATCCTTTGCATGTTACACAGCATATTAACTAATTTAGTACCTGTTCCATATGGATTTGCGTCTTTATTTTAGGGTTCCCTGGAGATGGGGTGAAATAAGCAAACACCAGGCTCCTGCACCCATTTCTGATCCAGATTCATTAACTGGGTTAGATTAGTTAAAGAAATACTTTGCAAAGAACTTCCAGCTTTTTGAGTAGGCAGAAAAGGAACGAACATGAGGGCTTAAAGCTTTTGTGATATTTTTAGAGTCAGGGCTGTCAGAAAGAGGAAGAGTCCAGACAAAACCAAAGTGCACTGCTGCTGGCCTGTCCTTGCACCAACCTGGTGGTCTTCTTTCCCATAAATTAAATGGTGAGACATAAAAACAGACAGCATCCATGAAGGCAAAAGGTGTAAGTCAACATAATAATTCAAAGCCCATCTCTGCGATGGCCGAAATTGGTTAGGGCCAGGCAAACTGGTCACTGCCCTGAGTTAACTGGAACTAATCCAAGTAGCCAATTTAGGACGATAGCCTCACATTGTCTGCTGCTGCAGCCACTAGAATTATATCTGGTTTCAGGCAATGTCCCCTTTTCACCCTGTTGGAACAGGATTTGAATGCTTCACACAAAAGATTTCTGAAGCTGTTGAAGAATGGGAGTTGTCTGTGCATATAGTCCTTCATCACCCCTAGTGGCTACACTTGGTAAGAGCTGAGAGATTTACACTCTTTAATATAAATCTGGTATTTGTTACAATGAACGTGAAGACAGTGCTGTATTTCTATGTTCTGAAACCTCATGAACTACTCATGTTGACGTTGTTTGGATTTGTAGAGCTAAGGCTCTCAAACAATATTTGCTCATGTCACTCTCAATTCTGTTTGTTCATACAGAATGCAAGAAGGCCAGATTAGTGTCATATCTGTGAGGCAAATCAAGGAAATAACATTTCAATGTACAACAATAATTCCATCTCATATTAAGAGAGGAGAATCACATGACAATAACTCATGCAGTGTGCTCCAATTCATTACATCCCATACCTTGCCCCTCAATTAATTGTGCTCAACTAAAATCCACTCATCAAATCAACTTCATTCACCTCTCACAACCTCAAGCTTTCCAACCCCACCATTACCTCCACCACTGAAGTTTCAATTTAAATGTAGACATACAGCTCAGTAACAGGCCCTTCTGGCCAAATAACCTACAACCCCCCCATACATTTTTACAGGGTGGGAGAAAACCAGATCACCCAAAGGAAACTCAAACAGACCCAGGGTAAACAGACAGTGCGGGATTCGAACTCGTGTCACTAGTGCGGTAATAGCGTCACAGAAACCAATTAATTGATTAATATTTTGTTGTTTCCACAAGAAAGCTGCCTCTTCCTTCTGTCCAGAAGATTACTTTAGTCCTACAATGGGTTTGTATCCTTCATTACTCAGCCCAAATATAAATTTTTTGAGGCTGATTTCAGACAGCTGAACGTTAGGAAACTCTTCAACTGGTGGGGCATCACAGATGATCTTGGTCCTGTCCTGAGCAGTTAAACGCAGGAGTACTATAGAACCATAGAACTCTACTGCACAGAAACGGGTCTTCCAGCCATCTAGTCTCTGCCAAACTACCCCTTCCATTTATGTACCCGTCCAAATTATTCTTAAATATCAAAACTGAGCCTGCATTTACCAATTCATCTGGGAGTTTGTTCCATACTCCCTCTACTCTCTGCGTATGAAGAAGTTCTCCCTAATGTTCCCTTTAATCATTCCCCTTTCATCCTCAATCCATGTTTTTTATCTCACCTAATCTCAGCGGAAGAAGTCTGCTTGCATTTACTCCATCCATACCCATCATAATTGTAAATATCAAATCTCCCCTCTTTCTATTATGTTCCAGGGAATAAAGTCCTACATTTTAAAACTGTCATTGATCAGTAGAGAGGGCTCTCCCTCCTGATACACAGGAGCTCTGTTATTGATCAAGGAAATTTTTACAATGACCATCGCTGCCTCAGAACACCTGAGACAGAACTTTTAAAAAAATTATTAGTTTAAAACCACTCAATAAAACACATAATTGAAGATCATTTAAAACAATAAAATACATGTGGTACACAAAAGAAAAATAAGAACCCCCCCCCCTCTCCACCCATCCCCCTCCAAAAGAAGAAAAAAAAGGTAAGAACGGGACAAGAGACCCTCAACAGGGGTGCCTATTACTTTAAAGTCTCTTATAATATACTGAGACCTTAAGGAGAAGGGAATGTTAGAGCTTCATTTAAATATTAACACCCATACTTTGTGCCAATTTCACGAGACAGAACTTGATAAGGGATCAAAGGGATTAATTCATATTTAACATTTACTACTTGATAATATCTTTTGGCTGACCAATTATGTTAACACGGGAATTACAGGCAATATTAAATATCTCCTGAGTCAATTGTTACCTTGAGTGATAGAAATATTTGCAATAAACTTGTGCGACGATAACATTGAAATGGTTTAAAGGCCCAAAAGACTTATTTCTATTCAATGAGAATGAAAAGCACAATATATAAATGTTAATTATACCATGAAGCGCGGAATCCGAGAACTGAAGGAAATAATTAGATTACGTCCAGAAGATTTAAAAAAAACAAGAAATTTATCTGACAGCATCAAACCAGTTCCATTCGTTCAAATACAGTACAACTCTGAATATCCAAAATCGGATTATCCAGAATCCTCAGTTATCCGAAATTCTTTTGGACCCAGAAGTGACGTCTGTTCAGCTCCAAAACAAAAATTTTGGATAATTGAGGATTTCAAAAAAATCAGAAATCCTCATTTATCTGAAAAATTCAAAGCCAAAAATAATGTCATTTCACTCTGAAAATTTTTGGAAAAACCTCTGAGTAGAATTTTGAGCTTTTGGTGTTGGATTTGTCTTATTTTGTTCAGGTTGATTTTTGGTGGGAATTAAACATTATTTCAAGCTTTAAAATTTTGTTCAGGTTGATTTTTGGTGGGAATTAAACATTATTTCAAGCTTTAAAAGCCTTCCCTTGTTATTTGTTGTTTCTTTGGCTTGGCTTCGCGGACGAAGATTTATGGAGGGGGTTTAAACACTGTTAAAAGTGATTTGTTGTTGCTACTGGACTGTTTTTAAAAAAATTACTAGTTAACCGAAAATACTGTTTATCTGAAATAGGCCCGGTCTCGACCATTTTGTATAATTGGAGTTATACTCTAGAATTTTCTCGGAACTTTCCTTTTTATTGTTTGTAACTTGTTAATTTCATGGTCTTGTAACTCATCCATTATCAATTCTTGGTCAATAGAGACATAATAATCAGTTGTTATGGAATGGATTCCAGAGGAGCAGCACAAATTCTTAAATGCCTAAAAGGAAAAAGACTGAAGCCTAGGTATTCTGGTTTGGGTTATTTTAATATTGTTCACTATTATACCATAAGTCAAAAAATCTCAGCTCTTCCTTAGAAAGACTTTTTCTTATAAAGTTATTGCATTTTTTTTCTCATCGTAGATTATAAAGGGCAGAATTCTGTGAAGATGTTTCTACTCATGAAGGAATTGAGAGCAAGGGTTTTATTTTCCATTTTGATTTACATTAGCAGGAACTTCTTTTCTCTTCCCCAAAGGGCTGAGGAGGCGGATTCATTCAATACAGCTCCCCTCAGTTAGCTAACATTCACTTCATCAATCTTTATTACAGCAGGGGTTTTGTTTAATTTATTTTAGCACACAAAAGAGGTTTTGCTTCATTGCAATGAAGGACAATAAAAGCATTTGGAGACCTGACTTTCAGAACACAGGCCCCTAAACATGAGTAATATTTAACAGTTGTTTAATTGAGCCAATGGAAAGAAGTATGTAAAATAAAGACACTTTTTAAAATAGGGAGAAAAATCTCTTGAGCACCTGTGTTCTTTGATCTGGCAATATGGTCATTTTTTTTTGTTAAAAGGTTACCTGTCTACATTTTGGTCATACCTTGACGAAGGGCTTGAGTCTGAAATGTTAGTTACGTGTCTTTATCTTTGCTACATAAAGTACACTGCTGAGTTTCTACAGCGCTGTGTTTTTGATGAATGAGTTGCATGTCACAGCTTATCAAACCAAGCACAGTTTGTTCTTGACGTACTGCATCTTTACAAGGAGAGAGAATAACTCTTGGCTTTCCCACCATCCGTGGCAGCTGATAGCTTGTGGCTCTAACCAAGAGCAGAGTGACCAGCAACGACCAGCACAAAACATAAATATGAGCATTGCAGTTATTGTACTCACAAATGTTTCTGAAACATATGCCCCTTGAAAGTTAAGGTTCATTGTACCTCCGTCTGAAAAAGTTTGTGTGTGGGAAAGGATCATTTGGCAACCTAACCTTTCATTAATCAAGGGAGAACTAAATGAAAGGCAGAATTAGATTTTTCTTCCACAGTAGAGAAGGCAATCATGGGGCAGGAAAGTGAAGTTGAGGTCAAGATTAATTGAATATTGAATAAGATTGAGGAGCCCACATGACCTATCCTTATGTTCAGTGTTTCTTTCAATCTCTGTGTGAAATAGGTTTGGAGCATGAAATGTAAATATTTGATGATGGTGAGTACAAATTGAGTACCTGATTTTGCAAGGAGCCCGGTCCTTTCTTTAATCTCCTGTAATTTGGTCACCAGATATTCCTTGGCTTTGGCAACATCCTTCATAGCTGCTGCAATTTCCAAAGCATCGGAACAGTTCGAGAAAATTTCCAAAAGTTCGCTTGTAGTTTTAAACTGAAATAAAAAAGAATGAATTTAAGGATATTGATTATTAACAGCAACTAAGCAGTTACAGCAACTGCAATCATTTGTCAAGAAGTGCCCATCTCTTTGCATGGATAAAACAATTCATTGACTGTCCATATGCGATCCAGATGGAGAATAATAATGCAAGGCAATTATATGTTAATGCTGAAGACAAATATCTTGCCGATACATTTAATCAAATATAAATAGTGATAATTGAGAAAGAGACAGGTTGATGAAGGGAAAGCTGTGGATGTTGTCTATTTGGACAGACTGGGGCTTTTTTCTCTGGAGCGTAGAAGATTGAGAGGGGACGATAGAGGTGTTTAAGATTTTAAAAGGGACAAAGTTCCCCACAGGAGGTTAGGAAAAAAGGTGGAAGCATTAGGTATAAATAAGGAGGTAGTGAAATGGATTCAGCAGTGGTTGGATGGGAGGTGTCAGAGAGTAGTGGTAGAAAATTGTCCAATTGGAGGCCGGTGACTAGTGGAGTTCCTCAGGGTTCGGTCCTGGGTCCACTATTATTTGTAATATATATTAATGATCTGGATGTAGGGGTAGAAAATTGGATAAGCAAGTTTGCGGATGACACAAAGATTGGTGGTGTTGTGGACAGTGAGGTAGATTACCGTACATTAAAAGGTGATTTAGGAAGGCTGGAGGTGTGGGCTGAGAAATGGCTGATGGAATTTAATACAGATAAATGTGAGGTGCTGCATTTTGGAAAGGCAAATTTAAATAGGTCATATACATTGAATGGTAGACAATTGAGGAACAATAGAGCAACAAAGGGATTTAGGAGTTATGGTAAATAGTACCCTCAAGGCTGATACTCAGGTAGATGGTGTGGTGAAGAAGGCATTTGGAATGTTGGCCTTCATAAATCGGAGTATTGAATTCAAGAGTAGGGAGGTAATGATGAAATTGTACAAGGCATTGGTGAGGCCAAATTTGGAGTACTGTGTACAGTTTTGGTCACCAAATTATAGGAAAGATATAAACAAAATAGAGAGAGTGCAGAGAAGGTTCACGAGAATGTTGACAGGATTTCAGGGTCTGAGTTCCAGGGAAAGGTTGTGCAGACTGGGGCTTTTTTCTCTGGAGCGTAGAAGATTGAGAGGGGACTTGATAGAGGTGTTTAAGATTTTAAAAGGGACAGACAGAGTAAATGTGGATAGGCTTTTTCAATTAAGAAAGGGGGAGATTCAAACTAGAGGACATGGTTTAAGATTGAAGGGGGAAAATTATTAGGGAAACATGAGGGGAAATTTCTTTACGCAGAGGGTGGTGGGGATGTGGAATGAGCTTCCGGCAGACGTGGTCGAGGCGGGATCATTGGTTACATTTAAGGAAAGACTGGATCGTTACGTGGATAGGAGGGGACTAGAGGGGTATGGACCGGGTGCTGGTCAGTGGGACTAGGAGGGTGGGGATTTGCTACGGCATGGACTAGTAGGGCCGAACTGGCCTGTTCTGTGCTGTAAGTGGTTATACGGTTATATGGTTAATTCTTATGATCATTTTCAAAAAGTGAACAATAGCCAAATTATCTACATGGCTGATGCAGGCCCAACAATAAAAATTGTTCAAGAAACCAGGAGAATTCTATATATTTTTATTTGTTGAGCTGGCATCAGCCTTTATTGTTTGCTCCTGCTATGCCCCATTTAGGGATCATATTGAATGTGGACTTCTACTGAGGAAAAATTGTATGGGGGCACCTTCAATCAGGGGGCTTCTGAAGCTCAGCTTGGAGGACCTAGGTGAAAGGGAAAATAAATTCTTCAAGGGAAAAACCAGAAATGACAGGAGCAAGTGGTGAAATTGGCAGTTGGTCGGTAAGTGTCACCACGACAGCCAGCAGTCTCTGGCATTCTTTTGTGGAAGCCACTGATTTAAACAAAGTCACGAGTCACCCAACACCATCGGACATTGACACTGACGGTTGTTGCACTCGCTACCTTTTCAGAATCATCACTAGTAGAAATGCCGTAAATGAAATTGTTTCCCCAGAGCTCAAAAGCAGCATTTGCACATCCCACAGGATGGAAGCATGCAAGCAATAAGCAGATATTACTCATTCGCAGGATGCTGGGGGTTGATGACAGCGTTTACTGCCCATTGCTAATTGCCTCTCAAGCATCTCAGACCATATTAGACGACAGTTAAAACTTGAGCAAGTTGGGTAAGTCTGGCACATTTCTTTCTCTGAATTATATCAGGCAACCACATTAGAAGTGGAAGACCTTTACTTAGGATATTGTTGTTTGGTCTTCTTTTATAAATATAAGGCACAGTAAATGTTCAACAAATAATGGACATTCGCTGTCTGGCCTGCTGATTACCTCCAGCATTTTCTGTACTTATTTCATATTTTCATCAGTCACAGTATTTTATTTTTCAAAGGACTACACAGATTGGCTCATTAAGCTTGCCTGTCTCTTTCTCAATTATCACTATTTATATTTGATTAAATGTATCGGCAAGATATTTGTCTTCAGCATTAACATATAATTGCCTTGCATTATTATTCTCCATCTGGATCGCATATGGACAGTCAATGAGATCACGTTATTTAAAGTTTCGCATATACTCATGTAATAGTCGAATTTTTGGACCAATTTTTCTGGTCAAATTTGAGGCTCGACTTTTACAGTCATACTTCTGACCATGGTAAGTACTGTGTCGTTCAAGGCATTGGAAGCTCGGTTGGCCAGGACCAGGTGGTAAAATCCTGTTCGGGGTGACAAGAGCTCAGATGGGTAGGCGGCCAGGACAAGGGCCCATGGACAAGGCATCGGTAGTTCTGGTGGACGATTAGCTGCGGCAAGGTTCCATGGTCAGGGCGTTGGGAGCTTAGATGGGCGGGCGGTCAAAGTGTCAGGAGCTTGGATGGAAGGGTGGCTGGGGTGAGAATCTGCAGTCGGAGAGTCAGATAGGCAAGCAGCCACGGAGAAGATCTGCAGTTGAGGCAGTCGGGGAACTGGGAGCTTGAATAGGTAGGCGGTCAGGGCCAAAAATAGTGGGGGGGGGGGGTTGACTTTTACATCTGATCAGCTAATACACGATTATAGATAGTAATAAAAATTCTGCTGCTATTGTCAAGAATTAGAGCTTTTTAAAAATTATCATCACATAATTGAATAATTTCACATACATTCTGATAAACAGGAAGCTCCTTTACCTGAAGGGCACTTTGAATATCATTCAAATTGTATTTAGTTCCAAAAACTGCTTGGTACACGTGCTTAATCAGGGTGATGTGAGAATCTTCTGGGGACTGGTGTTTGTTGCTGATCTTATTGGCAACTGAGATAAAGTCAATGGATACTTCAGAGGAATTAAGCAGAAGGACTGTTCTGCAAGAGATAGAAAAAAATACCCAAGAGGCCATCAACACACATTCAATTATCACCACAATAAAGTATTTGAAGAGCAAAATATGGACGACATCTTTATTTTCAGCATTAAATCTAATTTCACCAGAGGTTCTTATACAAGACAAAAGCAGAAAGCTTCTGAGGTGGTATTCTGTGATTTCACTGTTGAATTACAGCTTCATATTCAACCGTGACAATTCACTCTGCATCAGCTGTGAACCGTTAACATAAATAATTATGTTAAATTAGAAGCATCCAGAGTATGGCTCATCCAGGAGATGCTGTAATCAAGAAGTCAAAAGATTCTGATCAAACAGAAATTTATGAAAAGTTCAAAAAGTGTGTTAAGGGTGATTACTATTTGACAGAGGAGAAAACTAGAGGTGTACTGTGACCACTGAAGGATCAGAGGTGGAGAGGGTGAGCATATTCAAATTCCTAGGAGTCACTCTTTTGGAGGACCATTCCTGGACCCAACACTTGAACATCACATTGTGAAGAAAGCACATCAGCTTCTCTACTTTCTCAGGAGTGGCAAAGGTTTGTAATGACATCAGAAACATTGGCAAACTTCCACAGATATATAGTGGAAAAATGGGCTAACCAAAAGCCCTGGCAGAGGATCATGGACTCAGCCCAACACATCACAGGCAAAACTCTCCCACCATCGAGAACATCTGTATGGAACGCTGCCGTCAGGGGGCCGCAGCGATCACCAAGGATCCACACCACCCAGCGCATGCTCTGTTTTCGCGGCTGCCATCAGAAAAGAGGTCGAGGTGCCACAAGATTCACAGCACCAGGTTCAGGAACAGTTGCTACCCTTCACCATCAGACTCCTCAACAACAGACTCATTTAAGGATTCTTACTTTCCACATTATTTAATATTTATTTAATATTTATTTTCTGTATTGCAGAGTTTGTTTGCATGCCTACTTATTTAAATTTCTCTCTTTCTTGAGTACATTTTTCCCCATAACCCTTAATTTCCCTACTATGCAAACATTTTGAATATGTTTAATGAGATAACCTATACTTCCTTGGGCAGAATTCCACCAAACTCTGGTAAATGTACTTGCTCCTCATCCCTTTCTTACCTGAATGTTAAGTCTATGGCCCTGAGTTTCTTGTCTCCCTCTCATTCTTCTGAATTCCAGTGAGTGAAGTCCAAAGCAATTCAATCTCTCCACAAAGACCAACCTCTTCATCTCCAGAATCAACCTGCTGAAACTCCTCTATACCACCTCCAAAGTCAAGATATTGTTTCTCAAATAAGGAGATGAGAACTGCACACAGTAGTCTGGACACAGCCTCAACAGTAACAGTAAAACAACAGCATGCTGCAAACTTTCACCATTTAAATCACAATCTGATCGTCAATTTTTCTTTCCAAAGTGGATGACCTTTCATGTACCAACATTGTATGCCATAGGTCTGGACCTTGCCCAGTCACTTAAGCTACCTACATCTACACATCTTTCTACACACAGTCTGAGTCCTCCACACAATTTGCTTTTCTACTCAATTTAGTACTTTCATGTATATTGTGGGCCAAGTCCAGATTTCTACAACACTACTCACCACTGATTACCCACCAGAGAAATACCCATTTATCCCAGCTATCTGCCTTATATTGGTAACCAATCCTCAAGCCATTCTAATATGTTACTCCACGCATCCCAATCTTATGGAGAAATCTTTTATGCAAGCAACTTTTATTGAATGCCAAATAGACAACATCTACCCGTTCCCTTCTATCCACTTTGCTCATTCCAGTAAATTTGTTAAACATGAACTCTCCTTCCTGAGTTTTCTGCTTGAAGTGGGTAACATAAATCATTTTACCCCCACGAGATTACAATTAAAATTGGAGAGGTCTTATTTCATAACTACTTTTAAGCTAGCATATTTTTCTCAACTAGAGTGATCTGATGTGGTCAAATTTTCACCAGAGATTTAACGGCTAGAGATTTTGAAGTGTTGAGGTTGTGCTGTGTAGAAGGCTGTTACTGTGGAGCTGGTCAGAGGTGATCTAGAGGAAGGACTGGGTGGGATCAATGGAATTTGAAGTGGCGGTTCAAGAGAGGGTGTCAGGAGCAATGAGTATCAATACCCGTTGAGGCTGGAGTTGATGGTGGTCAAGTCTTCAAACTACTGATGGGGAGGAATAGGGGTAGAGATGGGATCAATAAATCAACTAAGTGTGAAGAGGAATATGATGAAAGGGTGGGGAGAATGAATGCTGGGAAAACTTTCCTGCAGGACCCCAGAAAATCTGTAATAGTCATTCGAAAATTCTTTAACAAATGATGAAGGAGGCCTGAAGTCTCTAGATAAGGCCTATTTCAGTGTTAGATACACTGAACGATTCTGCTTACAATGTTGAAACACTCGTTTGTTTTGTCATTATTGTCCTTGACAGCAGATCTTAGTTCCTTCCTGTATTATCTACAGAGAACCCACGGTGAATTTACTGAAGTACACTGCACACAAGAGAACCAGGTTGCAAAAAGGGCTGTGGCTCCCCAAGGTACAAAACTATTGCCGGTGTTGTCAAAAGAAGCCGGCATTATAGCATTGTAACAAAATTGCTGGAGATGCCAACAGCCCAGGCAACGTCTGTGGGGAGAGAAACATAGTTCAAGTTTAGATTGTGACCATTCTCATTGGCCTGAAATACTATTTTTGTTTTCCCTCTATGCTGCCTGACCTTCCAAGTATCTCCATCATTTTCTGCTTTTATTTCTAACATAATCAGTGCATTACATTTAAAATAAAACATCATGAATGAAAATATTACTCAATAACTGATACTGTACAAACATCTTTTGGAAAACTTTTTCAAGTCAAGCCTCAAAGATTTTATCAATCAATTGGCTGCAATTTGTGGTCATAAAACGTAATATCTTTCTATGCAGAGGGTGAAATGTTATCAAGATTAGTTTTGCATTTAATAAGAAAAAAATTTGCAGGTGCCAGTAGATGGCAGAATTGAGAAAAATACCAAGACAAATTCTAATCATTGCTGCAAGGTTCTCATCGTGTTCACAGTAGCCACAATGATCTCATTTGATGCAGGAACTCAGCCCGAGACATCAAAACTCTCCCTGCCTCCACAGATGTTGCCTGACCTACTAAGTTCCATGAATAATTTGCTTTTTGCTCCAGATGACAGCATGCCTTGATCTTGCTTCTGCTCTTTTTTTCCTGATGTGCTTTGAATTTTCTTTGGGAGGTAGCCTGGAGCTTTGCAAAGAACTAAGTTACTTTGCCTTTCTAAATAAGTTCAGGCTATGTCTGTGATACATTATAAACCAGCCTGAACACTGCCGCCAAGAACTTGCTGTGTGCAATTATGGTTCAGGGATAGAAAATTACCCAATGCCAGGCTTGTTTAGAAATCTGCAGAGTAATTTATGCTAATTTGTAAATCTGTGATCCCACCAATAGAACTTTTATTTGACAAGGCTAAATATAGGGAACAATCTGGCCAGTTTTAAATCTTTGGATGAGGTGTATTTATTTATTTAGACATACAGCACGGTAACAGGCCATTTCGGCCCACTAATCCATGCCGCCCAATTTACACCCCATTAACCTACACCCCCATTACGTTTTGAACAGTGGGAGGAAACCGGAAGCCCCACTCCCCCGGAGAAAACCCATGCAGACACGGGGAGAACGTACAAACTCCTTACAGACAGCACAGGATTCGAACCCTTGTCCGTTCCCGATCGCTGGCACTTTAAAGGCGTTGAGCTAACTGCTTTGCCAACCGTGCTGCCCATACATTGGAAGTAGGTATTTAATCAGTTGGTCCTTACATTGTTTTGTTTTGAAGATTTTTGGTTGTTAATCCTTGTTCAGCTCTCACCAACCTCTGGAATGAGATTCCTAAAAGTGAAACAATCTAATTAATATCTAATTAATCCTTCAAATAATAACATATTAACAACGTGAAATATCAGGCAGCAGTTCATTCTGAAATATAAACTCTGGGAGACCAGTTCCTGTAACAAATTCTAAAACTTCTCAGGATTTGAAATACCATTAACGTTACTGATATTTATCAATCCCCAAAAGAAACTGATTTTAGCTGCTTCATCTTTCTGACTCCTAATCTGTAACCTTACAAATCCATTGAAAACAATGAATTGTACAGAGATTCTGGACTGGTATACACATGTACAGAGGACACACTCTGTTCTCACTGCTGTCATCCGGAAAGAGGTATAGGTGCACCACCAGGTTCAGGAATAGGTGCTACCCCTCCACCATCAGACTCCACAACAACAAACTCAATCAGTGACTCATTTAAGGATTCTTATGTACTTTATTGAATTTTTTTCTCCCTCTTTTGGACATTCAGTTTATTTACATTTCTTTATGTGCTTACATGTGCATGTTGGTTATAGAGTTTTGTTTTGCACTACCAATATGTGGTAATCCTGCCTTGCCCGCAGAAAAATGATTCTCAGGGTTGTATGTGATGTGGTGTATGTACTCTGACAATAAACCTGAAATCTGAATCTGGTAGAGGATGCATGTGGATAAACATTGGGAATTATGCAAGACAGAGGTTTTCCAATGGATTCCAATAAGAATACAGGAGCAGAAAGCTGATCAAATTGACTGATGGGAAAGAGCAGGGAGCATGGAGGACTTGAGCATAGTTAAAAGGTAAAGGTTCCATTTATTGTCATGTAATACTACATTTAGAATATAACATACATGAAATTCTTTAACTTTGTCTACCATAAGGAAGACAGAGAGTCACCACTTTGTCCAGCGTCCCTCACAGAAATGAAGCCCCACGAGCAATGAACTCACAACCCCTGGTTTACAAGGCTATCAGAGCCTCAAAGGCCTTTCAAAGGTGAAGAGCCTTTGTCTATTGTCTAAAATCCATTGAATAACAAGAAAATAAGTCTTCCTAAAACGTCTTGCCAGTCCTATTGACTATTATGCAAAGTATTCCAGGATTTCAGTTTCAACCAGGTAAATGAAAACTGTTGTACACTCCATGTCTTCTTAGACTGTCCCCCAAGTTTGAGGATGACTTGCTTCCTTCACTTATTTTTGAGGGATTTGAGAAGGCTGTTGAGGCTAATAAGGGAATTGCAATCTCTATCACAGATGGGCAGCAGATAGGATAGTTGGGCAGAAAGTTCTTGAAGGGTCCACCACTTCATCACTCACGTGCACAATTGCTTAATGTGCATGGCCTCAAGGTGGTTGATCACAAATACGTCTGCACAAATTTACTAATTTTGGGCTAAAGCGGAGGGTCTCAACCTTTTTCTTTCCACTTACCACTTTCCACTTTAAGTAATCCCGATGCCATTATTGCTCTGTGATTAGTAAGGGATTGCTTGAGGGTGGTATGTGAGTGGGAAAAGAAGGTTGAGAATCACTGCTCTAGACCCAATTGTTACTGAAATATTTTGCTTGAGGAAAAATTGTCATTGACCCCCATTTCCTTTGGAGTTGTGAAACAGTGCACATAACGAGTCAATGAGGTATGATTAAAACAGTGGTTTTCAAACTTTTTATTTCCACCCACATACCACCTTAAGCAATCTGTTGCAAAGAACAATTCAGACAAATACGTCTGCACAAATTTACTAATTTTGGGCTAATTTGAAAGACTTCAAATTCCCCTAAAAAAAATACCACAATATTTGCCCATTGACAAAGATTGCTTGCATTATCAGATTTCAATTGCCGGGAAATTTTCACTTCTGCTTCCCATTTTAAGCATTCAAAAGATTATTATTACATTACTCCACCCACTCACTATGTGCAATGAAGAAGAGATCTCGGTTTCTTGGAGTACATTCTGATTAGGTCCAAGGCAATTCAGACTCCAAAAGTCCAGGTCTGAGGAGCCACAACCAGGATGCATTAATCTCTCATCCACCAAATATCCTTGGATAAATAAATCCATCATAATATCATTCTTAGTTGAAGTGAATAGCATTGATGTGATCAAGGGCATCAATGGTTCAGGGAGAAGGGTGAATTGTGATGGTTATGGGATACACATGAAATAATGTAGAGTGGCTTTACAATACAAATTCCCAGTCTCAGCACATGATATCTGTGGTTCACAAATTACACGAGTAACAATTTTGGATGACAGAAGAACTCAAATAATGCACACTTAATATTCCTGATGACAATAGAAAGATAAGGTCACTAAGAGTGGAGAGGTTATGGTCTGAGTATTAAATTAAAGTACTGCATCAGTAGTCAGAAGGTCAGATATAATTTCAAGTCCAAAGAAAAAAAATTAAATTAAGCAGACATAAGGAGCGACCTCCCTTGTTATCCCATCTTCCACCTGGTTCCATCTGCTCATCATGTCTCTCTTATCGAGTTCCATCGATCACCTATCAGCATCTGTCTGTACTCTCCCCTTCTCATCTTCCTGCTGGTTCCACCTGTTTAATATCTCTTCTGGTTCCACCCATTACCCACCAGTAAATATGAAATCTGAATGTACCATGAAATAGGGATCTTCAGAATTAGAGCAGATATGGAAAAGAAAGAAAACACTGATTGTAAAAATATTTAACTGAGGCATGACTGATTCCAATACCTTACAAACAGATAAGTCCTCTGTGAAATGGAACCAATGTTTGAAAATTGGTGTAGTGAATGAGCAGTGGGATGCTTTGAAAGAAAATACAGTTCAGGCAAAAAGGAGTGAAACAAAAAAGTCTGCAGACGCTGCGATTGCAGTAAAGCACAGAAATGCTGGAGAATCTCAGCAGGTCTCACAGCGTTCATAGGAGGTAAAGACATTGGGGGCTGAGCCCTTGTATTAATTCATACCTTGAAGAAGAGCTCAGGGTGCAGACACTGTGACTTTCTGCTGCGTTCCTCCAGCATTTCTATGTTTTTTACAGGCAAAAACTAAACACATTTTTGGAATAAGGAAATTCATTCAAATTTCCCTAGAGGATTAAATATATAATTATTATGGTGAGACAGGAAGATCAATTTCAGGCATTGTTCAGTGGCTGGATAGAAACAAAGCTGAAGAGAAATAGTTTGTGTGCGAATTAAAACAAAAAATAAAGGCAAGGAAAACTTTTGAGAATAGATTGGTAAGAAAAATGCCTGATAAGAACCACATGAATCTTTCTTCCTTCTTCTTTGGCTTGGCTTCGCGGACGAAGATTTATGGAGGGGTAAAGTCCACGTCAGCTGCAGGCTCGTTTGTGGCTGACAAGTCCGATGCGGGACAGGCAGACACGGTTGCAGCGGTTGCAAGGGAAAATTGGTTGGTTGGGGTTGGGTGTTGGGATTTTCCTCCTTTGTCTTTTGACAGTGAGGTGGGCTCTGCGGTCTTCTTCAAAGGAGGTTGCTGCCCGCCGAACTGTGAGGCGCCAAGATGCACGGTTTGAGGCGATATCAGCCCACTGGCGGCGGTCAATGTGGCAGGCACCAAGACCTTTCTTTAGGCAGTCCTTGTACCTCTTCTTTGGTGCACCTCTGTCTCGGTGGCCAGTGGAGAGTTCGCCATATAACACGATCTTGGGCAGGCGATGGTCCTCCATTCTGGAGACGTGACCTACCCAGCGCAGTTTGATCTTCAGCAGCGTGGATTCGATGCTGTCGGCCTCTGCCATCTCGAGTACTTCGATGTTGGAGATGAAGTCACTCCAATGAATGTTGAGGATGGAGCAGAGACAACGCTGGTGGAAGCGTTCTAGGAGCCATAGGTGATGCCGGTAAAGGACCCATGATTCAGAGCCGAACAGGAGTGTGGGTATGACAACGGCTCTGTATACGCTAATCTTTGTGAGTTTTTTCAGTTGGTTGTTTTTCCAGACTCTTTTGTGTAGTCTTCCAAAGGCGCTATTTGCCTTGGCGAGTCTGTTGTCTATCTCGTTGTCGATTCTTGCATCCGATGAAATGGTGCAGCTGAGATAGGTAAACTGGTTGACCGTTTTGAATACCTAAAAGCATAATCATATGCTGTGCTGTGGAATGAGTGGGGCTGACTGGGGACCAGAGAGGACACCTCATTGAAACAAAGGGCATGACTGAAGTAATTTAAAAGATTGACAATATTCAAGGTAGACTAGTCACACGATCATAGTGGAATGTTTTCTATCTTGATGAGAAGATTCTGGACATAGACCTCTAAAACACCTTGGATACAAGAGTGATGCCAGGTGGCTGGAGAACTGCAAATGTTACCCTTGACTCAAAGCAGCAAGTGATGAGCCAAATGACAACAGGTCAGGCAATGTCACTTGCGGAGAAAGCTTGAGATATTAATCTGAGGCAAAAGTGATTGACACTTAAAAAGTATGAGTGTGTGGCGGATCACCACAAGGCCGGAGAACCGGCCCCGCTTGTAAGCCACATGGCAGGGCAGCCGGCCAAAACGGCGCCGTCGGAAGTTTCCCTTCCTTCCAGCTCGGGGCTCAGAAACCCGCGCTTGTGGACCTCGTCACGCCTGGATGACGTCAGCGCCCTCCAGTGCGGTTCTCAGCCAGGTTCAGGCTGGGAGTATAAGTGCAGCCCAGCAGCTTGGAATAAACTAGTCTGCTCACTGAGCTCAACCCATCTGGTTGCGTGTGTTATAGCAGGAGCAGTGTGCCCACCGCTACAAGTGAATCAATGAAAGGGGAATGAATTTGAAAAGGCAAATCATGTTTGAGTAATTTGAGTTCTTTGTGGAGTAACTGAGGAACTGGATGAAGGCCGAGCCAATGTACATGGATTTGCAAAAGCGAGCTAATAATAAAGAGCCACTCAAAAGTTATCAAATTAAGTTTGTGGAGCAATTACAAAGAAGGATCAGAACGAAGGAAGCTGTTGATTTGTTACTTTTTTGGATTGGAGTACAAAGGCGACCCCAGAGGTCAGTGTTTTTACTTCGTTTGCAAATGATTAGAAATGCCACATTACCCTTATACACAAATGTGGCAAGGAAATGCATTCAGCCGATGCTTTATCACGGGCTCCCAGAAAATGCACAGTCCAGCAAGTCAAGGAAGACGACATTTTCAGTGTGTTGACGGTAACCCATATATCCCTGGCCCAGCTGGATGAACTAAGAAAGCATACTGCAGAAGACGCAACCCTAAATGCCCTGGGCACGCTCATCAAGGGCAGCTGGGCGGCCAAGCAGCACAGCCTGCCACCCTTTCTTTCCTTACCGCGATGAGCTACTTATTGATGAAGGGGTAACCATGAAGACTACCATCCCTAGCCCACTGCAGAATACATACATGAAGATCCTGCACAGAGGGCACCCTGGCGCAGAAACGATGAAACACAGAGCAAAGGACATTCTCTTCTGGCCCATCATGACAGAGAACACAGATGAAGAGGTACAATGCTGCTCTGTGGGCAACAGTCCCAAGCCACACGAGCAGAAAGAGCCACTGCAGCTACACCCGATACCCGACCTACCCTAGTTGACCGTGGCTACCAACATCTTCGAATGGAAGAGCCAACAGTACCTAGTACTAATATCCTCAGGCTGGTTCAAGATAGACCTACTCCAGGACACAACCTCTGTGGCCGACATCAACAAACATGATAAACAGGGTGGAGAGAGAGAGAGAGAGAGAGAAAGAGAGAAAGAGAGCCCACAGCATGGCGTCCACCCCCTGGTCGCACTCAATTCAGCTAACGCACCCTCGCGGTGCTCGCGCACTTGCAGCGCGATTGAAGCGGGTGCAGAGCAGCCGATGGTGGCGGCTGTCTACAATCTGCATCTGACATGCAGAAGTGTGAATCTGTGGAACGCTCTGCCACAGAGGGTGGTAGAGGCAGATTCGCTGATTATGTTCAAAAGAGAGTTAGATAAGACTCTAGTGGGCAAAGGAGTTAAGGGTTATGGGGATAAGGCTGGAAAGGGGTACTGATGGTAGTGATCAGCCATGATCTGTAAAATGGCGGTGCTGGCTTGACGGGCCGAAGGGCCTACTCCAGCTCCTATTGTCTATTGTCTATTGTCTATTGAAGTAACAGATGACACAAACCCACGAATACACCGGATAATACTTGCCTCCAAGAGGATAGAGATAAATTGGTGAATGGTCAGGTACTCAGCAAGGTAAAATTTAACTGAATAAAGGGTGAAGTGGTTAAAAGAATGGGGAGTAGGGATAGGAAATAAAAGGTGCAGATTTATAAAAAAAAGCAGGATGAGAAGCATCTGAAGTGCAAGCACATCTTTGCTGCTTGCTCGGTGATGCCTATCATAGAAAAAGAAAATACATTCTACATAAATGAATGCAAGGATGTTTGCCCAAACATGCATAAAGAACACATTCGTTTCACTTTTGGAATTTTTTTTCTATTCTGGGCATCTCAGTGAATGTTAAAGTGTGAGAGAGTTCAGAGAATGGTACCAGGAAATTGGAACTTGAGGAAATTCGATTCAACTGCAATTGTTCTTCTCAGGGCAGAGAAGGGTAAAGGTGTTTAATCCTTGCTGGATTTTTATTTAGGAAGTTACAATGAATTGAGACACCCTGCTTGGTAAGTGTAGATTCAATAATAACTTATAAAATTGAACTGTCTGAATATTTATAGAGCAGAAACCTGCAGGGATGTGGGGAGAAAGGAGGTGGAAATCATTGGTTTTGAATTAATTCAAGGGGTACGGACTAAGCATTTACTTGTCCATCCTTGATTGTCCTTGAGAATGTAGAGTAATCTACCTTCTTGATGTGTGTGTACATCATAATGCAGTGAGGGAGGGGTTTCAAAGAATTTGCCCCAACAATGAGGGTAATTTCCAAGTGGTGACGTACCCATGCTTTTGTTGCCCTAGTCCTTCTAGCAGCTGTGGATTTGGAAAGTGCTGTCTAAGTCGCCTTGGGGAGTCAATGCAGTGGATCCTGTTTATGGTACCAACATTAAGAGGTAAACTGGACTCTTCTCCATTAGTCAAAGGTTCAACATTTCTTGGTGAATCACTTCATTTAAAGGAGCTAAAGTTGAGTTTGGGACTCACTTCACAGAGAGCAGTTAAATAAGTTGTGTTTGAGACTGCGTCGCTGCACATAGCATGTGGCCTTTGAAAACAAGTAGCAAAATCCCTCTTATTCATTTCAGATCATTTGTATTTTCTTGTGATATAAATGACAATTTCTGCAGTTTACAGCAGCTCTGGCAGTGTTGCCTTTTTTTTCTCTCTCTCAGGCCAGGAGATGGTACATATTGGTTTGGGACAGTGTGGGAGATGTAATTGGCTGCTGGGATTGAGGGGAAAGTGGTCTCATTGCTGCCTACGAACACAATGAGAATCTCGTGAGATTACAGCACCTGCCATAGAGCTCCTACAACCCAGGTTCAATTCTGATCTCTGGTGCTGTCTGTGTGGAGTTTGCAAGTTCTTCCTGTGACCACATGGGCCTTGCCAAGTGCCCAGTTTCCACCCAAAGATATGTTGGTTGACAGGTAAATTCGATACTCTAAATTGTCCCACGTGAAAGTGGGTGTGAGCAGAATCAATAGGCATGTGAAAAAGATCACAGAGAAATAATGATGAGATTGATGAAAATCCTCTGAGAGCAACACAGCCTTAATGGGGTAAATGGCCACCTTCTCCTTCCTGTTTCCCAGGCAGTTAAATTTACTCTGACCAAATACAGCCCTCAAGTTCATGAGCTCTGCTTCTGCAGCAGGTCATCTGCAGGTCACTCTTGCATGAATGAAGCTTGCAAATCTTGTCTAGGCCGAGGCTCAGGGGCACAGATAGCCAAACTGCTGGCTCGCACCTCCAGCAAACCGAGTTGATCCCAGCTCCTGTTGCTCTCAGTGTGGAGTTTGCATGTTCTCTATTCGTGTCGTCTCCCCCACCCCCCCACCCACATTCCAAAGGTCTGCTGATTGGTAGGTTCATTGGTGACTATAAATTGCCCTGAGGGTGTGTTGGTGTGTGCTGGAATGTGGGGAGAATCAAACTGAATTTGATTCAGATTAATGTGCTCAATGGCTGGCACCTACTTGATGGATTCTTTTTCTCTGCTGTATGACTCTAAGTCCTCACTTTGTTGGTTTGGATCTTACTCATTACCATGCATGTCCTCAGCTTCCACTCATGAGGTATCAATCATTCATAAGGAAAATCCTAAATCATGCAAATAAGCAAGAAACTATCAGCTGTCCAATAAAGTATGGATTACAACTGAAAATGAAATGTTTCCATTATTGTACACACAAAGAAACAAGTCTAGTTTTAATGATAAACTGTTTTTACCTGGTGCTTTCATTTCATCATGGATAAATATTAGAAGGTCCTTGCAAATGTCACAGTAGGGTACAGGCCAAGTCAGGAGACTATGGTAGATGCTCTGTGCCCTTGCCAGCAGGTTGGATTCTGGGGGGAAAAATGGTGTCTACAAACCACCAGAGAGCAGATTAAGCAGATAAAGGTACCATCAAAAAAGAAATCCTGTTGAAATAGTAATGTTTTAAAGCATTAAATTAGAAATATATGCAAATTTGTAGGATAACATAACATTTCTTTTAAATTAATTGATATATTTGTAAGTTGAATCCAGTATTATTTTGTATAATTGTAATGTGAAACTGCCACAGAATTCTTCAGTTGTTCTCTTGGTCATCTCTTTATATTGCATGTTAAGGTAGTCCAGTGTATTCCGGAGACAAAAAAGTGATGTTGATAGAGCACGAAAATTAAGTTGGATCAAAGGGAAGCAATTTATGAAGGATCTCATGGAGAATCCTCTGATCTATAAATATTTGAGGGGACAGTGACGGAGCTGGTTGAAATGTTGCCTCCTAGCATGGAGTGTGCATGCTCTCCCTGTGACCCACGTGGCTCTCACCTGGAGCCCTCCACGCCCAGCCCCACTCCTATCGTGGTCTCTGGTTTCCTCCCAAAAAATTAGGACAGGATTCGCGTTGATGGTCAACATGGACTTAGTGAGATAAAGGGGCTGTTTCCACGGAGTTTCTCTTTGTGATTCTGCGAGAAGAGGAGAAGGAATTCACTGAAAGCACACCCAGAGAGGATGTGGGAAGGCGTGCAAGTCGGCCTGTGCATGTGAATGGTTTCGCTTCAGGAAACATGAGCAAAAGCCAAAACTCATGAAGATTCCATCTAAATCATCCTAAAAAAGTAAATTGTGAAAATCTGTTCAAATAAAAAGACAAAACACTGGAGAAATTCAGCAGGTCAAACAGTGTCCTTTATTTTTTTTTTTCTTTGGCTTGGCTTTGCGGACGAAGATTTATGGAGGGGGTAAAAGTCCACGTCAGCTGCAGGCTCGTTTGTGGCTGACAAGTCCGATGCGGGACAGGCAGACACGGTTGCAGCGGCTGCAGGGGAAAATTGGTGGGTTGGGGTTGGGTGTTGGGTTTTTCCTCCTTTGCCTTTTGTCAGTGAGGTGGGCTCTGCGGTCTTCTTCAAAGGAGGTTGCTGCCCGCCAAACTGTGAGGCGCCAAGATGCACGGTTTGTGGCGATATCAGCCCACTGGCGGTGGTCAATGTGGCAGGCACCAAGAGATTTCTTTAGGCAGTCCTTGTACCTTTTCTTTGGTGCACCTCTGTCACGGTGTCCAGTGGAGAGCTCGCCATATAACACGATCTTGGGAAGGCGATGGTCCTCCATTCTGGAAACGTGACCCATCCAGCGCAGTGTCCTTTATATAGCAAAGGGAAAGATACAGAACCGACGTCAAGCCCAAAACGTCGGTCATGTATTTTTAAAGGACACTGTTTGGCCTGCTGAGCTTCTCCAACATTTTGTCTTTTTAAAAAATTTTAAATTCTCTGACATATCATCACACAAGATAAATAATCTGCTATGATGTGTATCTTTCGTACTCACTCGCAGTACAGAAGAATAGAACATTAAAGCCAGTGGCACCAATAAGTCATATTGGCACATCTCCTGCACCTGCAAAACATTATTCATACATGTAAGCCAGTGTTCGATCATCAGAGATGATTTATCATTTATTTATGCAATGGAACAGAGGCAAATGGGCACATAATAATATCCATTGTGGGTAAATTGCCATTTATTTGCGTTTCAGTTGTTTGAAGATAATGTTAACTTTTATTTAAGAAATATGAAGTAACAACAAAGGATGCTACACTGCCATGGTATAAGCAGGTAAGGTGCAGTTTAAAGAATGCGTAGACCACAGAATGGGAGGAGAACTTCCTTGGTTTATTGTGAACTTATATTCAGAAATGTAGGCAATTGCAAACAGAGGAGAAATTAGCTGTAATCAGCCATCAACCTCAGCTACGTACCAATCCACTGAAGGAAAACATAGTATGAATATATTCGTTGGTCCTCAAATTACCTACATCAATCAAACTAAGGAGAGAAGCCTGAGAATAGATTTTCTACCATGAAGTTAGCGGGAATAACAAACATCACTGTAGCATGAGAAGTAACATGATCAGGTTAAGTTGGTCCAGTATGAATCTAAAGTATGATTCCAGCATTTAAGTGGAAAATATAACAGATGAACACACTGAAGTTGGATCGTACATTTTTTTTGTATAATAAATGTATGTCAATGATAATGCCTAATGCTAAATCTGAAGAGAACAAAAAAAACCCCACAAAACTGATACCTTCTTACAATGGCCCACGGGATATGGATTAGCACAGCTGGAAGGGGTGTTGTGGACAGGAAATGCTCGGATGAGGAATGGACAGAAGAAAGGGTAAATCAGGGAAGACAATGGGAAATTGGTGAGTGATGGGAAAGGAATACCTGCTTGCCCCACAAGCCATGGAGCAGTTACACAGGGACATGGGATGATGTGATGGGGTGGGATCGGTGGGTTGGAGAAGGTTGGCCAATAGGCAGATTAACTGTGGTGGGAGGATCAAATGCCACGATCAGACTGACTAAATTAAGAGAGGAGGCAGGAGTCCCAATATAAGGCAATCAGAATGGGATTAGTCAGGGGCTGCTATTAGAAATCCTTAAATCTTTGCCCTAGCTACATACCATTAATGCCCATCGTTGCCTATTCTATTACAAATATCCATTATTGTACTACAATAGCCTTTTGATCAAATTTACACCAATAAGGGTAAAAGGACAGCAAGGTTGGCATAGCAGTTAGCCTTTACGGACCTGGGTTTGAATCCCGCGCTGTCTGTAAGGAGTTCTCCCCACGTCTGCGTGGGTTTTCTCCGGGGTCTCCGGTTTCCTCCCACCCTTCAAAAACTTATCAGTGTGTAGGTTAATGGGGTGTAAATTGGGCGGCACGGACTCGTAGGGCCAAAATGTTCTGTTACCGTGCTGTATGTCTAACTTTTCAAAAAAACTGCACAAAGTATGCTGCCCCTATTGATGTCATTATCCTGTGTACAAAATCCAGCAGGGAAATAGCATCATAAAGTTTTGGTGAAACACACACGATTTTGTGAAGTCACCGGGAAAAGTGCAGATAGCGCAAAACTTGCTTGAACTTGGGAAAGCGATGCTTTACTTCTGTTGGTTTTCCCTTCAACTAACGCTATGAACAACTGGTAACAATTGTTTGGTAAGTCATTTTTCAAGAATTTTCATTTCCTTTCAGAGAAGCATATTTGTTTCAAAATGTTGTTTATAAATGAGCAGCACATTTGCAACTGGTTTGCATTTTGAGATAAAAAGCCAATTGGTATGCATGCAAAATACCTGCCCCACCACATGGGCATTGGATCAAATATCAAACTTTGGAAAAATATGCTAATACTATTTCTATTATTTTAAAAATTTGAAACCATTTAGTCTGGGTTATTGTGACCTGAACCGAATGCCATGTATGGCATTAGGAAAGCATTGACATTAGGCTCTTTTAAACTGCAGCAACTGGGTAGCCCTCCTGGGACCCATGTGCATTACTGGGGCAAAGGTGCTGGAAGCACCTTTGAAACTGCAGGGGTAATGAACCCATTAAATCACCAACCCAGCAATTTAAGGGAGATCCCACCCCTGCAATGACATGCTCATGGGAACTATTGGTAAGTCTCTCCCACCACCCCCCACCCACCGGCCAGCAGTACCCCCCCAATCAATCACCACCCCCTCCCCAAGTCAGTCACCTTTCCCTGTCAGTCGCCACCCCCACTGTCAATTAACACCCACCCCATCAATCACGCCTTCCCAGCAACGTCCTGCTGCCGCGATCATTGAGCTGTCACTGCGAACCAGAGTGGCGTTCACAGCAGCAGCTCGGCCCCATCCCTCTCTCCCCTCACTGTGGCTGTGACCTCTATCCTCTCCTCCCGAGGTAGCAACCTCTCTCCCCGCAGCAGTAGCGACCTCTCTCCCGCCAATCGTGGCACCCCCCCCCCCCCCCCCCGCTGCGGCAGTGACCTCTCCCTCTATGGCAGCGACCTCATTCCGCTTGATTGTGACCCCCTCTCTCCCCACCCCTCCCCACTGCAGCAGCAACCTCTTCCCACCCCACCCACCCTGGACCCCAGGGCAGCGACTCCTCTCTCCCCACCACTCCCCCACCACTCCCCCCCCACCCCCACCGATCGTGGCAGGCAATTCAGCCAGTGTGCAGCACTGATGTAACCAGGCCAGCCATTTTCCTGTTCAAGTTGATGGTGGATGCGACCTAATTACGTTTAACTGGGCTCCCTGACTATCTCTGAGGGAGGTCAGGGACCCGGTTGGATTAGGACCACGCTGACTGGGTTGGACCCTTTCTAACTGCTGTGTGAGTGGGCGTTAACTGAGCAAATTGCTCGGATAACCCTTTTTACACAGTAGTTTGAAAGGGCCTAGTGACAGAGTTCACAGAAAATGGGAAATTTCAAATTGAACCAAAAAATGAACTTCTGGATTAGTGACTATGAAAATCATGAATTGGCCTAAAAAAAAGAAATCCACAGTCTTAAATTGATCAGCTTCTGCATTCTAACTTTTACACAGTCTCTGAAATGGTCCAGTGCACGATTCAGCATATAAAACTTTACTCAATACGGCTGATAAAAGATGATCTCATGTGTGGCCACAAGAAAAACAAGAGATGAGAGGTAAAGCTGTGAAGACGGACTCTTGGTAAAGGTACACCAACAACGTTAACACAGTCAGCAGCCATAACACCACCAGCAGAAATGCGTGTAGCCGCAGCATCAATTGTGTTTTTTTTTAGATAGAATTTGCGTGATTTTACCGGTCTGAAGAACGTCGGAGGTTTTGGTATTGGTCGTTCACACATGAACGGCCAAAATTCAAAATCTCCATTTCCTTACGCGAGTTTAGTCTGCATACCGGAAGTGCGGTAATTAAAGAGGCAGGACTTGCAACACGCGTCGTGCTATTTATAAGCCCACTGTTCACAGAATGTCTGCAGTTAACTTTAGACTGCAGGCATTCTGGTCAAGGAGGTAAAATATTGGAACGGGAATGGCTCCTTCATTCCTGCTCCAACCTTTTTTACACAGCATACGTTCCGGGAATATGGCAATAATTTCATGGAACACAGCAGCTGTGTCAAAAACATAAAATGACAATACTTAACACCACATCAGCAAGCAGTGCACCACAGCAGAGAATAACCACTACAGCCAAGTCAACAAATTGAAGATGGGAATTTTTTTCTCCCCAACAATTGGTACCTTTCACAATTTTCTGCGATTTAACATTTAACTTTCAGCTGCTGGTGAATCACTATGTCCCTTGACAACATCACGCAAAACCACACCAGTCTCAAGCGCAGGTATATCACACCCATTGTAGTATTCACCACATCAAGTTTGCCAGATGGCCTCAAGCACGGGATGAGCAGAAATTTCCTATATCTGAACATTGAAAGCCATTATTTTCCATCCCTGTGATAAGAGCTGTTGGAACACATTCTGGAATCAATCTGAAAAAATCCCTGAATTACTCATCACAAAATGTCGCATGATGTTGAAATTTTGATTTTTTTTTCTTTATTCTTTCACTCCAATTTTGGCCCCAATTGGCAAGTATCAAGTAAAAACAATTCATTGAACTACAGGTATTCCAAAAATTTATAAATATGTAGTCCTCAGATCAGGGGCAATTTTTTTTTTTACACAGAGAATTGTGGGTGCCTGGAATGCATTGCCAGGGGTGGTGGTGGAGGCTGGTTCATTTGGCACATTTAAAAGACTCTTGGACAGGCACATGGATGAAAAATAAACAGAGGTTTATGGTAGAGAAGGTTTCATTTTTTGAGTATATTTATATAGGTTGGTACAACATCATGGGCCAAAGAGCATGTACTCTGAGGTAATGTTCTATCCACATCTCCAATGTAAAATTGACTTCAATACAGCTGGGAAAATGCTACCTGTGACCATATTTGAAACACTGCTTTTTGAAGATATGTGCGAACAAAGCTTCATACTTGCGCTTACATTAATTTCACAAGTCAATCATCTAAGTTCAGAGAGTCAGAAAATTCCCCAACCATCTCGATATGAATGCTTCATTAATGCTTACCTCTTTAGTTTTAAGCAATATCTTTTCAATCAGGATTACGAAGCTGTGGGGGTCTCTGCTGACAAGTTCATCCAGGCTCCAATGGTTCACACAGAGCCCAGCTGAAAAAGAAAAACAAGTTTGGGAACTTTTTGATTTGGTGGGATCAGTTGTAATATTTCCTGTGGAATGGAAGAGGCTTGCTTTGCATCCTGATTGCTTCTCTTCACGAGCACCTTCATGAGGAGAGATTGAATCATCTGTGACTGTACTTGCTTGAATTTAGAAGAATCAGAGGGGATCTTATAGAAATATAAAATTATGATTATATAGATGTGGTGTGCTGTTAGACACACAGAAGGTAAAGACCGTACAACAGGGTTTAATCCACAAAGACTTCCACAGAGCCAGGCTTGCTGTGGCTGCAGCAACTCTGAGTGAGGACTCGGGAGGCCGGCTTGACACCCGACCGGGTGGGGATTGATCCATTCAGGCCAACTGATTGACAGCTGGCCAAGTGTTGTCCTGTCCCCTTACACTCCTGCAGGTACAGAGGTTGCCCCCGGCAGTCGGCCGGTGGTGTACCACCACAATAGATAAGATTGAAGTAGGTAAGTTGTTTCAATTGGTGGGAGGAGACTAGAACTAGGGAGCATAGCCTCAAGATCCAGGAAGTAGATTTAGGACGGAGATTAAGAGGACCTGCTTTTCCCAGAGGGTAGTGAATCTATGGAATTCACTGCCCATTGAAGCAGTGGAGGTGACCCCAGTGAAGATATTTGTCAAGCCTGGATCCCTTTTTACTAATTAGGGGAATTAAGAGATATGGGGAAAAGGCAGGTAGGTGGAGATAAGTCTGTCATTATATCAGCCATGATCTCATTGAATGGCAGAACAAGTTTAACGGCTGGATGGCCAACTTCTGCTCTATTTCTTATGTTCTTAAAATCAGAATTTATTGTCATGAACAAGTCACAAAGTTGTTTTGTGGCAGCGTCACAGCGCGAACATATAAACCATCTTACAAAAATAAATAAAAATAGTGCACGAAAAGTCAAAGTGCGGCAGTGTCTTTGGTTCGTTGATCATTCAGAAATCTGAATGGCAGTGGGGAAGAAGCTGTCCTTGTGCCACTGAGAACTCGCCTTTAGGCTCCTGTACCTTTTTCCTGATGGTAGCAGAATGAAGAAAGTGTGGCCTGGGTGGTGGGGTCCTTGAGATAGAGGCTGCTTTCGTAAGACACTGGCTTTTGTAGATATCCTCGATGGAGTGGTTTGGTGCCTGTGATGCCGCAGGCAGATTTAACAACACTTTGGAGTCTTTTCTTGTCCTAGGTGTTGGCACCTCGGTATCAGACAACATTCTTATGTTCAACCTTAAACTGGCTATTGAGATCCTGCTCACCACCCACCTCCTCCCATTTTTAGTTAGCCCCTCCCAACCACTGAATATGAGGAAGCCAAACTAGCCTCTTGTGCATTCCCAATTTCAATGCTCCTATCACTAATCATTAGGACTTCTGGTGTCTAAACCCAGGCTCCCTTCCTAAACATTGTTGCCTCTATTTCTCAAGACCCTCTTGAAAACCGAACTCCTTTATAAAATATTATTTAAATACCTTTAACTCAATGAAAATGTGGCACCATTGGAAAGTTAACTATGGTAATATATTGTGTATTCATGCCCAAGCAATACAGCCAATTTTAATGCCGGTAGAATAGGCCAAGATCAGCTCAAGCAGACAGAAATTCAGTCCTGAAGCACATAAAGTTAACAGTACAGTTTTTCCTTAATGCTCAGCTTCACTATTCAAGTAAAACTATTTGATCAAATCAATAGAAGCAGCAGAAAACAAATAAACTAAAAAGCAAGTTAATTTAGAACTACATAGTGTTCTTATTTTATAAAATTGTTCATTGTGGAGGAAACTCGTGCTCGAGGATTGTTTATGAAAAAGGTCGTTTTGTCTCAGGATAATAGAAGAAACTAACGACTTAATGCAATACTTCCAGAATTAATAAGTTGCTTATTTTAAAGTATCACGACGTTGAAATTTGTATTTCAACCCAGTTCCCATTTTCTACACAAATGTGTCAGTCATTACACTGCTGAGTAATTAATATAACCCCAGAGCACTCTTATTTACCAGCAAGGCACTATTTATACACTTCGTTACCATCAGTTTTAGAACCAAATTTACATTTTTAAAAAAATTCAGAATGTATTTTTTAATGTTATGAGAGAAAATGTGCTGATAATTTTCCCTTGCAAATCTAAAAATAACATTTGGCATCATGTGTAGAAGCAGAGGGATTTTTCTGGTAAATAAACCAATATAGTTAACTGTCCTGAGAGCACATACAAGAAATAAAATGTGCGTTTTAGTATCTAAATTACTGCGCGTAGAAAAACAAATTTGTAAAGTGTTTTTCACAACCTCAAAGAACAGTGTTTTGCAACCATAGACCAGTCTTTTGCCACTATTATTATTATAATGTTCTCCATATCAATGTGGAGAATGTGAGCAAAAACCAAATCTGTAAACTGGTGAAATGCTGATCAATAATTATATGAGGGAATAAGGATGGCATACACACCAAGAGAACTTGCCCATCCTTCTTCAAATAATGCCATTTTATCATTTACATCCACCTGTTAATTTAACCTCATCCAAACTCTGGCATTTCTGACAACATCAGTCTTTTACTCCTGTAGTCAGGGGTTAGTTAACCCCCTCACTGCTTCGGAATGGAACATTAACACTCAACCTTCCGACCCAAAATATGAATGTTCTACCACTGACAAAAACCTAATAACTTGTGCTATTCTGATGCAAATGATTTGAAAATTTGAAAAATGAAAAACTTTCTTGGAATAAAACGACTGTATCTTTGGATTAAATGCCATTATTCGTGCCATTAAAATTAATCCCCTAATTGTCTACTTTCCACATAAATCAAATGTGCTATTTTGTAAATTAACAAATGATTCATTTATTACTTGCTCTCTAACCAAATTTATGTTTGTCACCACACTTTGAGGATGTTGACATGAAACAATTCAAGGCTACTTGTAGCAGAGGAGGTACAGATAGTGAGAGATACTGCAGGGCCATATATGTTCTTAGAATTAGAGAGGATGTCAATATTAAAATAGAAATATGAATAAGCAAAGCATATAGCATTTGGTAAAGATGCCTTTTATCACTGTTTATCAACAGCATGTGATAATGGTTATTGTACATAAATTCAATGATGCAAGTGTATGAATTTCATCCACGTATCAATATTATTCCAACAAGCAGTATTATGTGATCAGAATATAATGAATGGTTATTCATGGAAAGATTCACAAAATATTGCTCATTGTCAGAAATACAATAACTTGGCAGAAAATCACATCAGTTAACTGAAAAAGATTGGTTGATTTCTTTTACAAACATTTTTAATTTCACTATTTCAACTGAATTTAATGATTGGTTATCAATATTGCTTATGCCATCAATTATACATGGCAACACCTTCAGTGTGGCCACTTCTTTTGAATCTGCCATTGGTACATTTTTATTTTATTACAGCAAAAAAAAAAAGAGGCCAATTCCGGTCATTTAAACCTGGGCCGCCCAATTACACTCAAATTAACGAACAGCCCCCGTACATTTTGGAAGGTGGGAGGACCCCAGAGCACCCAGGGAAAACCAGCACAGTCACGGGGAATGACGCCACTTGCAGACAGCGATGTTTTCGAACCCAGGGTACGAGCGCACTGTAATATCATTGCCCTGACCTCTTCATGGCATCAGAGTTAAGCAAAGAAAGGAAAGAGCAAGAGTACAGAGAGGCAGAGGAGATACAGATAGGAAGAGATATGATCTGAGAAATGGAGAGGAAAACAAATCTGGAGTGAGATGGAAAGATAATGGGAGAGTGAAGTAATCAAAATGGGACAGTTCCTAAAGTGAAATCAGAATGCAAAAACATGCTGCCAAAGCAGTAAATGACAAGTATCAGGAGTGCTCTGGTCAAATTATAACTTGGACATTATATTTGGCCAAAATCTAAGAGGTTCAATACCTAACAAATGTTCTTTCCTTAAAAATTGTGCCATCTTACAAGAATTGTTGTTTTAAAAATATTTTCTTTACCATTACACAAGACCTATACTAATTGAAGTGATTGTTCAATGTTAACACTTTTTAATTCACGCTCCCAACACGAGTACCATTATCTCAATGGAGAATGTGTGATACATCACAAGGAACCATTGCTCAGCTTTCCACTCCACGCAAGTTTTAAATTGAATTAAGTTATCAAATTCTGCAGGTCTTATTTTCATCTCCTCTCAACTCCTACATGAACTATTATAAGGCACAAAGAACAATAAATGAAATGCTGTGGCAGTGCGAGCAGCGGGAGAAACACGGCCACCACGTTGAGGGCCGTTAACGATGGTTTTTATTCCAATTCAGCGCACCCCTATAAGGGCAGCAGGAGCTCAGTCACCTGGTGCATTGTGACGTCATAATCGCTCCCAGGGTGCACGCTGGAAGGGATGCTGGAGTCAGAGAGAAACCTCTGACGACGCCATTTCCCCATGGCTGTGGCGATACAAGCGAAGCCAGTTCGACATGAGGATGTGCCCTGCCACAACACATCTTTTTGTGTTATTGCTACAATATTGACTGACATTTCTTTACCATGATGTAAGATGTAATTTTTGCATTCATGATCACAAGGGGATTTTTAAATTTTGACTTACGTATGCTGTCTGAAATTTATGAGAAGTAGAGATTAGGTAGTTCCCCGACATGAGAGAAAAGGTAACTAGAGTGTCATCCCCAACCCGAAAAACTCCAGAACAGCAGGTGGTGGAATCCTGAGCAGACAACGAGCTGCTGGAAGAACTCAGCGGGTCAGGCAGAACAATATGGGCTGAAGTGCTCAGTCAATATCTTGGACCATTTACTGAGACTCGATAAAGGGTACCGACCCAAAGCGTGACTGGCCATTTTTGCCTGTGGGTACAACCCAACCTATGGACTTTCTCTAGCAGCTCACTGTTTGCTTGCCATCCCAGAGCAGTCTGATATCCCTTTTGGTTAGAGTTTTACTGCCTCTGAGTAACTCCCAGTTAATTGCCTGCAGGACAGGCTAATAGACAACAGAATGGCTCATATTTTCAAAATGTTAATGTGGGTGAGTTTCAAGACCAGACCTTTTCCATACGCTGAAACCTGTTTTAAACCAAAATTGTGACCATCATCAACTAATTAAAAAAAGCAAACTAATTAAATATTTAAATGATCTGATCATTGCACTTATGAGAATAAACAAGCTTTAAATCACTTCGCAATAAACTTGTTCGTATATATTGTTGAACTTTATTCAGTGGATTACTTGGATAAATAGCAACTTGCTCAGTTGTCACAGGAACAAAAAGTTAAATAGACCTATATAAAGCTTTATCTCAAATCTTTTTCATGTAAAGGAGCAGATGTTAGATTAGAGTTATTTAAATCTCTGGTTGGGCCTCATCTGAGGATTGCACGACACGAATCATAATCCTTGGCAGGGTACGTTACAGGCTCAACATGCTCCATACTAATATACCCCAGCATACGAAGGATTAAGATACGATTTTAATTGGGCTGATTTAAATTGGTTTAAAAGTCCCTTCTAATTCAGGAATTAGGAAGAATTTGCAATTCCTCGGCAGATCAGCAGTGCTGAGCATAGCAAACACTTCATCAACACAGCTTCACTGAGGCTAATTCAAGGGCAAAGGAATATTGATACAAATGAAAATATGATGCTAGAGAAACTCAGCAGGTCAAACAGTGCACTTTATATAGCAAAAATAAAGATACATAACCAATGTTTCTGGCTTGAGCCCTCCATTGAAGTACTAAAAGAATGTAGGCAGGCAACCAAACATAATGGTGGGGGGTGGGGGAGGGGGTGCAGAGGGAAGATCACAGTTCCACAGGTGAATAAGGGAGGGAGGGCACACCAGCAAGCAGGGGGAGGAGGGATGGCTCTGTGAATGGAGAGGGAATCTTGACACCAGGTCCAGTGCAGATTAATACTTAAAAACTTGACAATTTCAAAATTGAGATTAATGGTATTAAGTTTTATGAAAACATGGAATATAGATGGAGGTATGATAGAGATCGACCTTCCTCCAATGCAACTGGCTCATGCTTAGTCTGGGATATCTGCCACTGAACCTGCAACTGGTTAACTTGCCAGAGAGGTAACTGGTTTTAATGTGACGAAACATCCATGGAAAAAAGTGAGTTAAATTCTTCATCTATTGTCTTAATTGAATTAATTCAAATGTTTTTCATTGTTTTCTGAACTGTACCCAGGGACTGGCTCCACACAAGAACAGAGTCTGCGTCATGGTGCCAGCAGGTTGACATGTCTCTCTGTTCAGTGAACATTTAAGGGCATTCATCTGAGTAGTTGAAGACATGATTGCAACCAACATCTCAGCACAGAGAGAACCAGTTGAAATATTTGACCATTTTTTTGCTTCAATCTATTTGTCTCAGTTAACATAGTGTTTAGCACAACGCTGTTACAGGTGGGGTTCGAATCCTGCACTTTCTGTCAGGAGTTTGTCCGTTCTCCCCATGTCTCCATGGGTTTCCTCCTGGTGCTCTGGTTTCCCCCCACCATTCAAAACCTACTGGGTATTGTAGGTTAATTGGGTGTAATTGGGCAGGATGGGCTTGTGGGCCAAAAGTGCTTGTTACCATACTGTATGTCTAAACATATAAACATTTTTAAAAGGTGGCACGGTTTGCATAGCAGTTAACACCACGGTGTTACAGCGCCAGCAACCAGGGTTCAAATCCCGCGCTGTCTGTAAGGAGTTTGTAAGTTCTCTCCGTGTCTGCGTGGATTTCTTCCAGATACTCCGGTTTCCTCCCACTTTTCAAACTGTACCAGGGTTGTAGGTCACTTGGGTTTAATTGGGTGGCACGGGCTTGTGGGCCAAAAGGTCCTTGTACCATGCTGTATGTCTAACAAAAATACGTCATTCACAATTAAATAAATACATTGTGGCTGAAATCCTTATAATTGAAATAGCATGTCTTAATCCACCTGGAGAAAACTATTTCCTCATAGCAATGCATTATGAAAAGGATCAAAATTCAATGTCTATCTTCACCTAACTCCAAAAGAGACAATGTTAAGAGCACAATTTAAAGCTTAGTTAATCAATTAAGAAAGAAATAGAACACAACAAGATAGGAGCAGGAGTAGGCCACCTGGTCCCGTGAACCTGGTCACATTAAATGGAGGAGCACATGATTCACACTAGACCCCCTCTGTTTTAGCTCCCCACATCCCAAATCTTCCTGTCTTTCATCTCCTCTTTAAGTCCCTCAGTGATCTTGCCTCCTCTACCACCTCCTATGGCAGAGAGATTCGGAGATTTGTCATCCTCTGAAAGAACAAATTCCTAACACCTTAATTTTAAATGACTGTATCCCAATCTTGTAAAAATGTCTTCTCATTTGAGTGGAAACATTTCAGCACCTCCCCTCGCAAGCACCTACCCTAACAGGCCCCTTATGTTCTTTTCTGTTTCTATGAGATAACCATATAACCGTTTACAGCACGGAAACAGGCCATGTCGGCCCTTCAAGTCCGTACCGGTTCACTTGAACAACTCCACTAACTCCTCCTCAAACTCCTGAGGAAGTAGAGGCTTTCTTCATGATGCCATTGGTGTGTTGGTTCCAGGAAAGATCTTCCGAGATAGTGACTCCCAAGAACCTACATTTGCTCATCCTCTATTGATGACAATAAAACAATCAAGTCATTAAGGAAAAGTTCTGATAGGTTCACAACCTTGAGGAAAATTTCATAGAATATGCTCATACCCCAGAGATTGATGGAGAAGCTGTCCTCGATCTCCACAGATTTTTCTAAACTCCAAAAAATGTAGATCTAACCTCTTTAATAGCTCAAAATAGGTTAACCCTTCATCCCAGGAATTAGCCAAGTGAATCTCTTTGACTTTTTTCAATGGTGGTCATCTTTTCTTAAATCTGGGAAGCAATATGGTACACAGTTCTTCGGGTGTATGAGTATCCTGTACAATTGTGATAGTACTTCCTTGCTTCAAAACTCCAACCCCTCCACATTGAAGGCCAATATGCCATTGGCCTTCCTGCCTTCTAGCTGCACTGCCTGTTCATTTCTTGTGATTCATGCACAAGAACTCCTAGATCACTCTGCACTTCATTTTTTGCAATTTTGTTCTATATAGATATGAATCCTCTGTCTGGAATGCCCGAATCTATACATTTCAGCAGTAAACTCCATTTGCCATGTTTTCACTCATCAACCTCCTGTTGTTTACTACAAGCTCACTGAAGCTTGTACTTCCTCAACTTTTGAGAAAGTATATCACTTTTTAAGTAATTAACAGAGACATAGTGATTTGTAAGAGCACTGATAACATTCTGTAACATTGTGAAATCAAATATTTCAAAATATGACTCCAGAACTTACTGTCTGGAAATGAGCAATGACACCATTTCCACTTGCAATATAATTCTCATTTGAAAGATGCTACTTGCTTTTATGAGATAACAATATTTTGAGAGAAGTAATGGAAATTATGTTATTGATGCTAAGAATGAATAAAATACATTATGGCAATTCCATGTTATGAATATGTCTCATCCAGGGTGGGAACCTCATCCAGCTCTAGCCTTAGGGGCTGGATGAGACATATAAGGCATATAAGGCATATAAGACATATAAGGCAATCGAACAACTGAAAAGTGGCAAAGCAGCAGGTATGGATGGAATCCCCCCAGAAGTCTGGAAGGCTGGCGGCAAAACTCTGCATGCCAAACTGCATGAGTTTTTCAAGCTTTGTTGGGACCAAGGTAAACTGCCTCAGGATCTTCGTGATGCCACCATCATCACCCTGTACAAAAACAAAGGCGAGAAATCAGACTGCTCAAACTACAGGGGAATCACGTTGCTCTCCATTGCAGGCAAAATCTTCGCTAGGATTCTACTAAATAGAATAATACCTAGTGTCGCTGAGAATATTCTCCCAGAATCACAGTGCGGCTTTCGCGCAAACAGAGGAACCACTGACATGGTCTTTGCCCTCAGACAGCTCCAAGAAAAGTGCAGAGAACAAAACAAAGGACTCTACATCACCTTTGTTGACCTCACCAAAGCCTTCGACACCGTGAGCAGGAAAGGGCTTTGGCAAATACTAGAGCGCATCGGATGTCCCCCAAAGTTCCTCAACATGATTATCCAACTGCACGAAAACCAACAAGGTCGGGTCAGATACAGCAATGAGCTCTCTGAACCCTTCTCCATTAACAATGGCGTGAAGCAAGGCTGTGTTCTCGCACCAACCCTCTTTTCAATCTTCTTCAGCATGATGCTGAACCAAGCCATGAAAGACCCCAACAATGAAGACGCTGTTTACATCCGGTACCGCACGGATGGCAGTCTCTTCAATCTGAGGCGCCTGCAAGCTCACACCAAGACACAAGAGAAACTTGTCCGTGAACTACTCTTTGCAGATGATGCCGCTTTAGTTGCCCATTCAGAGCCAGCTCTTCAGCGCTTGACGTCCTGCTTTGCGGAAACTGCCAAAATGTTTGGCCTGGAAGTCAGCCTGAAGAAAACTGAGGTCCTCCATCAGCCAGCTCCCCACCATGACTACCAGCCCCCCCACATCTCCATCGGGCACACAAAACTCAAAACGGTCAACCAGTTTACCTATCTCGGCTGCACCATTTCATCAGATGCAAGGATCGACAATGAGATAGACAACAGACTCGCCAAGGCAAATAGCGCCTTTGGAAGACTACACAAAAGAGTCTGGAAAAACAACCAACTGAAAAACCTCACAAAGATAAGCGTATACAGAGCCGTTGTCATACCCACACTCCTGTTCGGCTCCGAATCATGGGTCCTCTACCGGCACCACCTACGGCTCCTAGAACGCTTCCACCAGCGTTGTCTCCGCTCCATCCTCAACATCCATTGGAGCGCTCACACCCCTAACGTCGAGGTACTCGAGATGGCAGAGGTCGACAGCATCGAGTCCACGCTGCTGAAGATCCAGCTGCGCTGGATGGGTCACGTCTCCAGAATGGAGGACCATCGCCTTCCCAAGATCGTATTATATGGCGAGCTCTCCACTGGCCACCGTGACAGAGGTGCACCAAAGAAAAGGTACAAGGACTGCCTAAAGAAATCTCTTGGTGCCTGCCACATTGACCACCGCCAGTGGGCTGATAACGCCTCAAACCGTGCATCTTGGCGCCTCACAGTTTGGCGGGCAGCAGCCTCCTTTGAAGAAGACCGCAGAGCCCACCTCACTGACAAAAGGCAAAGGAGGAAAAACCCAACACCCAACCCCAACCAACCAATTTTCCCTTGCAACCGCTGCAATCGTGTCTGCCTGTCCCGCATCGGACTGGTCAGCCACAAACGAGCCTGCAGCTGACGTGGACTTTTTACCCCCTCCATAAATCTTCGTCCGCGAAGCCAAGCCAAAGAAAAAAATGTTATGAATAGTTTGAATTTAAAGAATAATAGACCAAACTGAGGTGGTCTTAGCCAGACTTGCTCCCACCCATTCATCTATGTGGGCTGGAGGCAGAACTGGACAACTGATGCCTCACCTAGGAGTCTCATCAATGATTAATCCTCACACGATCCCTCCCGCAGCACAATTAGGCAGCATTTGACCAGGTGGTAGGACTTTTTACTGTGTCCAAATGACATGAAGACCTTTGGAATGATTCCAAACAGTAACTCACATTCAGCAGGACCTTCAATATGATTAAAATGGCAACTATAAAGTACTCTACTGTGTTTGTGGGTCAATAAAATACATTTAGTCTACCAAATTGCATCCACGATCTGGTGTGAATTTAAAATTCAAATTAAAGGTATTTTCAGACTTAGGATTGCCTTTGGCTTAGATGTTTGATAATCTCATGCCCCATCTCCAGAATGGAAGCATGCTTGGTTCTGGGAGAGGTCAACACTTCTGAATAACTGAGACACGAGAATAAATTCTTCTCTCAAAATATACGAGAGATTCAAAGTTACTATATGATGATCAAAAGAGTTTGTCCAATATTCCAATCCTTATTCTGATTTTGTAAAAGGCACTTTCATTTATCCAAGTTCCATCTTCATTCAGTCTAGTGAGTAGCTCTCTTTTCATTCAAATGGAAGGCACTGAACAAAGTCAAGAAATGTTGCAGAAGGACCATTCATTAGAGTTCTGATGCAGAACATTAAAATGTGAAGGACCTCAACGAGAATAGCTTGATAAGTGTATGCAGCAAACTGTTTGATACTTTGCTAAACCTGACTGTGAATGGCTACTGTTGCAGTACATGGAAAAGTGAAACACAAACAGAGCACAAGTGTAGGCAACTGCCGGAAGGAAAGAGTTGGGTGAGGGATGGTGACCTGATGGAACTTTCTCCAGTTGAGTTGAACTGCATCTGCCATTTGTTAGCCCATTCCCTCATCTGGTCTAGATCCCATTGCAAACCCAGAATACCTTCTTTGCCGTCCACCGTAGCACACATTTCTGTGGTATCAGCCAAAATATTTATGTATTACTACTGCAGTATCTTCTTTGACTTAACATTGTAAACCTCCCCCACCCCACCTCTCTTCCCACTGTTCCTATCACGCTTGTAACTAGAGTACCCCAAAACATTAAGCTGCCATTCCTGGTCCTCCTCCAATCACGTCTCTGTTATGGCTGTAACATCCCATTGTATAAGGAGAGATTGGACAAACTTAGATTGTTTTCTATGGCGTGATAAAGACTAAGTGATGATTTGATGAAAGTTTACAAATTTTTAAGAGACATATAGTGAGTGTAGCCAGATTCTTTTTCCCCAGGATAGAAATATCAAATATTATAAGGCATAGATTTTAAAATGAAAGAAAGAAAAATGAAAGATATACGTGTGTGCCATTTTTTTTGTACAGAGAGCAACAATTTTTCAGTGTGTACATTCAGAAATCTTTGCAGTTGCAGAAAATTGATAAAATTGGATAAGGATGTCTCCAAAAACTCCACCATTTACAAATGTGTGATTTACAAATTTTAACTTTAAATTCAGGCATACAGCACGGTAACAGGCCCTTTTGGCCCACGAGCCCGTAGTCACACCCAATTAACCTACACCCTCCGGTACATTTTTGAACGATGGGCGGAAACTGGAACACCCGGGAAAACCCCATACAGACATGAGGAGAAGGTACAAACTCTTTACAGTCAACGTGGGATTCAAACACTGGTCACTGGCACTGTAACAGCATTGTGATAACTGCTACACTAACCATGTCACCTCTAAATTTGCGTCATAATTCCTTTGACTTTAAGTTGCGTATTTGTGTCTATATTGTTACTTTATCTGGCAACAAATATGCCATTGCCTGCACATGGAAATACACTATCAAAATACCCACAATGCACAGCTTTTAGGATTTACAACATTTCACTCAGCAAAGTCTTTGCTAGGAATGGATTTCTTTATGTATTGAGTAATTACAGTACATGCTGCCAATAAACAATCTTCTGGAAGAGCACAGCAATTCAACAAGCATCAATGGGAGAAAAAGAATGGTCGATGTTTCAGGTCAGAACCCCCATCAACGTACACAATAAATGATATGTGGCTTTCAGAAGTTGGGTCAATTTGTACAAAAAAATGAAGAACGGTGTTAAATTTTAACAAATCATTGGGTGAACCTCAGTACTGTTTTGGTTACTTCTGGCAAAACCTTTAAGGAGGTCTTAGCAAGAGATGAGAGAAAAGTTGGAATTGATTGCATTTGAGTAGAGATTAAAGGAACTTCAGAAAGTTGTACAAAACTATGAAGGGATTGAATAGTTTGGAAGAAGCTATTTTCTCTTGCAAGTGGATCTAAAGGTAAGATTTAAAGTAAGTGAAAAAAAACTGCAGACATTTTAAAAAGCATAGATTGTGATTGAGAACAAAGAGTGTCACCTGTAATGTGGTGAAGCAAATTCCATTGAAACATTCAATGAACAAAAAACTTACTTGGGAGGATTAGGGGGAAAATATTTTGAAATAGCTGCATCAGGTAAATTTTCATGAATGACCTCATTTTTGTTACACACTCAACTTTAAAAACAGATGTGGAAACATTTCAGGATATTACGTAGTTTTTAACCATAAATATATTTTAGATCAGCAAGTTTCAATATGAATACTATCTGTGAAATCATTTCCGTGCATTTCTGGACTGGATACATTTCAATAAGGATAATGGCCACTTTAACCAGGTTTCTGTTACAGAGGTCTTCATGATTTCCTACTCAGACATGAAGTGTGCCAGAGGGCGGTACATACCTACAATGCAGGAGTCATTAAGAGTCAACAGTTCCCAATGATCAATGAACTGATATTTGCAACATAGCTGTTTGATACTTTCAAGATTCCTTCATTGACATGAAATCAAACAGAAAATGTAATATCTGTTCCCTTTGAGAAGAAAATCTAAATGTTAATCTCAACCAGCTATGTTATCTCATTGTTTTTCTCCAGGCACTGTAAATCCACACTGAATAGATGAGTTGAAATTCAAAATGTTAAGCAAACAATGCAAAAGCATTTCATATCAAAGAGATTTACCTTTCCAATTAGAAAATGTTCTTCTGTCCAATCCATGCAAACATCTCTCCAGGGCATGATGGATGCGGTCCTCTGTGCAGGAGGTATGCTGCATTTTATATCATCTCCTTAAAGAGATAAAGTACATTACAAGAATGTCACTGGTGCTTCAATCACTGTTCAGGTTAAAACACATAAAATAATCAAGATCCAAGGCAGACATTCAACCCACTTAAAGCATCTGCTGTAGGGCCTGAGCCTATTGACTTGTCTTTCTCAATTTTCACATTCTTTAAAGAGTGTTTTCTTGTGGAGAAGAGGACGTTATTTCCTCATTTCATCATCTCAAATAACTCTGGTAAAGCCTGAAAGTTCCGCGACACCATGAGAACGAACAAACGATGTCAACATGTCCAAGAGGAAAGTGACAAGGATATGTTGCTGTCATCATTTTATATGTGGACAAGAATAAAATTAATACGCAAAAATGAATTAGATCATGAGATGCAACAAACTCAAAGCAGACATTTCTGATCATCAGTTTTCAAATCAGGACAAGGACATTAAAATACTTAGGGTCCAAATTCAATTTTCTTTACTTTTTCTTGGAGTGATTAGTCATGCCTAACAAAATAAGAGAGTGTGAAAAGTGTCAAAACAAAGTTGAAACTGCAGGAACATCCAACCTGGTGCCAAATAAGTACCTGTTGTATCCTATAATTGATTGATAGAAGAATATAATTGGACCCATCAAGACCAGTCATATCTCTTAAAAACTAAAGTTGCGTGTCATATGCTTCTTTTACTTTGCAAATAATTTTACCTTCAGATATTTATCCAATCCTATTTTAAAGCCTCTGTTGTCACTGCATGTGCAATGCTTTCACAACGTGCATTTCAGATTCCTGTTCAGCCCTTGTACAGTTTTCAGTAGTGACCCAACGTGCAGAATTAAATTATATATTTTGGAAGATATGGAGCCCTTCTTTACAAAATATGAGTGTTAATATTTAAATGAGATCTTCTCCTCAAGATCTCAGTATATTATTAGAGACTTTAAAGTAATAGGCACCTGTTGTGGGTCTCTTGTCCCATTCTTACCTTTCTTTTCTTCTTTTGTAGGGGAATGGGGTGGTATATGAGGGTTGGGGGGAGGTCTTATTTTTCTTTTTCTTTTATATACCACATGTATTTGTATTGTCTTGAATTATCTTTAATTAGGTGTTTCATGGTGTGGTTTTAAACTAAAGTATATATTTTTTTAAATGTGCAGAATTAAAGACAACGTTGAAGTTGTCTGAGTTGCACTGCTACTGATGCATCCATAACTTGCTCTGAAAACTACCAATGTAATGCGTGAAATGCAAGAGGAATCTGAACTTTGAATGATATAGGTTCCTTTCAGAAAACAGATTAGGAAATAACACATTAACAGCGTGCATTAAAATCAGCTTGTGTTCCCCAAATAACACTGGACGCTTCTGGGGGTATTTGATGGGTGTTGGACTGCTGATCACGAAAATCACCTTAAAATGTTCCTATCACATACCATTTGTGTTAGATATAACATATTTTTGTGATATTTTAAGTCTACTAGTATATTTCCCCACAAAGCAAGGTGTTTTGGTCAGTCTGAGCATGTCTGGCCATGCAGGTACTATGCAAATGTTGTCTTAGGCCTGGGCATGCTTAGTCAGGATAGATGCAGACAGGCTATAAAAGCAACCCACATATTTACAAGTGCTGTGCATTACACTGATTATAGATTGAATGCACGCTGATGCACAGGTCCTTCAGGCAATAGCAAAGTGAGTATACTTAACAATACCATTTATTGCCTTCAGGAAGATTCAATAACAGCAGAAATGTCTCATCAATGTCTCATTAATGTGATACCTCCTTATTACACTTGTGGCAAGTATCTGCTTCAGGCTCAAAGGTCTACGAGTTCTACTTCAGTTGTAAAATTGATGAGCTCCTCCCATTTTTTTTGTCCAACATATGTGGTGAACCCAAGAGCTTGACTCCCAGTTACATTATGTGATTAAACATTCCAAATTCAACAAAAGTTAATTTACTGTTTCTCCAACTTCCTGGGCGACAGAGCAAATCTGAGAATATTCTTGTGTTCATCTTGAAATCGCTGTCATATTCACCAAGTTTCTTTCAGGAAACAAACCTTCTGGGGAAAAAAAATTGTTGTCCAATGTAATAAATAGAGGAAATCCATATAACCTGCTTTCGAAAGATGTTCTAGTTTTGTGTATGGTGATTATATTCTTTTTTGGCAAACCATTTTTTAATTTTTGGTTAATATGGTGCACTATTATATTTTGAAGTAGTCGTCACTCTTTTTGGCAATGGCTCAACATCAGCTGAGTACATAGAGACTATATTTTTGTTTCAATGACCTGGGGTGGTCCACCATAGCCTCCAGTCTATTGCATGCTGACTCAGAGGTAGGAACATTACTACCTAGCTGAAGGCTCACTCCTGCCTTTTACTTTAACAGAATAAGAGGCCATGTAAATGAAGAACATTCCTGGCATGCTTCTCTGGCCACTGTTTCAGTAGAAACATTGGTTAGAGAAATTTCAGACAAATATATTTACTCTGTATGAATAAATATTACTGACAGGAGTCCCACGTTTGGACAATTCAATTCCTAAAATAATATTAACGGGTGGATTATGCTGTAGTTACTCACTAATCTCTTCTTTCCTAAGGGATAAGACATGGATTTTATAATCAGAGAATTTTAGCATTAAACAGGGGTCTACCCTGTCAGTCCTGATTTGAATATTGCAAGGTAAATTAGCAACAATATTGTTTGATTTTTCAAAGGGACTGATAGATAAGTGGGTGGGTCAGCCACTTCAATAAGACAGATAAATTCTGTGATAATTCCCTAGCAAAAATTAGTGAAGAAGGCAATTTATTAGTGGAAACAATGAACATCTAATTTCACAAGGGAAACCACCTTCTTTGTGACCCTTGTAATGAACATCTGATGAACGGTAAGTATCATATATGCAGATTTCAGATTTATTGTCAGAGTATGTACATACAACCTGAGATTAATTTTCCTGTGGGCCAGGCAGAATGACCATTTATTGATAATAAAACTCAAGTCAGATTTTCTAGTCCATTTTTAATGTTAAATTTACATGGATCCTACTTTTGAAGGGATGAAATTCAAAATACCACAGTAGCTGAAGTCCAAATGATCTCTAAATGAATAAAGAACAAAAGCACCATGAATTAAAACAGTGGTTCTCAACTGTTTTCTTTCCACTCACATACCAATTTAAGTATTCCCTATGCTATAGGTGCTCTGTGATTAGTAAGGGATGGTTTAAGGTGGTGTGTGGGTAGAAAGAAAAACTTTGAAAACCACTGTTTTAATCGTACCTAATTGATTCGTTATGTTTCATAACGTCAAAGGAAATGGGCCAATGAATTTTTCTCAAAATATTTCAGTAACAATCGAGTCTAGAACAGTGATTCTCAACCTTCCCACCCACATACCTCCCTAAGCAATGCCTTACTAATCACAGAGCACCGATGGCATAGGGATTATTTCAAGTGGCATGTGAGTGGAAAGAAAAAGGCCGAGAACCACTGAATTAAAGTAATAATGCAAAGTCTGCAGATCAAAACACACACCCTAGCAAGTGACAAAAGCCATAAGAGTAAAACATGAAAGTTTACAGACACTCCGTGACTGAAGTAAAAATACAAAGGGTTGGGGGGGATGAGGGAGTGAGAAGAAAGGGGAACTCAAGGAGGGTCGAGCAGAGAGAGATGCGAGGGGATAGGGAAGGTCAAAGAATAGTGGTGTGGGGGAATGAGCCTGTGGGATTCAGTAGCAATGTCAACCTTGCAGAAACAGAGATGGGAACTGGTGAGGAAGTCAGTGTGGATGCTGGTACGGCTGCGGACAGGATCAAGGTAGGTATCTGCGTCATCAGAGGCTCCGTCTCTGGGTGGCTGGGATCAGATGGAAAATCCCCGTTAAAGGGATTGGGCATCTGGGGCCAAGGTGAGAGACTAGGGTCGACTTTTACATGAGATAAATGGATAATTCCATATTTTCTGGGCCCAAAAAAAGTCAACTTTCACAGGAGATGAACTTTTGATCCACATTTTTAAGTCTCACTCAACAAACACTATCTTCTCTTAACGGGAAGACATTCAGGTAAAAAAACTAATTTAGACATACGGCACAGTAACAGGCAAATTCGGCCTGACAAGCCCATGCCACCCAATTTACATCCCATCACCCTACAACCCCGGTACGTTTTTGAAGGGTGGGAAGAAACCGAAGCCCTCGGAGAAAACCCACACAGACACGGGGAGAACGCACAAACTCCTTCCAGACAGCGGGGGATTCGAACTCAAGTCCCAAGTGGCTAACCATTTCGGCAACAAAATGATATAATTTGATATCTCTTTGCACAAAAGGAGTGTTTTGAATTGTGCGGGCTCAGTGAAACTTTCGACATCACCTGATCTCAACCATGGTCGGAGACCAGCTGACTTTGACTGTGCCCTGTCGCACTTCATTACCACTGCACGAATTTCACATGTAGCAGAAAAGCTTGATAGATCAACCAAATGTTTATTCCGCAATCATCGTGAAACTGCAGCAGCCGGCGAGGAAACCTGCAGGGTCTGGAAAGACGTATGAAATGGGTTGACAAATGTTCCTTGTTGCAAGATCAAATTGTGCAGAGAACCCAATTACCATTTAGCCTGTCCAGTGATTGCAAGAGCAGTATGAGTGAAAGAATGCAGGTGTATAACAGGTTTTATAGAGATAGGATTTTACACCATGGAAACAGGCCCTTCTGCCAATTTATCTCCGTCAACCAAGCTAGTTCCACTTGCCGACAATGGACCCGTAACCCTGGAACCCTTTCCTACCCAGGTACCTGCTTAAATATCTTTTAAATATTGCACGTGCCCAGCTCTACCACTTCCTCTGGCAGAAAGAATCATTTTCCAGAAATCTGAATCAGTCACTTTTCTTACTTGTACCAATGGTTCTGCCCGGAATAAGCCTTTCCACTCTTTGCACCATTTATCTAATGCAGTGGTTCCCAACCTTTTACTTTCCACTCACATACCCCTTTAAATAGTCCCTATGCCATAAGTGTTCTGTGATTAATAAGGGATTGCTTAAGGTGGTCTGTGGGTGGAAAGAAAAAGGTTGAAAACCCCTGTTTTAATCATTTCAAATGGACTCATTATGTGCACGGTTTCAGAACTCCAAAGGAAATGGGCCAATGACAATTTTTCTCAAGCAAAATATTTCAGTAATAATTGGGTCGAGAGCAGTGATTCTCAACCTTCCCTTCCCACTCACATCCCTCCTTAAGCAATCCCTTACTAATCACAGAACACTGATGGCATAGGGAATACTTAAAGTGGTATGTGAGTGGAAAGTAAAAGGTTGGGAACCACTGCATTAGATAAATGGTGCAAAGAGTGGAAAGGCTTATTCCGGGCAGAACCATTGGTACAAGTAAGAAAAGTGACTGATTCAGATTTCTGGAAAATGATTCTTTCTGCCAGAGGAAGTGGTAGAGCTGGGCACGTGCAATATTTAAAAGATATTTAAGCAGGTACCTGGGTAGGAAAGGGTGCCAGGGTTACGGGTCCATTGTCGGCAAGTGGAACTAGCTTGGTTGACGGAGATAAATTGGCAGAAGGGCCTGTTTCCATGGTGTAAAATCCTATCTCTATAAAACCTGTTATACACCTGCATTCTTTCACTCATACTGCTCTTGCAATCACTGGACAGGCTAAATGGTAATTGGGTTCTCTGCACAATTTGATCTTGCAACAAGGAACATTTGTCAACCCATTTCATACGTCTTTCCAGACCCTGCAGGTTTCCTCGCCGGCTGCTGCAGTTTCACGATGAT